>NC_088369.1:41529517-41552017 GCF_034508935.2 Berghia stephanieae
ACAATATGTCTGATGGAACAACAAGAAAATCCTTCTGGCTTGTCTCTCATAGACTAATAGGATAGAGGCTTCTGAATAGTACCCGGGTTTTTATTGTAAAATGACTGTAAAACATACTATGTAGTCGAAAATGATTTTAAAATAGTTGAGCATTCGTATAGCGCAATGTCACTAAACATGCTCGAATGAGACACCAGCCATCGGGACGTTTATTCAATCAAAACACTCTGTCTGATGGAACAACAAGAAAATCCTTCTTGCTTGTCTCTCACAGACTAATAGGATAGAGGCTTCTGAATAGTGCCGGAGTTTTATTGTAAAAATTACAATAACATATATATTGTCGAAAATGATATAAAAAGATAGGTAGTTGAGCATTCGTATAGCGCAATGTCAGTAAACATGCTCGAATGAGACACCAGCCATCGGGACGTTTATTCAATCAAAACACTCTGTCTGATGGAACAACAAGAAAATCCTTCTTGCTTGTCACTCACAGACTAATAGGATAGAGGCTTCTGAATAGTGCCGGGGTTTTTATTGTAAAAATGATTGTAAAACATAATAATATACCGCTGAAAATGATATAAAAAGATAGGTAGTTGAGCATTCGTATAGCGTAATGTCACTAAACATGCTCGAATGACAACATCGACCAACCATCCAACCAAAATAATCTCTCTGATGGAACAACAAGAAAATCCCTTAGCTTAAATTGTAAAATGACTGTAACATATAGTTTGTCGAAAATGATATAAAAAGATAGGTAGTTGAGCATTCGAAAATGATATAAAAATAGTTGAGCATTCGTATAGCGCAATGTCACTAAACATGCTCGAATGACGACACCGACCAACGCTTATTCAATCAAAACAATATGTCTGATGGAACAAACGGAAAATCCCTCCAGCTTGTCACTCACTTTCTAATAGGATAAAGGCTTCTGAATAGTACCGGGGTTTTTATTGTAAAATGACTGTAAACATCATGATATACTGTTGAAAATGATATAAAAATATAGGTAGTTGAGCATTCGTATAGCGCAATGTCACTAAACATGCTCGAATGAGACACCAGCCATCGGGACGTTTATTCAATCAAAACACTCTGTCTGATGGAACAACAAGAAAATCCTTCTGGCTTGTCTCTCATAGACTAATAGGATAGAGGCTTCTGAATAGTACCGGGGTTTCATTGTAAAATGACTGTAAAACATACTATGTAGTCGAAAATGATTTTAAAATAGTTGAGCATTCGTATAGCGCAATGTCACTAAACATGCTCGAATGAGACACCAGCCATCGGGACGTTTATTCAATCAAAACACTCTGTCTGATGGAACAACAAGAAAATCCTTCTGGCTTGTCTCTCACAGACTAATAGGATAGAGGCTTCTGAATAGTACCCGGGGTTTCATTGTAAAATGACTGTAAAACATACTATGTAGTCGAAAATGATTTTAAAATAGTTGAGCATTCGTATAGCGCAATGTCACTAAACATGCTCGAATGAGACACCAGCCATCGGGACGTTTATTCAATCAAAACACTCTGTCTGATGGAACAACAAGAAAATCCTTCTGGCTTGTCTCTCACAGACTAATAGGATAGAGGCTTCTGAATAGTACCGGGTTTCATTGTAAAATGACTGTAAAACATACTATGTAGTCGAAAATGATTTTAAAATAGTTGAGCATTCGTATAGCGCAATGTCACTAAACATGCTCGAATGAGACACCAGCCATCGGGACGTTTATTCAATCAAAACACTCTGTCTGATGGAACAACAAGAAAATCCTTCTGGCTTGTCTCTCACAGACTAATAGGATAGAGGCTTCTGAATAGTACCCGGGGTTTCATTGTAAAATGACTGTAAAACATACTATGTAGTCGAAAATGATTTTAAAATAGTTGAGCATTCGTATAGCGCAATGTCACTAAACATGCTCGAATGAGACACCAGCCATCGGGACGTTTATTCAATCAAAACACTCTGTCTGATGGAACAACAAGAAAATCCTTCTGGCTTGTCTCTCACAGACTAATAGGATAGAGGCTTCTGAATAGTACCCGGGTTTCATTGTAAAATGACTGTAAAACATACTATGTAGTCGAAAATGATTTTAAAATAGTTGAGCATTCGTATAGCGCAATGTCACTAAACATGCTCGAATGAGACACCAGCCATCGGGACGTTTATTCAATCAAAACACTCTGTCTGATGGAACAACAAGAAAATCCTTCTGGCTTGTCTCTCACAGACTAATAGGATAGAGGCTTCTGAATAGTGCCGGAGTATCATTGTAAAAATTACAATAACATATATATTGTCGAAAATGATATAAAAAGATAGGTAGTTGAGCATTCGTATAGGGCAATGTCAGTAAACGCCATCGAATGACAACCTCGGCCACCACCGCAACGCTAATAAAATCAAAACACTCTGATGGAACAACAAGAAGAAAATCCCTACAGCGTGTCATTCACAGACTAATAGGATAGAGGCTTCTGAATAGTACCCGGGTTTTTTATTGTAAAATGACTGTAAAACATACTATATTGTCAACAATGATATTTGAACATACTCCAGTAATTTTTTTAATGAGCTTTTATATAGCGAAATATCCACTAAACGTTCTCAAAGCGCTTTACAAGGGGTCCCTGGTCAACAGCAACATTTAACATTTGTGACCCTTCGCCTCAAAACGGTATTAAGTCGAGTTGGTTATGATGTTGAAAATTGAATTTATAGCCAGAAATATCAGACTTGTGTTGAGTTTGTATGTTTTATTGAGGAGAATGGATACCATATTCTAGGGTGCTAATGCCAACAATTAAAATTTTTGACCAGTTTAACATTTAATTCAGATTTTAAGCATCTGGTTCGTTCCGACATAATACCGTTTTGAGACGATGGGTCACATTTTAGGACGGAACATGACGCCTGTTATGCGATATTACATTTTTTTCGGACAGAGACAACGCTGTTATCGGCCATGTACTCATTTTACACTTGAGTACGGTGAGAGAAAGTGAGTAAAGAGCCTTCTCCAACAACTCAACGATGCGCCGAGCGAGGCTCGAACCCAGGACCTTCTGAACCGAAAGCGAGTGTCATAACACAAGACCACATAACCGCACGATATTACTCTAAAAATAATATGCCATTATTAAATTAAATGATATTGATGTTAAGCGTCTTGGTAAAATACTCACAACATTCGTCAACATGAAATAACGGACTAACACATTAAACTATGCGTAAGCTTAAACGTTTATAGTCTGATTAATAGAATTTAATGACAACTAATCATTAAAAACTAATCATTTTTTTTTAAATATGGGGGTCCCGATAGCTCAGTTGGTAGAGCACTCGCTTCACAAGATTGATCCCGGGTGCAGTCGAATTTTTTAAAAAAATGACACCCCTGTCCACCCAGCAGTGATTGGGTAGCTGGGTCTAGGCGGAAGTACTGTGCGATAGACTAGCGTCTTATCCAAAGGGTAGCAAGCAATTGCTATTGACCGTTTCGCACTGTAGAAACGGGGATAAACTCCGGCTTCATGGGCTCTAAAGGACTGATAAAAACCCCCATTAAAATGGCTGGCTAAAAACAATAACAAAGAGCTGAGTGACGTCAATTTTGTTCAATCTACATCTTCTAATAATCGAATAATAAGCAGGCCTTTGAATGTAAAAACAATCTTTGTTTTGACCATTACAGATTATTGAAGGATGAGAGATGAGGATGGGGGTGGGGTTGGAGATACATTAACTTAATAAGTGTTGAATTCCTTATATAAATTTTAAAATTAAAAATGTCCGCCCTTCCACCACGACGGTGTGTCTTTTTTACGAAACCCGTCGAAACCCGCTGAAACCCGACGAGACCCAACAAAGTTATCGGGTGTAGGTAGCAGTGGGGAGTGAACCTGGGACTCAGGGAAGTGTATACCATTGGGGAGTGAACCTGGGACTGGGTTTCGGCGGGTTTCATAAAAAAGCAATTAGTGCTTTTTTACGAAACCCGCCGAAACCCGGCAAAACCCGACAATATCCGGCAAAGTTATGGGAAGTAGACAACTGTGGGGAGTGAACCTGAGACTCATGGAAGTGTAAACCTGTCGGGAGTGAACCTGAGACTATGGTTATCGGCGGGTTTCGGCGAGTTTCGTAAAAAAGACACACCCTACCACGACATCATAAGATATCGTCGCCTAGGCACTCCACGAAGGAATAAAGATGACTCATCAAACAAGATGTTTGATGTTTGAACAAGTCAGTGTGCCTGAAAGGGGCCAGACAAAACAAGAAAGAAAAAAATACAAGATAAAAAAACATCCCCCAAAAAATCAGACGACCTGTAATCAGAAGGTCTGAGGTTCGCTCCCTAGTCGAGATCGGCTGAATTTTTGGGATGGTTTTTTTTTTTTCTTGTATTTTTCTTTCTTGCTTTGTGTAGTACCTTTCATACACACTTGCTCAGTTCTTTATCTTACACCGGCGCCTGCTCCTTAATTTCTTAATAAGATGTTTGATGTCAACTGGAATCACCCATGCTTGTAAAGCGCTTTGAGCTCATTTAGTGGATATTGCGCTTTATAAAAAAGCTAAAAAAAAAAAGCTCAATGCTGTTCAATAATTGAGCAAATTGGGGGTTAATAAATAATGTTGTCCAAGGATAAAAACGAAATTTGCCTGAAGCGGGGGCTCGAACGCTAGATCTTCTGGGTCAAAGTGCAATGCCTTAACCACTCTGCCACTTCGCCCCCTATCAAAATCAATTACAGTCACCAATCTTTGACTCACAACTCAAGTTTGAAAGCTCCTCCAGACAAGTATATGTGAATCACAAATTAATTTATTTCTATGCAATCTCACCATAATAAACGATTTATTCAAATTAATCGAAATTCAGAGAAAAAAACACAAACCAGCACACCTTTTATATTCTTTTATCACTATATTTCTTGTTTTGAAGCAAATTAAAGTCTCTTTAACTCACTCAACCCTAACACCGACTATATCCGTACTATACTCGGGGTTACTTTTACCCCATGCCTCTTTATTAAGTTTTTCTGAGACAAATTATAGGCGTGGTATCAAAGCGAATGTTTTTTTTATTTTTACAAGTTAATGGTAGTTGAATAAAACTATCTATGTACATATTCATTTTTAACACATTTTTTCCAGTTTTGAAAAGCAGCAAAAATCTCCAGGATTGAGTGGGTTAATTAGATCAATCGGGAATGCGAATTCTACGATTGCCGATAATCTGAATGGAGGAATTCGTTTAAAAATTATTTTTTTTTTCAGTGAAAAAAAACAAATGTTGCCAAACTAGAAAAAAAAACCCACATGAAATTGAATTTAAGCTTCAATTGAGATGAAAAGAAATAAAAATAATTTCTGTTGACGATGATTTTATCTGGGGCTTTTCTTTATTTGAACCGATGCTTAGTAAAGACCAGCGTTCTAATTGAAGAGATGTGGAACTGAAAAGAAAATTTCAATTCGGAAGATACATGTTTACGACCAATAACATTTATATAATTTTTTTTAAAGCTTGATCATTTTTATAGACTTACTGTGTCCACAAAAAACTCTCAAAGCACTTTACAAGTGGTTCCAAGCCAACAGTAACACTTAACATGCATATAGTACGAGACATACTGCCTGTTGAACTGTTTTTGTTCCTTTTTTTTCTTTGTGTTTGGGGTTTGGGTGGGTGGGAGGGGAGTTTCTACTGTTTTATTTTGGGTTTTTGTGTTGTTCTTCTCTATTCTTTTTTTATTTTTTATTGTTCAACTTTTTTAAAGCATCAAAGTGTCCACCAAATCCCTTAGACCAGTGAGAGGTCATGGCAGGAAAATCCCCTCTTCCATATTCCCCTTCCATTCTAAATCTTGTTTGACACCTGTTGTGAACGAGCCGAGCTGAGAGGGTGGTAGCAGTGAAAGGATTGGACCCGTGCTGTGGCTGTGTGGGGTCGGGTGAAGGAAACGAGTGGTCGATGGTTTAGTCTTTTATTACAACGTGATTGACTAGGGTTTAAATCCTGTTTTCATGCCTTGGGAAAAATAATTAATATCCTAGGATTATGATTGGGCTTAGAAATGTGACACACACATACACATACACACACACACACACACACACACAACACAATATATATATATATATATATATATATATATATATATATCTCTAGTCCCAAATTATGTAATATGCGACCAACCATCTCAATGCAGTGCGGCTATGTGGTCTTGCGGTATGAACCTCGCTTTCGAATCGGAAGGTCCTGGGTTCGAGCCTCGCTCGGCGCACAGTTGAGTCCTAGGAGAAGGCTCTTTACTCACATTCTCTCATCGTACTCAAGTGTAAAATGAGTACCTGACAGTTAACCGCGTTGTCTCTGTCCGAAAAAAAAATTTGTAATATCGCCTCATAGGCGTCATGTCCCGTCCTAAATGTTAAACGTTGCTGTTGGCCATGGACCCCTTGTTAAGCTCTTTGAGCACGTTTAGTGGATATTGCACTATATAATAAAAAAGCTCCAAAACAAACTCAATATTATTTCGGGGCAAACCCGACGATTGAAATTTAGTTATAAAGGCCAAGTTATGAAATTTAGACAAAATTAATTTTTGTGTTTGAGGAGGAAGGACTACCTCTAATTATTTTCTTTAACTGTAAAACATAATATTTCGTATGAATAATCATTAAAAAATTAAGTGAATAGTGAAGTGACAGACGACAATAGAGTAGAAAAACTTTGAGACGATGACGATTCGAACTCACAACACAAATGTTACGGCAACTCTGCCTGGCCAAGATAGGGACGCTCTATCTACAATCGACGCTATACTACTATATTGAGTTCCTCTCAAAAGAAACGATTTCGCTGTACGTAGACAGCTAGCTTGTGACAAATATAGAGCTAAATGTTTGTTATAAAGAATTGTACAGAGAGAGAGAGAGAGAGAGAGAGAGAGAGAGAGAGAGAGAGAGATAGATAGAGAGAGAGAGAGAGGGAGAGAGAGAGAGAGAGAGAGAGAGAGAGAGAGAGAGAGAGAAACAGAGAGAAAGCCCTGAAAAAGGTAGGATATTGAGAGTGAACGAGCGAGATGGATAGATAAATAGATAGAAAGATGGATAGATAGATAGATAGATAGAGTACTATAGGTAGAGAGAGAGAGAGAAAGAGAGAGAGAGAGACAAAGAGAGAGAGACAAAGAGAGAGAGAAAGAGAGAGAGACAAAGAGAGAGAGAGAGAGAGAGAGAGAGAGAGAGAGAGAGAGAAAGAGAGAGGAGGTGGAGACATCAGACAGAGAACAAATAGATTAGCTGATAATGCAGTAGTAAACTAATTGGTTGGACGGAGAATGCTCCCGTATGACAAATATAGATCAAAATGATTGTTCTATTAAGAATTGTACACGGAGAGAGAAAGACTGAAAAAGGTAGAGAGAAGAAGAGGGAGCAAGAGAAAGAAAGAAAGAAAGAAAGAGAGAGAGAGAGAGAGAGAGAGAGAGCGAGAGAGAGAGAGACGGAGAGAAAGAGAATAATAGTGGTGGAGAGATAGAGAGAAATATAGAGATTTATATAGAGAGTAATAGAGGTGAAAAGAAAGAAGGATATAGATAAAAAAAAGATAGATAGATAGATAGATAGATAGATAGATAGATAGATAGATAGATAGATAGATAGGGGGAGAGAGAGAGAGAGAGAGAGAGAGAGAGAGAGAGAGAGAGAGAAAGTAATAGAGGTGGAGAGAAAGAGAGAGAGAGAGAGAGATAGAGAGAGAGAGAGATAGAGAGAGAGAGAGAGAGAGAGAGAGAGAGGGGGGGGGAGACATCAAAGAACAAATAGATCATATGTTGGTATAGTAAACTAATTGGCTGGACCTAGACAGCTCAGCTGCCGTATGACAAACACACATTACAAATTACAAATCAAAGTGATTGTTATCTATAATATAAAGAATGTTATACACACACACACACACACACACACACACACACACACACACACACAGACTATCCAGTTCTAGCGACAATCAATAAAATTCCAATTTATTCTACCGGTCGAAACTTTTTAGCAATTATAATTGGGTATCTAGATAGAATTGGAATTTTAATGGAATCGGACAGTTTTGGTGCATCGGGATACTGCTATTGCGTTTGAGAGATAAAAAAATATAGATATATTTTATGTTAATTTGGTGTGAAATTTTCGGGAACATCCTGAAAAAGGCCAGAAGGTCCCGGGTTCGAGCCCCGCTTAAGGCACTTTCTTTTTTGCTTACTTGGACAACATGGGTGATTCCTGTTGACCTCAGACATTCTGTTTAAGGGATTATATATATTCCTTCGTGGAATGCCTAGGGACGGGTTATGGTGGTGCGAAAGTGCGTAATTTTAAGAATACTAAAAATAGATAAAATTGATATCCATGCAGCGCATTTCAAAGGGTTGAAGGCCATGATCAATGCGCTTCACCGTTTCATATGTTATTATACCCCCAACAGGCTTTATGGAGCCATATTATTTCCACTCTATACAGTTACAGTCACTTAAAGATGGGGGATTTGATAGTCTCTATCTCCTCGTAGTCTAACAAAATACATTATAACTCTCTCCTTTCCGATCATTTTCAGTATTTGCCAAAAATGGCAGGCTTTTCCTGTAGAAAAATTGATTTTTTAAAACACAAACAATCTCTCTACAAAACAAACGTTATGTTCTTATTAATTATACAAAGATCATTGTGATGTAGAAAAAAAAATCTCAATAAGAAAATAATGTATATTGTGTCGTAACAAATGTGACGATTTTCCTGTAGGTGGTAAGGAGAGGTTTAAAAAAATAGCTATTTGTGCCCCACTGTCTCAACTCGTTACTTTGTCGGGGTAAACTAATTATTAGAAATTGAACCAATATTGATGCTATGCGCTTAGTTACCATCTACAGCAACATCGTCACATTTATTGTTACGACACAATACATTTTTCTTATTTGGTGATAATTACTCATAAACGCGGATGGCAAAAAGCAATAACAAAGACCTGAGAGACGTCAGCTTCATTCTATCTATATGTACACGTCTACCTTTAGGGCCAGATTCATTCCACTTGGAACATTTTTTTTTTTAGTTTATTGATTTTTTTTATATAGCGCAACATCTACCAAATGTGCTCAAAGCGCTTTACAAGGGGTCCCTGGTCAACAGCAAAATATACCATGTAGGACGGGCCATGGCGTCTGTTAGGCGATATGACAATTTTTCGGACAAAGATATGACAACGCTGTTAACGACCAGGTACTCATTTTACACCTGAGTACGGTGAGAGAATGTGAGTAAAGAGTCTTTTCCAAGTACTCAGCTATGCGCCGAGCGCGAGGCTCGAACCCAGGACCTTCTGATCCGAAAGCGGGTGTCATACCACTAGACAACATAGCCGCACAGTATTGAGACTGTGGGTCACAGATCGGTTAAAACTTGACTGGGGTCTATGATCTTCTTTTACTACTGGTGACACCTTGAACTTCTCTGCGCTGCCCTACTCTGTAGAAAAAGAAAACACGTATTTAAAATTTTGGCCAGAAAACTCATCCCTCATATGTGACCCATCGTCTCAAAACGGTATTATGTCGGAACCAACCAGATGCATAAAAGCCGAATTAAATGTTAAACTGGGCAAAAATATAAAGTGTTGGCATTAGCACCCTAAAATATGGTATCCATTCTCCTCAATAAAACATACAAACTCAACACAAGTCTGATATTTCTGGCTATAAATTCAATTAATTAGCTAAAAGCTTCAAATTATAAAATCCTTTGGTGAGAATGTAGATTTGGATGTAGAATAAAAACAATGAAGTGAATAATCGAAAATCATGCAGATAATAATTGTTCACCTTTATTCGCTCTTATCTCAAAAGAATTAGCTCATGCGACATCAGACGGGTTTTGCCAAATCGGCACACAAATAAATATTGTGGTCAATCAGTGGGTAATGAGCTTTTCCTTGTTGCGAATTATCAACATTAAAACCCATTCTATGCTTTTAATATTTTCACGATAAGTGGACAAAGAATACCGTATTATTGCGTAGCCATCGTAAAGTTATAGCCTGACACTGTAGCCATCGTTAACATATAGTCTGACAGTCCTCTAGGACTGGCATTTTGACGTCATTCTTTTAGTCAGTGTCAGGCTATAACCGTCGCCATCGTTATGTTATAGCCTGATTCTGAAATCCAAAAGGACTGGCAGTTTGACGTCATTATTTGGTTTTTGCACCGCCTAGTGAGTTGTCGTTAGTAGTGCTCATGGAAACAAGTTATTTCATTGGTTGAACTATTGAATACAATTCACGATTTGTTTTCGTCTGTGGCAAAAGACTGGCATTTTGACGTCATTTTTTGGTCAGTATCAGGCCATAACTTTACGAAGGCCACGATCAGGCTATAGATAGTATGCAGATGACGTCACTCAGGCCTTTGTTATTGTTTTTGCCATCCGCGTTTGTGAGTTGTTCTCACTAAACTGTATTTGCCAGACTATAAAAGTTCATGGTTACACAGAGTTTGTGTGTTGGTCCGTTACACTTTCGGATGGCAATGTTGTGAACTCCTTGGCCAAGCGCATTCTATCTATAGATAGAATGCGCTTGGCCAAGGAGTTCACAACATTGCCATCCGGAAGTATAACGGACCAACACACAAACTCTGTGTAACCATGAACTTTTATAGTCTGGTTAATACAGTTTAGTGAGAACAACTCACAAACGCGGATGGCAAAAACAATAACAAAGGCCTGTGTGACGTCATCTGCATACTATCTATATGTTAAAGATGGCTACGGTTATTGACTTGGTTAAGAAACTCACAACATTGCAATCCAGAAGAATAAGGGACCAACACACAAAACTATGTGTAATCTTCAAGGTTTATAGTCTGATTAATACAGTTAGAGCCTTTCCTATGTCTCAACAATGCGCCGACAGAGGCTCGAACCCAGGACCTTCCGATTCGAAATCGAGTGTCATACCACTAAACCACATTAGCCGCACATTGAGTTGGACGCTTTAAAAATATATTTTTATGTCAGGTTGGGGGGGGGGGGGGGGGGATATGAAGTTTTGGGAAAATCCCGAAATTGGTCTGTAAGGGGAGATTTAATACAAGTGTGACGTCACATGCATCCTATTCATTGTAAAAACAGAGACGTAAAAAGATAGTCTGCCTGCATCCACCATAATCGCCGTGGCGATCAAGTGGATCAAAGCGGCTGTCAAACCTAAGCCTGCCTGGCTGTTCTATGCGAAACGTATAATATGATGATCGCCTCACGTATATTTATTGGCAAAGCTGACCCGGACGTATACAAATTGAAAATAAACAATAAATAAAAATAAATATAAAAATATATGGGGGGCGAAGTGGCCGAGTGGTTAACTCTCCCATTACCAACTATTATTAGAACGAAGATGACGTCACTCTGGTCTTTGTTATTTTTTTGCCACCCACGTTTATGAGTAATTCTCACTAAACTGTATGAACCAGACTATAAAAGTTCATGGTTACACAAAGTTTTGTGTGTTAATCCGGTTTACTTCAGGATGGCAATGTTGTGAGCTTCTTAGCCAAGCGCATACTATCTATAGGGAAATCGTCATATTCGTTACGATACAACCAACATTTTTCTTATTCAAATTTCTCTTGTACATCATAACATTTAAAGAATATGAACAGTGTGTTGTAGAGCATATTTTACTAAAGAAATTATGTATCGCAAGAACTTACTGCTTTTGTGTCTGAGATATGATAAAAATATATTTTATGTTAATTTGGTGTGAAATTTTCGGGAACATCCTGAAAAAGGCTGATAAGGAGAAAATTAAGGCGCTGTACTGTGATCCAGAAGGTCCCGGGTTCGAGTCCCGCTTAAGACACTTTCGTGTTTTGCCTTGAGCAAGATTATTAACCCCCAATTTGCTCACTTGGACAACATGGGTGATTCCTGTTGACATAAGACATTCTGTTTAAAGAATTATCTATATTCCTTCATGGAATGCCTTGGCGAGACGGGATCTAATGGTGCGAAAGTGCGCAATTATTTTTAAATAATAAAAATAGATAAATATTGATATCCATACGGCGCATTTTCAAAGGGTTGACGACCATTAAAAATCTGATCATGTTTTGACGTTTACACATTGTGATAACAAGACATATGAAAAGTTCTAGCTAGCATGAAGAATAAAAAGTACCGACTTTCTTTGTTTAGAACCACGATGGTCGCCGTTACTGGGCGACGTGACATCAGACTATTGAATCAAATTGCATCATCACAATATGTTTTTTAACGTGTCATAAAAACTGTGGGCAATGAGAAACTTTTTTTCATCGTTTTGATTATTTTGAGTCCATCATTTGTAACCTGCCATCTCAAAGAGGTATTATATTTAGGGGGGCAGAGTGGCTCAGCGATATGGTCTTTGCTTCGTACCCGAAAGGTACTGAGTTCGATCACCCGCCGCTGCGCTGTGTGGCCTTGAGCAAGTCACCTCGCCCTAGATCAATTTGCGGCGTTGCGCTGCGGCTGATGCCTGGGCTATTCCAGTCTGCTCTTGGAATAGACCCTAGAGAGAAATTTCCCCTTTGGGGTGAATAAGGAGAATTTTATTTATTTCTATCGTATGCCCTTCCGCCACGACATCATAAGATCCCGTCGCCTAGGCATTCCACGAAGGAATATAGATAAATCATCAATCAAGATGTCTGTTGTCAACAGGAATCACCCATGTTGTCCAAGTGAGCAAATCCAGGGTTGATAATCTTGCTCAAGGAAAAATACGAAAGTGCCTGAAGCGGGGCTCGAACCCGGGCTTTCCGGGTCACAGTGCAATGCCTTAACCAATCGGCCACTTCGCCCCCCCCCCCCCCCCCTCCAAATTTTATTTATTTATTTTATTTATATCGGGGTGATTTAAACGTCCAAAATATAGATCTGAAAAAGTGTGTATGAAACAGTTTCAGACAAAGGAAGAAAGACAATTACAAGGAACAGAAGCCATCCCAAAAGTATCGGCCTGTCTCCACTGGAGAAATTGGAAGATTTTGTGGGATGGTTTTTTTCTAGTAATTTTCTTTCTTATAAATTAAAATTGAGCTTTCATACAGGGCAATATCCACTAAACGTGCTCAAAGCGCTTTACAAGATGTGTATGGTCAACAGCAACATTTAACATGTAGGCGATATTATAATTTTTTTTCGGACAGAGACAAAACTGTTAACGGTCAGGTACTCGTTTTACACCTGAGTACGGTCAGAGAATGTGAATAAAGAGCGTTCTCCAAGGACCCAACTATGCTCCGAGCGAGCGAGGTTCGAACCCAGGACCTTCCGATCCGAAAGCGGGTGTCATACCACTAAACCACATAGCCACACTTTCTTGCACCCCGACTTAACACCGCTTCAAGACGACGGGTCATGTATGTTTTCAATATGGCCTTATGTGAGAATAAATGATAGATACATTATTAATCGCATTGATTATGGTATATCCTTGGAAATGCGCTTTATAATTAATTAATGATCATATTTACGAGTATCTATATTTAAGCGTCCATCAATAAGACATAAGACCGGATTCACGCATTGAGCTACTAACACCATTGCTTAGATAGTACCTTTTGTTTCGTAACGGATTGAACCTTTTTGTCCTCGCTTTTGTGATAGATTAGATATCTAGAACATGTAGTCTTGTGGTATGACACTCGCTTTCGGATCGGAAGGGTTGGAGCCTCGCGCTCGGCGCATAGTTGAGTCTTTGGAGAAGGCTCTTTACTCACATTCTCTCACCGTACTCAGGTGTAACATGAGTACCTGGCCGTCAACAGCTCTTGTCTGTTTCCGAACAATTGTAATATCGCCTAACAGGCGTCATGTCGCTTCCTACATGTTAAATGTTGCTGTTGACCACGGACCCCTTGTAAAGCGCTTTGAGCACATTTAGTGGATATTGCGCTATATAAAGCTCAATTTTTTAATTTACTTATTAATTTCATATATTTTTTTAGAACAAGCATATGTTATTTATTTTCTCAAATTAGATGAAATAATTCACTGGTAAAAGGTAATAGAGGGGCAGCGTAGCTTTTCGTTACGATCTTTTATTCGCACCCGAAAGGTACCGAGTTCGATCACCGGCGTCACGCTGTGTGGCCTTGAACAAGTCACTTCTCCCTAGATCAATTTGCGACGCTTTACTGCGGCTCACGCCTGGTTTATTCCAGTCTTCACTTGGAATAGACCCTGGAGACAAGTTTCCCCTTTGGGATGAATAAAAGGAATTTAAAGATTTTTAAAGAATTATGCTGTGCACTAATCAAATTGCTTATTGTAATTTTAACCAGAGTTGTTTTTTTTTTTTTTTTTGTTTTTTAAAAATAATTCTTACATTGATGAATGAATGCGACCACCAGTTTGTCGATATACTTTTTAAAAAATCCGAGACTAAATAACACTAAATATCACTAAGTCTTTGATTTCAGTTGTTTTCTTTATCAAAGTTAGGTTTCATTATAATTAAATAACAAGGTGAAATCGAATGTGAGCTTCAATTTAATTACGAAAACAGATAGAATGGACGTTTCGGGTTTCCCCTTTATCAACAAACAAGAAGAATGAAACACTACAGAACAGCAACATTTACATTCATTTTAATTAGACGGCCAATATTAAACTGTAAAAATTGGCGTTTTGTCGTCAATCATAATGGTCAAGAGGAATGTGCGTGGACAGCCACGAGCTGACCACTGTCACGATACCTCACGTTATTGCCTCGTTGATAAACATGTGACCAATGGAAATAGAAATCTTCATTAAAAAGCACATATTTCGTTCGTGTGTAATGCCAATCTACAGCTAATTGGTATTTAATCCATAATATTATTATGATGTCGTGCGGTTCCGATTTAAAAATAAGATTATTTTTTGATGGAGGGATGGGATGGGTGGATGGTGGGTGGTGGGTGTGGGGGGGGGGGAGGGGGGGGTGGAGGACTTGGTTGGTAGATTGTAGAGTTCTCACCTTACAAGCAAGAGGTATCACTTGGAATTCTTGGCTGGATCGATCTCTTTATCTGACCCCCCCCCCTCCCCCCCCCCCACCCCCCCCCCCCCCCCCCCCCCCCCTTCTCCATTTTTTCCACCTTTCCTTGTAATAGGCTTCAACAGTCATGATGTATATTCCATCGTAATGACGCATAGTGACTTAGTAACCGGTTCTAAACTATCAGAACAATGGCGGCCACCCTTATGAAATACTTCTCCAACGAGCATAAAAGTATTGCCAGAGGAGAAAAACATTATACATCTGATCATGTTTTGACTTATATACATTCTGATCGCATGACATGTAAAGAAGTTCTAGCCAGCATGAAGAATAAAAGTACCGATTTTCTTTGTTTAGAACCAAGCTACTGGTTGCTGGGCGAACGTGACTATTGACTCAAAATTGCAAAGGTGTGTGCTATATATATATATATATATATATATATATATATATATATATATATATATATATGTGTGTGTGTGTGTGTGTGTGTGTGTGTGTGTGTGTGTGTGTGTGTCTTATCCAAAGAATATCAATCAATTGATATTGTCAAGAACACACTAAAGTGACCGACTGGTTTCATGAGCCTTATAGATAGAGTGCGCTTGGCCAAGGAGTTCACAACAATGCCATCCGGAAGTATAACGGACCAACACACAAACTCTGTGTAACCATGAACTTTTATAATCTGGTTAATATAGTTTAGTGAGAACAACTCACAAACGCGGATGGCAAAAACAATAACAAAGGCCTGAGTGACGTCATCTTCGAACCATCTATAGGTCGGAATAGGGTACTTGTTTATGAAAGTAGAAAGGTTATTTTGTTTCCTTATAGATAGTATGTGCTTGACTAAGAAGCTCACAACATTGCCATCCGTAAAAAAACGGACCAACACACAAAACTATGTGTAATCATGAACTTTTATAGTCTGGTTCATACAGTTTAGTGATAATGACTCATAAACGTGGATGGCAAAAAACAATAACAAAGACTCGAGTGACATAAACTTCATACTATCTATATTACGCATGAAATAACAAAATGGACGTATTCAATTCCAGTTCGTGCCGAAGATTTTCCCCGACCAATTTTGGAATCCTGCAGTAATTTAGTTGTTGGATAAGTTTTGTCTGGCAGAAAGCGTTCTCATGGTCTAAATGGTCCGATCTAAATGGTAGCAAGCACAACAAAAATGGTATTTGAAGCTGCAGAAGTGAGATTGAATCTGGTTCCTGAAACATTATGGCTCAAAAAGACTACTCACGCTGGTTTCCACGTGCCGTCTGATCAAGTGTTGCGTGTGAAAGGTTACTCTGTTTCTTGCATCTTTTAAACTATATTATATCATATGACTATTATAAACATACACACACACGCGCGCGCGCGCACGCACATGGCTAACGTCAGCAAATCATTGTTTATTAACACCAATCATAGTGATGGCATATATTTAAATAAAGCACTTACATGTTCTGCACGCTAACCAACCAAATCGTCACGAGATATAAAACTATATTATTATGTAACATATACAAAGTCTTTCTCATTTAGAGGAACTTTTGTGAGAACTATTCACCCAGCTATGGTCTAGAGATAGAATGCAGTTGACGTCATTCGGGCCTTTGTTATTGTTGTTTTTTTTTGCCATCCGCGTTTACGAGTAATTCTCACTTAACTGTATCATCCAGACTTTTGTTCATGGATACACATAGCTTTGTGTGTAGGTCCGTTATATTTCCGGATGGCAATGTTGTGAGCTTCTTAGCCAATCGCATACTGTCAATAAAGGTAATCCATCCTCTCTCTTTTTAAACCCCCTAAACCTTCGAATTTGCCAAGGCATCCTGCTACTTAAATAGTTATGCCACCTTCACCTTATGATTCAATATGTGGTCTTGTGGTATGACACTAGCTTTCGGATCTGAAGGTCCTTGGTTTGAGCCTCGCGCTCGGCACATAGTTGAGTCCCTGGACTCCCTGCTGACATTCTCTCACCGTTCTCATGTGTAAAATGAGTACCTGGCCGTTAACAGCGTTGTATTTGTCCGAAATATTGAAATATCGCCTAACAGGCAACATGTCCCGTCCTACATGTTAAATGTTGCTGTTGACCAGGGACCCCTTGTAAAACGCATTGAGTACTTTAGTGGATATTGCGCTATATAAAGCTAAATTTAAGTATGTAAAGAAGTACCCGACGTCCTCTGCCGTTTTTTTTTCTCTCAAGCTTGATATGAGTAGGGCTAGCGGCTCTTCTCTTGATTCTTAGTACTTTGTCCGTGCTCGACGTCTTTATCCAGAAGACGGCAGAGGACGGCAGTGCCGGGTCGTCGGAGTCAGTCTCCGGTGTGGGTTAGCCCTAAGGCTAACAAAAAAAAAAACAAAAAACACAACAACACACACACACAAAAAAAAAGACGTTGAAAAGTAGAAATCTACGAGACAGAAACTGTTGAAGTTTATTGCTTTTTTGTTGATGCAGTTATCTGCCCTTAGATTTCTCGCCGTCGGATATAACGACCGGTATAAAAACGTATGCAGTATGCCACTTTCGTCGCCCCGCGTGTGAAACACGTGACAAGCGAAGCGGACACACGTCGTAAGCGTCAGGGCTATCACTGTCACTCTAACACCGACGGGAGTGATTTCTTGTGTCTGCTTAAAATAAAACAACCCCCCCCCCCCCCCCCAAGAAAAAGACAAAAAAAAAAAAACCCTGTACATTTCAAACCTACTCCTACGCAAAGTGCAAACATAAGCTATCCCCTTGTTTTACTGTCTCATGAAGCAAGAAGGAACATCGGTTGAGGCAATTAAATACTGTGATTGCGTAATTCACGTATTTCACGTATTGAAAAAAAAAAAAATCCGAAAATTTAGATCACCGAAAGTGTTCGAATCAAAAGCCACGATGCAGCTGTGAGGAGACTCTATGTGTCTGTGCCTGTGTCGTGAATGTAGTAGACAAGAGAAAATAACTCATTTATTACGCGACCGAAAAACAAACAAAAAACAAACAAAAAAAACCCCAAAAAACTTGAGCTTTTATATAGCGCAATATCCACTAAATGTGCCCAAAGCGCTTTACGAAGGGTCCCTGACCAACAGCAACGCGTACCATGTTGAACAAGACTTGAATGACACCTGTTAGGCAATATTACATTTTTTTTCCGACAGAGACAACGCTGTTGACAGCCAGGTACTCATTTTACACATGAGTACGGTGAGAGAATGTGAGTAAAGAGTCTTTCCCAAGGACTCAACTATGCGCCGCGCGAGGATTGAACCCAGGACCTTCCGATCCGAACGCGAGTGTCATGAGGAGGGAAAGCTTTGTTGTTTCTCTACCTTTAAAAAAGATGCTAGGTAATCTTTAAATAAATTCCGATCCTTTTGACTTTAAACCCAGTTATTGTCAGTGTTAGGGTCTCCCGGATATAATACTAGATTGCAATGACAGGTCACATATTATATAAAGAAACAAAACAAAAGAAAAAAAACCCCAAAAAATGAAGAAGATAAAAAAGGGATGTAAAATAACAAAATTGCAAGCAGGTAGGACAAGACAATACAGAAAGTCATAGGACAGGCTTGGAAGAGGGGGAGGTAAGTGAGTTATGAGTTATGCTCAACAGTAACACAGCCAAGTAAAGTGGATACGACGAGTGTTTGTTTCGCTTGCGGTCGTCGTCGGTCGTCGGTCGTCGGTCGTCGGTTTGTGAGCATCGACGGGCGGCGGAGATCTCGTGCGTGAAATAATCAAGAAAGTGAGAGGTGTTGGTTGTTGTCAATAATTTTTAGTGATGGTGGAAGAAGGATGAAGAAGGTAAAAGATAGTTGTAGATAGATAGTAGCCCCAAATCTCGTAGTCAAGCAAGTTGCTAGATCGTTAAGTTTTGTTCCACCTGAGAGTGAGTGAGTGAGTGAGCACTTGATAATCATTTTATTATGGAAACATGAAGTATACACAAGATGCCGAATCACCTGTGATAGCATAGCATCGCTACTTAACGACGATGCTATAGCTAGCGAGCTAGGATAACAATTCCTACACTTTGTTACGGCGTATCGGCCGTGTGTTGTTTATACGAGCGTCGGATGCTAGTTAATTAATTAATTAAATGCTTTCGTGATTTTTCATGTGGGATTTTCATGTAGTTGATGGATTTCACAAATTAAATGGAATTGATTTTTTTTTTTTTTGTTTTTTTTTTTTTTTTTTTTTTAGTGAATGAATTTAACCATTTACCTGCCGGATTACTAGAAAAACTCGTATTAAAAAATGTGGCTAGAAATATCGTCCTTCAAATATCGATAGATTTAAATGACCCTTACCTTACCTAGGCAAAGAATTTCAAACCTGGGATTTTGCGAAGTCCCAGGTTTGAGATTTTTTGCCCAGATGAGGGTCATATAAATATATTGTAATTTGAAGGACGAGTATTCTGGCCAAATGTTCGAATACGAGTTTTTTCTTCAAAGAATTCGGCAGTTAAATGGTTAATAAATTGAATATTGGATTTCATTTGTAACTGTGCGATTCTTTTGTAGTGAATGGATTAAAAGATCGTAATAAATATTGGACATCTTGTGTTGTGAATAGATTGAAACGTAATAAATATTGGAGACTTCTTTGGATTCAAAAATCGTAATAAAGATTGGATTTCTTGTGTTGTGAATGGATTCAAAGATCGTAATAAATATTGGAGATTTCTTGTGTTGTGAATGTATTGGATCGTAATAAATATTGGACATCTTGTGTTGTGAATGGATTGAAACGTAATAAATATTGGAGACTTCTCGTGTTGTGAATGGATTCAAAGATCGTAATAAATATTGGAGATTTCTTGTGTTGTGAATGGATTCAAAGAC
This sequence comes from Berghia stephanieae, assembly GCF_034508935.2. Taxonomy (NCBI): domain Eukaryota; kingdom Metazoa; phylum Mollusca; class Gastropoda; order Nudibranchia; family Aeolidiidae; genus Berghia; species Berghia stephanieae. The sequence goes on from NC_088369.1 coordinate 41,549,520, forward strand.
AATGTTATTGTTGTCCTTACTCGTGTCCTGCTGTGATCAATGATCGATGTCATCATTGATCATTATTGTTATAGTGAAATTGAATTCAAAGAATGGGAAATTGGTTCGTCATCGAAGTGATTGCTTTGGTTGAATAATTGGTAAGGGTTTCTGTTTGGAAATCATTACGTATTTCATTTGTTGCTATTGTTGTTGTTTTTGTTGTTGTTGTTGGTGGGGGTGGTGGTGGTGGTGCTGATGCAGGTGGTGGTGCTGGTGGTTGTTCTTTTGTTTGCTTGTTTTGTTTTGTGCGTGTTTGTGTGTGTGTGTGTGTTGTGTGTGTGTGTGTGTGTGCTTTTTATGGTACTATGTGTGACCTCTCGTCTCAAAACGGTATTAAGTCGGGATGATTAAGATACTGAAAATTAAATTTGTAGCCAGAAATATCATGCTTAAGTTGAGTTTAAATGTTTTATAGAGGAGAAGGAATATCATATTTTACTGTGCTAAATACCCACGTTTCATTATTTTTTACCAGTTTAACTATAATTTGACTTTTTAACATCTGGTCCATCCCGACATAATACCGTTTTGAGACGAGGGGTCATATATATATATATATATATATATATATATATATATATATATATATACATATATATATATATATATATATATATATATATATATATATTATATATATATATATATATATATTAAAATAAAAATATATATATGGAGTCACTCACTTATTTATGGCCGAAACATATGTTTCTTGGTCTCCATCAACGTCGTCAGTCGGCATATTATGTCCGGAGAATGATTTTATTCCATTCGGGGGTTCAATGTTGATGTTCTTGCGTCCTAGTGTTGATGTGTAGTGACATATAGATAGAATGCGCTTGGCTAAAAAGCTCATAACATTGCCGTCCGGAAGTATAACGGACCAACACACAAAACTATGTGTAACCATGAACTTTTATAGTCTGGTTAATAGAGTTCAGTGAGAATAACTCACAAACGCGGATGGCAAAATATAACAATAAAGGCTTGAGTGACGTCATCTTCGATCTATCTATCTATCTTATCTATCTATCTACATATCTATCTATCTATCTAATCTAATATCTATCTATCATATCTATCTATCTATCTATCTATCTATCTATCTATCTATCTATCTATCTATCTATCTATCTATCTATCTATCATATCTATCTATCTATCTATCTATCTATCTATCTATCTATCTATCTATCTATCTATCTATCTATCTATCTATCTATCTATCTATCTATCTATCTACTATCTATCTATCTATCTATCTATCTATCTATCTATCTATCTATCTATCTATCTATCTATCTATCTATCTATCTATCTATCTATCTATCTATCTATCTATCTATCTATCTATCTATCTATCTATCTATCTATCTATCTATCTATCTATCTATCTATCTATCTATCTATCTATCTATCTATCTATCTATCTATCTATCTATCTATCTATCTATATCTATCTATCTATCTATCTATCTATCTTTTATCTATCTATCTATCTATCTATCTATCTATCTATCTATCTATCTATCTATCTATCTATCTATCTATCTATTATCTATCTATCTATCTCTATCTATCTATCTATCTATCTATCTATCTATCTATCTATCTATCTATCTATCTATCTATCTATCTATCTATCTATCTATCTATCTATCTATATCTCTCTCATATATATATATTATATTTGTGTGTGTGTGTGTGTGTGTGTGTGTGTGTCAATTAATTTATTCATTTTGTGTGTGCATTTGTACATCAATTTAACTTTTTCTAATTTCATTATCTTTATCTTTTGTTTATCTTTCTTTTTTATTTGTTCACTGATTACCCATTTTCTTTGTTTATTTCGCTTTGTTTATTTTGTTTTATATTTTTGTTAATTTCACTACTCACTCAACCCTAACACCGACTATATCCGTAGTATATCCGGGGTTACTTTTACCCCATGACTATTTAATTTATTACATTTTTATGAGACAAATTATAGGCGTAGAATCAAAGCTAATGTTTTTATTTTTTACATGTTTATGGTAGTTGAATAAAACTATCTATGTACATGTTCATTTTTAATACATTTTTCCCAATTGTGAAAAGTAGCAAAAATCTCTAGGATTGAGTGAGTTAATCCTCGGGTTTGGAATATTTGTGACATGCCGTCCCAAAACGGTATTAAATCGGACTATGAAAGTGTCCTTCAGAACCATAAACATGGTTCACGGAACTCGAGTTTAATCAACATTCTATGAGTGCTATGCGTTTAGTTAAAATATTTACTTCTAACATCCGCAGCCCGATATCACGCTATGTGGAGCCTTAAACGTTTAAGCCTAATTGATACAATTTAGTGAGTACTAATCATTAAAATGGTTGTTTAACTCTCTCCGTACCAACTATAGGATAATCGTCATATTCGTTACGATACAACCAACATTTTTCTTATTCAAATTTCTGTA
>NC_088369.1:41557017-41569517 GCF_034508935.2 Berghia stephanieae
TATGTCCGGAAAAAAAAATGTAATATCGCATACCAGGCGTTATGTATCTATCTACATGTTACGTGTTGCTGTTGGTCATGAACCCCTTGTAAAGAGCTTTGAGCACATTTAGTGGATGTTGCGCTAGATATATAAAAATCTCATTTTTAAAAAGTAGTTTTTAACAAGAAGAGAGTCATTTTAATCGATTTGCATCGAAGGACGAGTTTTCTGGCCAAATTTTCTTTTAATGTGTACGTGATTGTTTCATAGTACGATATGACAGTCAATAGAGGACGTTCACAGGTATGTCAGTTGATTGTGTGGCCTGTGATTGATTGGCTCGTCGGGAGAGAACAGGACATCAACAGCTACAACAACAAGTAGTAGTCCTAGTAGTAGTAGTCTGTGGTCCCGATAGGCCGTTGACGTCGTCATAACTCAAACAAGACGGTACACGAGGACGGGTCAATTGTCTTAGCGGTCAATCCCGTGGGAGCCAATTTATCGATAGGTAGATATTTCAAAAGATCCTATCTACATGTAAAAAAAAAAAAGATTGAACTTTATATAGAGCCATATCCACTAAATGTGCTCAAAGCGCTTTACAAGGGGTCCCTGGTCAACAGCAACATTTAAAATGTAGGACGGGATATGACACCTGTTAGGCGATATTACAATTTTTCGGACAAAGACAACGCTGTTAACGGCCAGGTACTCATTTTACACCTGAGTACGGTGAGAGAATGTGAGTGAAGAGCCTTTTCCAAGGACTCAACTATGCGCCGATCGTGAGGCTCGAACCCCGGACCTTCCGATCCGAAAGCGAGTGTCATACCACTAGACCACATAGTAGCCGCACCAAACCCTGGGCCAAATGTAGAACGACATCTGTCGAAAAGCGATGTTACAAAATTGTTTTTTTCGACAGAGACAACGTACGCACGTCTGTTAACGGCCGAGCACTCATTTTACACCTGAACACTGAGACTGAATGTGAATGAAGAGCCTTTTCCAAAGACTCAACTTCGCGCCGCTTAAAGCGGGACTTGAACCGTGGCCATCGTTAACTTATAGATAGTTCGAAGATGACGTCACTCAGGTCTTTGTTATTGTTTTTTGCCATCCGCGTTTATGAGTAATGTTCACTGAACTGTATTAACCTGACTATAGATAGAATGCGCTTGGCTAAGAAGTTCACAACATTGCCATCCGGAAGTATAATGGACCAACACAGAAAACTGTGTGTGTCCATGAACGTTTATAGTCGGGTTAATACAGTTCAATGAGTATTACTCACAAACGCGGATGGCAAAAAACAATAACAAAGACCCTGAGTGACGTCATCTTCGAACTGTCTATATAAAGGAAGATATTTCAAAAGATCCTATCTACATGTAGAACGAGATCTGTCGAAAGGCGATGTTACAAAATTAATTGTTTTTTCGACAGAGACAACGTACGTACGTCTTTTAACGGCCGGGTACTCATTTTACACCTGATCTCACTGAATGTGAATGAAGAGCCTTTTCCAAGGACTCAACTTCGCGCCGCTTAAAGCGGGACTTGAACCGTAGCCATCGTAAAGTTATGGCCTGACATTGACCAAAACACGACGTCAAAATGCCAGTCTTTTGCCACAAAAGAAAACAAATCGTGAGTTGTATTCAATAGTTCAACCAATGGGACCATTTGTGTCCATGAGCAGCACTACTAACGATTTAAATGACCCTCATCTTGGCCAAAACTATAAAATCTGTAACTTTTATTCAAGACTTCCCGAATTCTCAGGTTTGGGAGTTTTTACCAAGATGAGGGTCATTAAGGTCGATCGATATTTGAAGGACGAGTTTTCTGACCAAATCTTTAAACACTTGTTTTTTTTTTCCAAAGTACGGCAGATAACTGGTTAAACTATCTACATAGTATGCGCTTGGCTAAGAAGCTTACAACATTGCCATCCGGAAGTATAACGGACCAACACATAAAACTATGTTTAACCATGAACTTTTATAGTATGGTTAATACTGTTGAACGAGCATTACTCATAATCGCAGATGGCAAAAATTATAACAAAGACCCGATTGACGTCAACTTCATTCTATCTATATTATGACAGATAGCTGTAATTTATCCTAAGTGATAGATGGTTGTAGATAAAGAGTAAAAGTCTGTCAATTTATCGCTAATCCGTCTTGTTTCGTGTCAAATTTATGACATTTATGTGTTGTTTCGATCTAAATTTATGTCAAAAATATTCAGAAAATATCACGCCGAATTATTTTTAGCATCAACGTATAAATCTTTCCGTTACATCTAAGTGGTGACGGTTGAATAAATTATAAATAAATATGGACATTTCCATCAATGCTGTGCTCTTTGTGCGGTTATATGGTCTTGTGGTATGACACTCACTTTCGAATTGGAAGGTCCTGGGTTCGAGCCTCACTCGGCGCACAGAGTTGTGTCTTTGGAGAAGGCTTTTCACTCATATTCTCTCACCGTACTCAGTTGTAAAATGAGTACCTGGCCTCTAACAGCGTTGTCGCTGTCCAGAAAAATTATAATATCACCTAACAGGCGTCATGTCTCGTTCTATATGTTACGTCGTATCGCTGCTGGTCAGGTGCCCTTTGTAAAGCGCTTTGAGCACGTTTAATGGATATTGCGCTATATAAAAAGTTCGATTATGCTCTTAGCTAAAATGATCACGACATCCACCAGCCAGGGGTCCTTTGTAAAGCGCTTTGAGCACGTTGAGTAGATATTGAGCTATATAAAAAGCTCAATTATTTTTTTTTGACAGAATAAAATATCGTCATATGAGCATTGATATAGCGCATTTCAGCAGCTTTCCCGTGCTCATCATATCGCCATGCTTAGTTTTTAATTGGTTCACCCACCAAAACCTTATATAAACATAAAACTATCTGTTTTATAGATAGTATGCGCTTGGCTAAGAAGCTCGCAACAATTGCCATCCGGAAGTAAAACGGACTAACACACAAATCTATGTGTAACCATGAACGGTTATAGTCTGGTTAATACAGTGTAGTGAGAATTACTCATAAACGTGGATGGCAAAAAAAAACAAAAAAACAACAATAACACAGGCCGGAATGACGTCAACTTCGAACTATCTATATAACCATAAAACTATCCGTTTTAAACAGTAAATGTTACAATGAGTTAAAATCATAAAACATACAAAATACATCTGTAATAATATTATTAATTATTACTATCAGTTACCACCAGTCCAAATACAGGTTTGGTATGGTATTATTATTATTATTATTATTATTATTATTATTATTATTATTATTATTATTATTATTATTATTATTATTATTATTATTTATTATTATTATTATTATTATTATTATTATTATTATTATTATTATTATTATTATTCATCTATTATTATTATTATTATTATTATTATTATTATTATTGTTATTATTATTATTATTAATATTATATATTATTATTATTAATTATTATTATTATTATTATTATTATTATTATTATTATTATTATTATTACTGCATCAGGTAAACCCATATCATATAGATACTATTACAATGACGTAAATAACAAAAAAGAGCAAGTCAAATATGGACCTAGGACGAAAGATATATTTATATATTATGTATATGTAGTATATATTATGAGTGGGTAATAGTTGTATCACGCAAGGCCACTTGTTAAGTAAGCCATTGGTATATTATATATTACGAAATGATGTTATGTGGTAATGTTTGGTTCAGCGGTATGGGTGTCACGCTCTTGTTATAAACACCAAGCAATATTGAGTATGGCCAATGACCGATGAGGTGACAATAATTATTATAAACATATAAAAAGGCCAAAGGCCTTTGGGTAACCCATTCGTGCACTTATTTGCAGGTCTGATAAGCCAATTCCTTATGGGCTCATTGTTGTAATGGAAATCTCCAAAAAAAATTTAAAAATTACGTAAAATATTGTCCATTACAACAATGTTAAACTAGGCCCATAAGTGAAATCGGTTGTCAGACCTGCATATATGTATACGTCGGGTGACCCGCATCGTCAATCTGAAATGTCTTTCCGGAATTTTAAATACATAATTAAAGTAAATTGATTAGACCAGCTGGAAAGAGCTTTGCCGCGATAGACTTACTAGCGTCCTATCCAAATGATAGCAAGCAATTGTTATCGCTCGTTAAACAGTATTGAAAAATTGGGCGGGGAAAACACCTATTTTTTAAATTTATTTTTCCTACAAGCATCCCATTGGTGTCACATTGACGCTGAAAACAAGAGATGCTTTAGAATAACATTTGAAATATTGATGATTGTCGAATGTAAGACAAAACCGTGTTGTGTTTTTGTCATTGTTTTGTTGTTTTGTTTTGTTTTGTTTGGGTTTTTTTTTTTTTTTTGGTTTTTTTTTTTTTTGTTTTTAACTCTTTGACGGCGACAATTAATTTATTTCTCTCCCATAGTGGGCAGGGAGGTACACGCTGTGTCTTCTATCCCCCCATAACCGTTTTCCAATTGTTTCCTGTCATTGTCTTGGAATGAGATTGCTTGGTTTTGCCCTGGCCGGACTCCTGGCTGGGAGGGAAACAGTCAAATGCATAGTTATTGTTTTGGGAGATGATATTTTTTTTCCTTGTAAATCATCTGGTATTTTTTATGATGGTATTTTTCTTGTATTTTGTCTGCCACCTTTTATACACACAGGATCAAATATTTATCTTAAAGCAAGCACTCCTCCAATTGGATTCAGTAGTCTGATGTCACGCCGCCTGGCAACGGCGGCCATCTTGGTTCTAAACAAAGAAAATCATTACTTTTTATTCCTCATGCTGGACAGAACTTTTCATATGCCTTATGATCAAAATGTGTAAAAGTCAAAACATGATCAAATGTGTGTGTTTTTTCCCCTCTGGATACGCTTTTATGCTCGCCGGAGATATATTTCATACGGGCGTTCGCCATTGTTCCGATAGTTTAGAGCCAGTGTTACTAAGTTACCATGCGTCATTAGGAAGGAAGTGACGTTACGACTGTTGAAGAGTATTCGGCTGTTGGTTCTATGCGTTTAGATAAAATACTCACAACATCCACCAGCAGGATATAACATAACAACACACAAAACTACGTGTCATCTCGAATGTTTATAGATAGTTCGAAGATGACGTCAATTAGGTCTTTGTTATTGTTTTTTGCCATCTGCGTTTATGAGTAATGCTCACTGAACTGTATTAATCCGACTATAAACGTTCATGGATACACACAATTTTGTGTGTTGGTCCGTTATACTTCCGGATGGCAATGTTATGAGCTTCTTAGCCAAGCGCATACTATCTATAGACTGTATGATACCATTTTGTGAGAAGCAATCAACAAAATGGCTCTTTAAAATAAAAAACAAAAAAACAAAACAAAAACAAAATGCTGAGTGACTTCGATTTCGTTCCTTCTACAGGGACCTCTGGGATAATATTATGATGTCATGTTCATGTTAGTGTATAACCGTAGCCATCGCTATATTATAGATAGAACGAAGATGACGTCACACAGGCCTTTGTTATTGTTTTTGCCATCCGCGTTTGTGAGTTGTTCTCACTAAACTGTATTAACCAGACTATAAAAGTTCATGGTTACACAGAGTTGTGTGTGTTGGTCCGTTATACTTCCGGATGGCAATGTTGTGAACTCCTTAGCCAAGCGCATTCTATCTATAGCCTGTAATCGCCTGATACTGAAATTCAAAAGGACTGGCAGTTTGACGTCATTATTTGGTTTTTGCACCGCCTAGTGAGTTGTCGTTAGTAGAGCTCATGGAAACAAGTTATTTCATTGGTTGAACTATTGAATACAACTCACGATTTGTTTTCTTTTGTGGCAAAAGACTGGCATTTTGACATCATTTTTTAGTCAGTATCAGGCCATAACTTTACGAAGGCCACGGTATAACCGAATAGCGCCTGTAAATAGTTAATGTAAAAAGCGCTTAGTCCTATTGGAATGATAGCAGCTAGAGAGATTTTTCGTTTGACTGGGGTTCTAATGAACCACACATCGTTGAGATGTACAACGACCAACTGCTTTTATTTCATTTTATGACCAATCGCTCGCTGGTTCGGATAAGTAAGTAAGTAAGTATGACCAATCGTTTTGATACTGTATTATGTATGTAAGAAGTAAGTCTAATACTTCAACTTAGATTTAAGTTTCACTTTTAATAGACTTAAATTTATAAAGAATTATCTTATTGAAAAGGGTGACTTTTGGTTGTAAAAAACTGGAAAAAAAATGAAATATATATATAAAGGAACTCTAATTTAAAAAATGCTGGTAAATTTCATTTTATACTCGAGTTTGTTGGGGTTTTTATACGTTTACTCACTCAACCCTAACACCGACTATGTCCGTATTTTACCCGGGTTACTTTTACCCCATGCCTATTTATTACATTTTTCTGAGACAAATTATAGGCGTAGTATCAAAGCTAATGTTTTTAGTTTTTACATGTTAATGATAGTTGAATAAAACTATCTATGTACATGCTTATTTTTAATACTTTTTCTTCCAATTTTGAAAAGTAACAAAAAATTTCTAGGATTGAGTGAGTTAAAAGGGATGCACTTTGAAAAAGAAAGAACCTTTTAAAAATAACCCCAGATCGTTTGACAGCTAACGGCCGCCTGTGTTCTTTTCCACAATGCAATGTGTTCTTGTCGATTACTCAACAACTGTAGAATGTATAAAACTGAAAATAAAATATATAAAGAAACTCTAATTTTCAAAATACTGGTAAATTTCACTTTATACTCCAGTTTGTAAGGGTTTTTTTGGTGTGCTTTTTTCGTTAAAAGGGGTACACTTTAAAGAGACAGACCCTTTTTTAAAAAAATAACCCCAGATATTTTGACAGCTAACGGTGGCCTGTTCTTGTGGCACAATGCAATTTTATGTGCTTGTCAATTATTCAACAACTGTGAGAATGTGGTTGACAGTGACGTTAAAATGTCTTAAAATACAAGCAAACCAACCAAACATGAAATTGAGTTATTTCAACAGGGCAATGCTCGTAACTTGGCATGTCCTTGTTGTATGTTATATTTTTTATGCATGTTTTGTTTAAATCAAATGCATTGGTAATTGAGCTTTTTAATATAGCGCAATATCCACTAAACGTGCTCAAAGCGCTTTACAAGTGGTCCCTGGTTAACAGCAACCCTTAACATTTAGGACGGGACACGACTCCCTATTAGACGATATTACAATTATGTTTTTCGGACAGAGATAACGCTGTTAATAGCCACGTACTCATTTTACACCTGTGTACAGTGAGAGAATGTGAGTAAAGAGCCTTCTCCAAGGACTCAACTATGCGCCGAGCGAGGCTCGAACTGTGGGAATGCTGACAGTGACGTTAAAAGACTTTAAAAACAAACAAACCACACATGAAATTGAGTTATTTCAATAGGACAATGAATATAGATTGTCATGTCTCTGCTGTCACGTTTGTATTGTATGTTATCATATTTATTTTGTTTGCATGTTTTGTTTATATCAATTCCATTGGTAACGATGGATCTACCACGAAATATACAGATAGTATGCGCTTGGCTAAGAAGCTCACAACATTGCCATCCGGAATTATAACTGACCAACACACAAAACGATGTGTGACCTTGAACGTTTATAGTCTGGTTATTACAGTTTATTGAGGATTACCCATAAACGCGGATGGCAAAAAAAAAAAAAAAAAAAAAAAAAAAAAAAACATAATAGCACAGACCTGAGATAATAATGAAATAACAACAATAAAATAAAACATCCAATTGTTAAGAGACAGAAGCGTCGTCACTGTACGGGTATGTATGTGTGTATGTGTGTGTTTCCGTGTGTTTGTGTGTGTGTGTGTATGTGTGTGTTTCCGTGTGTATGTGAGTACTAATTGCGTTGTGCTCACGTCTTTCCACGTCCCAGAGGGAGTAAAGACGGACAGTGTAAAAAGTCCCCGACACTTCCTTACAATACCCTGGATACGTGGTCTACTTTATATCCCTATTACCAATTAAAGATGCAGACATAAATAAAACACGAGGATGCGATCTGAAAATAAATCATTCTATTTAATAACTCTCTCTCTCTCTCTCTCTCTCTCTCTCTTCTGTCACATCGCCCCCCCCCCCCCCCCCCCCCCCTCTCCCAATACACATGGTCTAGTTTATATCCCTATTTATTATCAATTAAAGACAAAAGACCAGGATGATCTCTCGTCCTGTTTTTCCCTAGCCGCACAAATACTTAAAATTGAATATTAAGGTTAGCGATTTGCTCTCGTGGTATGACACTCAGCTTTGAACAGGGGGTCCAATGTTCGAATCCTGTTCTGAGTGGCGCAAATTTAAGTCCTTGGAAAAGGAATTTTTGTTCACAATATCTCACTGTACTAAGGTGTAAAATGAGTAACTGGCGGCTGTTCACAGCGTTGTCTCTGTCCGAAAAACAAAAATATAATGTCACCTAACAGGCGTCATGTCATGTCTTGAACTGCATGTTTAGTGTCACGTTGCTGTTGGCTAGGAACCCCTTATAAAGCGCTTTGAACACGTTTAGTGGACATGTCCAATATAGATAGTATGAACTTGGCTAAAAAACTCACAACATTGCCATCCGGAAGTATAACGGACCAACACACAAAACTACGTGTAACCATGAACTTTTATAGTCTGTTTAATACAGTTTAGTGAGAATCACTCACAAACGCGGATGGCAAAATACATTAACAAAGGCTTGAGTGACGTCATCTTCGTTCTATCTAAATACAATCTCACATTTTTTGTCGTTTTCTATACGACATCATAATATCGTTTTAAAACAAATGGTTACATTCGACGTGTACATATATACAGGTCTGACGTCCGAAACCACTTATGGGCCTAGTTTAACATTGTTGTAATGGACAATATTTTGCGGGTTTTTTTTTTTAAAAAAATATTTTAAAATTTATTTTTGAGATTTAGTTCCATTACAACAATGAGCCCATAATGGAATTGGGTTGTCAGACCTGCAAATAAATGCACGTCGGCCCCACTACTTTTTATTCTTTTAAAAAAAAACCACAATCACCATTTATTGTTTGGTCTCACATTGACTTTGAAGACTAAAGACGTTTTCCATTAACGTTTGAAATGTCAATGTCGATGACGCGAAAGGCAAAGCAATATGTGATCCTTCGCCTCAAAACGGTATTAAGTCGGGTTGGTTAAGATGTTGAAAATTGAATTTATAATCAGAAATATCAGGAATGTGCTGAGTTTATATAATTTATTGAGGAGAATCGATACCATATTTTAGGGTGCTAATGCCAACAATTTATATATTTGACAAGTTTAACATTTAAGGGGCGGTTTGGGTATTTTCTAAAAAAAAAATTAATAACCTATATTGGGCGGTTTTAATCATTCTGTATCGTCAATATAGGTTAAACAAAATTTATGGTGAAAAATTTTAATTATCTGTGTTGATACCCATTTTGCGATCTAATGTGGGGGTCTGACATAAAAAAATATAACAATCTTGTGTCAAACGTGCCACAAAACTAATGAAGGAATGACCTCTATATTCTTCCCTCTTGTCAACATTGTACCATAGTGTGTCACCATAGAGAGATTTTACGGCTTTAGATTATTATTAGATCATTACAAACTTAAGAATCAAAATGTTATGACAAAATTGATGTAAAAAATTCAGATTTAGGATTATAATTTAAAATTCACAAATCTTATCAAAAAAATCTCTCTATGGTGACACAATACATTATCTCTGTGATAACTGTGGAAAATTTCAGACAATTTCATTGAATAGATTCTGAGAAACGTTTGACACAGTTTCCCATACCCTTAGAAAAATGACATATTGAGAAAATAGCAAAATGGCTTCCCGTTTTCCACACATTTCTTACTACCTGTACCATTTTCGATTGTGTATTTCGTGCCTTTATAGTCTACTTTAAGAATTTGGACTTCAATTATATTATTTCTAAGATAATAAAATATCATTTTCCACCAAAGTCTCAAAATCAAATTTTTGAAGGATTTTCCTAATAATTAGACCCAGACCGCCCCTTAAATCGGCTTTTACGCATCAGGTTCGTTCCGACATAATGCCGTTTTGAGACGATGGGTCACATATCCAATATTATTATTATGTAGACTAGAGTGTTTCTGTCATTGTTGTGTGTTTTTTTAATTCTGTGACGATAACATTTCATTTCCTTTCAAGTCGCATTTTCTTCCATTTTCTCACATTCTTAAGATGTTTAACCCTCTCCTTAACCATCTAGATACAGCAAAATCGTCACTATAGTTTCGACACAATATAGAATTTTTCTTATTCAGATTTTTTGTATACATCACAATGATCTTTGTTTAATCAATAAGAACATAAAGGACATAGAGTCTTTCTGTCATTGATTGTTGTGTGTGTGTTTAATTCTCTGACGATAACTTTTCATTTCCTTTCAAGTTTCACATTTTCTTCCATTTTATTTCTCACACTTTTATCATGTATGATTGTAAAGAAAGTTGTGAGCTTTGTGCGGCTATATGGTCTAATGGTATGACACTCGCTATCGGATCGGAAGGTCCTGGTGGGTTCGAGCCTCGCTAGGCTCATAGTTGAGTCCTTGGAGAAGGCTCTTTACTCCCATTCTCTCACCGTACTCAGGTGTAAAAAGAGTACCTGACCGTTAACAGCGTTGTATCTGTCCGAAAAAAAATGTAATATTGCCTAAAAGGCGTCATGTTCCGTCCTATCTACATGTTAAATGTTGCTGTTGGTCAGGGATCCCCAGTAAAGTGCTTTGAGCACGTTTAGTGGATTTTGCCCTATCTAAAAGCTCAATTATTTTTTTGTGAGCTTTAATACAAAATAAGAACAAAATTCTTTTGTTGATTAAGAAGTTAACGTTTAGAATAGGATTAAATTTGAAGCGAAACAAAAACCTGCCGAAAAACCCGCTAGTTCTGTTGAGAAATGAAGGAGCAGGCACTGGTGTAAGACAAAGATCTGAACAAGTGTGTATGAAAGGTGCCAGACAAATAGCAAGAGAGAAAAATACAAGAAAAAAAGAATTATCCCAAAAAATCAGTCGACCTCGACTGGGGATCGAACCCCAGAGCTTCTGATTACAGGTCAGACGTGCTACCATTTCGACAGATTTTTTGGGGAATTTTTTTTCTTGTATTTTTCTTTCTTGCTTTGTCTGGCATTTTTCATACACACTTGTTCAGTTCTTTAGTTCTGTTGACCAGTTTTTGAAATTGCTCAACTAGGATTTGAATGAATTCATTAAGATAGGAATCTGATATTGTTTGTGATAATCCTAAAGAAATTAATGTGGTTTATCAATAATGAATTCCAATATCACATGATGAAAAGGCATTGAATTACAATACATTATACTAAAAAGTCTTTTAACCCTCTACTTCCCAACTATAGATAGAACAAAGTTGACGTCACTCATGTCTATGTTATTGTTTTTTGCCATCCGCGTTTATGAGTAATTCTCACTAAACTGTATTATCCAGACTATAAAAGTTAATTGTTACACAATGTTTTTTTCCGTTGGTCCGCTATACTTCCGGATGGCAATGTTGTCGGCTTCTTAGCGAAGCGCATACTATTTATAGCAAAAATCGTCACATTCGTTACGATACAACCAACCTTTGTCTTATTCAAATTTCTCTTGCACATCATAAAATTTAAAGAGTGTGTTGTCGATACAGCATGTCTTGCTAAAGAAATTATTTATCACAAGAACTTACTGCTAGATATTTATTATGTCAGAGTGATAAAAAATCTATTTTTGTGTTAGTTGGGTGTGAAGTTTTGAGGAAAATCCTGAAAATGGCTGGTAAGGAGAGAGTTAAATACTATCACCTATTGGGAAGTTACTTACTTACTTACTTAGGCCGCCCATTGGGGCGCCCAACATGAGCCACAAGTCTTCGCCATTCTGTCCTGTCCTACATAAGCGTACGCAGCTCCCGGGTGTTGTCCATTCCTGTGTCATCTAGCAGACAGTCAATGTATGTTTTATTCTGCCTGCCTCTGTTTCTGGTTCTCTCAGGTGGTTCCCATAGAACAAGACTGCTTGGGAAGTTGTCATGATCTTGTATGTCTTGATCTAAAAATAAAAATATTTAAAATATGAATATTTATATGGCGAATTTACACGGTTTCTCAGTACTCACAACGCTCAAATTATTTCTCCAGCGGGGCTATATGAAATCCCATTTCCCTTTGATACCGTTCGAGTTGCCTGTTAGACCATACTAATTTTTAGTAACACTTTAACAATCCCCGTCACTGCCTACAACCATATGTTTATTCTACACCTGAGTTGGATATGTGAAATGCATGTAAATTATTTTGTTTTTCTTCCAAGAACACAGCGCTGGTTCGTCGATCAACAGCGCTCCCGTAACTTTATTAATCACCATTATCAA
>NC_088369.1:41577017-41579517 GCF_034508935.2 Berghia stephanieae
CGAGACATGACGCCTGTTAGGCGATATTAAATTTTTTCGGACAGAAACAGCACTGTTAACGGCCAGGTATTCATTTTACACCTGATTAAGGTGATTAAGGTCCTTTTCCAAGGACTCAACTATGCGCTGAGCGAGGCTCGAACCCAGGACCTTCCGGCCGAAAGCGAGTGTCATACAACTAGACCACATAGCCGCAGTAGCATGCAAGTCTGAATCACTTTACAGGGGTTCCTGGTGGAAAATCGATTCATTTTCTTAAATTTCAAAACAATGAAAGTTCGTATTCCTTGCTTATTGAAGTTTTAAATTCCCTTTACGTAATTTGATTGGTCAGGACATGATACAGTTTTCAAGCGATGGGGCACATATTATAGAAGGAACGAAGTTGACGTCACTCAGCTCTTTGTTATTGTTTTTAGACATCCATTTTAAATGATAAAGTTCTCACTAAATTATATTATTATGAATATTATAGATAGTATGAAGATGACGTCACTCTGGACTTTGTTATTGTTTTTTGCCATCCGCATTTATGAGTAATTATCACTAAACTGTATTATCCAGACAATAAACGATCATGGTTACACACAGTTTTGTGTGTTGACCAGTTATACTTCCGGATGGCAATGTTGTGAACTTCTTAGACAAGCGCATACTATCTATAAACGTGTATGGTATGCACATTGTCATGTCGTGTGTCGGTACGTTATATCCGACTGGCGAATGTTGTGAGTATTTTGACTCATCGCACGTAGTATAACTAAGGGAATAATAGAATATAAGCAGATTGACCCAGATTGGTGTAATATAATATTATGTGATATTATAATATACATAGGCGTAGAGTACAATAGAAAACAATGCAAGACGCCACCAGCCTGTGTTTTATGTTAGTGTTTCCGGTACAAGAACCTTTAACTCACTCAAGCCTAGATATTTTTGTTACTTTTCAAAATTGGGAAAAATGTATTAAAAATGAACATATGCATAGATAGTTTTATTCAACTACCTTTAACATGTAAAAACTAAAAACATTAGCTTTGATACTACGCCTAAAATAATTTGTCTCAGAAAAAAAATGTAATAAATAAATAGGCATGGGGTAAAAGTAACCGGTGGTAAACTACGGATATAGTCGATGTTAGGGTTGAGTGAGTTAAACCGGAATTGTGTTACTATCCCGGGGCGTTTGAGGTTTTGGTTCTGTTGTGTGTTGTGCCATTTTGTCTTAGTGGCCAAGACAAACATTGGGGGCTCGTTCGGGATATCCGACCAAGATAAAAGATGTCTTTGATGATTTGGGTCTAACTCTGGACTGAAATGTCGCTTTGGATTGAGGAGATGGAGAGAGGGGTAGAGAGAGAGAGAGAGAGAGTGTGTGTGTGAGAGAGAGAGAGAGAGAGAGAGAGAGAGAGAGCATATATGCGAGTGTCGACAATAGATATTTGGGAAACCAAGTTGTAGCCCAAAGGACTTTTAGTTGATGTTTGAACAATGTGTACCCATCTGATCGTTTATACGTCTGTTAGAATAACAGATTTAGTTTGCAACGATATGCATGGAACATTCTTCTTTCTTTTGAACACTGTTCATTTTTTTTTTTTTTTTTGGGTCTGGATGTAATAGAATAAATAAAAAATAAAAATAAAATTTCCTTCATTCAAATTTGTCTCTAGGGTCTATTCTAAGGGAAGACTGGAATAACCCAGGCGTCAGCCGCAGTGCAGCGCCGCAAATTGAGAAATTAGTTTTGGACCGGAAGAGTTGAAGAGCAAGACAAATATTTTCCTATTTAAGTCACTAAATAAATTACCAAAAAATTGCTGGTTCCTCTGAAAGATGAAAATCTGACTTAGCAGGTTGTATTTACAAACACGGGGGCTAATCGATATGTACATACACATATGCAGGTTTGATACCCTAATTATGGGCCTTGTTTAACATTGTTGTAATGGACAATAGTTTTCGTCATTTTTAATTAGATTTCCATCATAACAATGGGCCTATAATGAATTAGGATATCAGGCCTGAAACTAAGTACGTGTCGCGCTTAACTTTTCGTTTGCCAAGCATAGGCAAAATTATCACATTCATTACAATACAACCAACAATTTTCTCATTCTGATTTCTTTTTTACATCAAAATTTCAAAGAAACATTTTTTCATTACAGTTATAAATACTCTACGCTTTGTTTTCCAGCTCATTTTGCTGAACAATTTTATGTATAGAACTCACGTGCTGCCTATCTGTGTGAGTAAGAAAAACCTGTATTTGGTGCGTGTGAAGTTTCGATTAAAATTCTGAAAAATGGGCTGTAAAAGAAAGAGTTAAAATTATATCAATAACCATTATCAAATCCATGTGTTTTAGCATTAAACGATTTACGAGAAACGAATAAATCTTAAGTGTTTCTGTTTTTGATTTAGGATTTATGCTGAAATCGTTAAAATAATAATAATATTATGATTAAATGATTTAACCCTCTCCTTACCAGTCATT
>NC_088369.1:41589517-41642017 GCF_034508935.2 Berghia stephanieae
GGTCAGGGACCCCTTGTAAAGCCCTTTGAACACATATAGTGGATATTGCACTATATAAAAGCTCAAGTAAACATAAACGAACACTCAACAATGGTGTTATCTATATTTCGCATTAGTTTTCGAGTAATAGTTTGAGTTATTGCCCTTACTGTTAAGTGTACCTATGTATAGTAAAGCTAATTATTCTGTCACTTGACAGAAGAAAATTATAACCGAACACACTAATTATTATGGAGTTAATTTAACAATGTTGTGGTCAATATCTTGCACTAATTGTTTGCGATTAACAATTTGAGTTATGAGACTCGCAGTTGGGTAAACGTATTGTAAATCACATTATTTATTGGTCACGTGATGTGGTTTCATCCCTTCGGCTACTGCTTCTAATGGTGCTCACACTACTATGTTATGACGGTTGACCCAATCCGTAGCCGTCGTAAAGTTATAGCCTGACACTGACCAGAAAATGACGTCAAAATGCCAGTCTTTTACCACAAAAGAAAACAAATCGTGAGTTATATTCAAAAGTTCAACCAATGAAATAACTTGTTTCCATGAGCTCTACTAACAACTCACTAGACGATGCAAAAACCTAAAAATTGACGTCAAACTGCCAGTCCAAGAGGATTCTAGTGGAAGGCGATAGATAGTATGCGCTTGGCTAAGAAGCTCACAACATTGCCATCCGGAAGTGTAACGGACCAACACACAAAACTGTGTATACCCATGAACGTTTAAAGTCTAGTTAATACAGTTTAGTGAGAATTACTCATAAACGTGGATGGCAAAAAACAATAACAATGACCTGAGTGACGTCATCTTCATTCATCTATATGTTAACGATGGCTACGCCCAATCTGCATCAGCTTCTAATGGTGCTTATACTACTATGTTATGACGATCGACCCAATCTGCAAAGTCCTTACCGCACTCGTGCACCGTCGCAAACCCGCCCGGCAGCTTCGTCACAACACCACTAGATCCTCTGTGGTTTCCGGTTCGTTCCCACATCGGGTTCACGTTGTACAGGTGGAAAGTCCCCACTGATGAAGCGATTTTGCCGTTAGGCAGGTTCTCGACCAAAGCCGATTCGCTACCACCGCCCAGTGTCTCCTCTTACTGGTGGAGAAGCCTGGCAACTTCTCAACTTCTTGGGCTAGTATTGAATGTCGGATGCGAAGTTAAATTAGACATACCGCCTCAAATGGTTTTATATGGAGATGATTTATATGCTGAAAAGTTGAATTTGGAGTCCAAAAATATTCTTGAGATTGGATTTCAGTTTGTTTATTTTTTTTTAAATTGAGAGCTCCACAATAAAATTCAATAGTCTGCCGTCACGCCCGCCCAGCAACGAGCAAATTGGTTCTAAACAAAGAAAATCTTCTTTTTATTCTTCATGCTGGCTAGAACTTTTCATATGTCTTCTATATGTGATCAGAATGTATAAAAGTCAAAACATGATCATATTTATAATGTTTGTCTCCTCTGGACACACTTTAATGCTCGTCGGAGAAATATTTCAAAAGGGCGTCCGCCATTGTTCCGATAGTTTAGAGCCAGTTACTAAGTTACCATGAGTCATTACGAGGGAAGTGACGTTAGGACTGTTGAAGCGTATTCGGATGTTTCTATCATCCGGACATGTTGTTTGGCGACGGATTATTTATTGTCTTCTTTATTTGTACACCGACTTTTGGGACCGATTCCACTATCCGGACGTCTCTATAATCAGGACAAAATGATGACAAATGGAAGGTGTTCGGAGAAACATGACTGACATAATATCTCAGGTAATTAACTTTCATCAGAGAAAATCAACTATGTTAAACTGTTTTTTTTTCTTTAATTTTTTTTTTTTTTTTTTTTTTTTGGTTGAATATGGAAGGAAGCATTTAGCTTTCATCAATCTCTTTGGTTGGAATAACTGAACAATAGTTGTTTTTTAAAAATCCTTTAAAGTAATGTAACCAATCATCTCACAGTGGTGATATTCTGTCGGGCGGAACCAGATGACAATAATGATTTTATTAAAGTTAAATGGTCTGAAATGTGAAATTTCAGTTTAGCCAAAAATCTAAAAGTGCCTTAATGAGTCAAGTCTCTCTCTCTCTTTTTCTCTCTCTCTCTCTCTCTCTCTCTCTCTCTCTCTCTCTCTCTCTCTCTCTCTCTCTCTGTGTCTTTGTCTGCCCCCCCCTCCCCTTCTCCTTTTTTCCCCTTTAATTATATTTTAAAAGGGGAGGGAGGGGGTCGATAAAATCCACTCGCCTCTAGAATTATTGAATAACCCTCCCTATCCCCCCCCCCCCCCCCCCCCCCATTTCCCCAACCCTCTTCTTAAAATTTTGAATTCAATTTAAAGCTCTCCTAAAATCAAAAAATAGAAAATAGCCGTAGAGTGAAATACTATAGATAGTATGCAGATGACGTCACTCAGGCCTTTGTTATTGTTTTTGCCATCCGCGTTTGTGAGTTGTTCTCACTAAACTGTATTAACCAGACTATAAAAGGTCATGGTTACACAGAGTTTGTGTGTTGGTCCGTTATACTTCCGGATGGCAATGTTGTGAACTCCTTGGCCAAGCGCATTCTATCTAGAAACGTTGATATAAAAAAAACAAGGGGAGATAATAAAGTCAGGTGCTACTTGATCCCGTGTTTGGGAGGAGTTTTCACCGTGAGTCAAGATTGGATTGTTGCGTCAAGAACAAGCGAGTAAACAAGGTACTCACACTTGACAAAGTGGTCTGTCTGGTCTGGTCTCCCTATCGTCTGCCGAGTGGGCTGGGTGAGTTACAAGTGGTATAACTGGGAGGGGCCGAGCAAGAGTAGAAGTGGTCTTAGGGAAAAGATCAAACATGGCGTCTTATTTGTTGTAACAAGGGGCACAATCGTGATGCTGTTTTTTTTCATAATATGGTTCGGGTCAATGTGCTCTAATTTGCAGGTCTGGTAACCCGAATTGTTATGGGCTCATTGTTATAAGGGAAATACTTTGGAAACAATTCTCTCTCTCTCTTTCTCTCTCTCTCTCTCTCTCTCTCTCTCTCTCTCTCTCTCTTTCTCTCTCTTTCTTTATTTCTTTCTTTCCCCCCCCCCTCTCTCTCTCTCTCTCTCTCTCTCTCTCTCTCTCTCTCTCTCTTTCTTTCTTTCTTTATTTATTTATTTCTTTCCCTCTCTCTCTCTCTCTCTCTCTCTCTCTCTCCCTCTCTCTCTGTATATCACTTTCTCCCACGCGCACTGTCTCTCTTTCCCCCACTGGGCGGGGTTCCTGGCCTCCCTTAGTGGGCAGGGTGGCACGTAATGTGCCTTCTATCTCCTTATATCTGTTTTCGAATTTGCTATCTGTCTTTGTCTTGGAATGAGATTACTTGGCTTTGTCCTTGCCCTAGCCGTAGTGCTTGGCTGGGAGGGGTAACAGTCAAATGCAAAGTTATTGTTTTGAGAGATGGTATTTTTTCACTTGTAAATCATCTTTTTGTTATGTATTATTATGTTTGTTATTTTGAATGTATAATGAAAGCATTTGAGCGTTTTCTCTTATTGGGATCTTGTGCTGGTGTATGGATGAGGCATTTAGGTGATTTTAAACTAAGTACACTGATAGTGTGCTCTTGGAATCTACATCTGTTCCCTATTCGAACTATTCCCCTTTGTCTTACTTTTTTCTCAAGTCCTTTTTTTTTTATTGTACATCTAGAATCTTTTCACTATCCAATAGGATTCAATAGTCGTAACGTCACTTCCTTCCTAATGACGCATGGTAACTTAGCAACACTGGCTCTAAACTATCGGAACAATGGCGGACGCCCGTATGAAATATTTCTTCGGCGAGCATAAAAGCGTATTCAGAGAAAAAAAAACATAAATTTGATCATGTTTTGACTTTTACACATTCTGATCACAAGACATATGAAAAGTTCTAGCCAGCATGAAGAATAAACTGTAATGATTTTCTTTGTTTAGAACCAAAATGGCCGCCGTTGCCGGGCTGCGTGACATCAGACTACTGAATCCAATTTTCTTCCTTTTTACTGACGCTGATATGACCTAAATGTGTTGCAAGCGCCGTAAAACCCTTAAAAACAATAAAATATCTTTTTCACCCTCTTCTAAAAGAGGAGAGTAGTTGAAAAAAGAAGAGAAGACAACAATGGTTAAAAGAGAGATCGTTAGCACACACAATCACAATCTGTAGGTAACAGCAATCCGTTTATCTACTGCACAAATTCTCCAATCATCTATCTATTCATTTTTTAATGGATTTACGGTTTGACCCCCAAGCCCCCAGATGGCCGAAACATGGCGATGGCCAGCCAGTGTGTGGCTACTGGTAAAAGCTTCTCTAATTATTAGATGCACCCTGTAAACACCTGTCGGGAAGGAGAACATTAACCCTACGTACTGTTAACCCTCACACAGCGAGAATGGGAGCTATTTAGCTATAGATAGTTCGAAGATGACGTCACTCAGGTCTTTGTTATTGTTTTTTGCCATCCGCGTTTATGAGTAATGCTCACTGAACTGTATTAATCCGACTATAAACGTTCAGTTTTGTGTGTTGGTCCGTTATACATCCGGATGGCAATGTTATGAGCTTCTTAGCCAAGCGCATACTATCTATAGATAGTATGCGCCTGGTTAAGAAGCTCACAACATTGCATCCGGACCAACAAACAAAACTATATGTAACCTTGAACGTTTATAGTCTGGTCAATACAGTTTAGTGAGAATTAATCATAAACATGGATGACAAAAAGCAATAACAAAGACACGAGTGACGTCAACTTCATTCTATCTATAAGTTAAATACAAGATTAAATTCAAGCTTTCTTTATTCCCTCAAAAATTCTGAAAGAGGACATATGAAATTATGATAATTCTAAATTTTATTTAGTTTTCCTCTTACATCGTGTTGTTTTGTTTGTTGTTTTGTTTGTTTTTTTTTTTTGTATTTTTGTTTGTTTTTTTTGTTTTTTTTTTTTGTTTTTTTTGTTTGTTTTTTTTTTTTTTTTTTTTTTGTTTTTTTTTTTTTTGTTTTTTTTTGTTTTTTTTGTTTTTTTGTTTGTTTTATTTTGTTTGTTTGTTTTTTTGTTTTTTTTTTGTTTGTTTTTTTTTGTTTGTTTTTTTTTTGTTTGTTTGTTTTTTTTGTTTTGTTTTTTTTGTTTTTTTTGTTTTTTTGTTTGTTTTTTTTTTGTTTGTTTGTTTTTTTTTGTTTTTTTTGTTTGTTTTTTTTTTTTGTTGTTCAACCTAAAGAGTCGCATTACATTTATTAATTTTATAGATAGTATGCAGATGACGTCACTCAGGCCTTTGTTATTGTTTTTGCCATCCGCGTTTGTGAGTTGTTCTCACTAAACTGTATTAACCAGACTATAAAAGTTCATGGTTACACAGAGTTTGTGTGTTGGTCCGTTATACTTCCGGATGGCAATGTTGTGAACTCCTTGGCAAAGCGCATTCTATCTATAGATAATTCGAAGATGACGTCACTCGGGTCTTTGTTATTGGTTTGTTTTTTGCCATCCACGTTTATGAGTAATTCTCACTGAACTGTATTAACCCGACTATAAACGTTCATGGATACACACAGTTTTGTGTGTTGGTCCGTTATACTTCTGGATGGCAATGTTGTGAGCTTCTTAGCCAAGCGCATACCATCTATATTTGAAAACTATTTAATTGCCATTGAGTTAGTATAAACTCGATCGTGGCCTGTACATGGTTAAGAGGGAAGTTACATGCATCATTTGCTGGACACACGCCATCTCTCATATCAACATCATCATCATCATTGACCAGTGGTCAGAAAATGAACGGTTATTGGTGGCCAATATAGAATCAGAGGGAACATAATGGGGAGTCCTCACGCTTAGATTTATTTATTTTGACTTATTTGAACTATCTATGCTATAAATATAACCTGGATCATTTATCTATCTGTCGGTATGATATCTATTATTTATATCTATTGATTTATCTACCCTCTCTCTCTCTCTCTCTCTCTCTCTCTCTCTCTCTCTCTCTCTCTCTCTCTCTCTCTCTCTCTCTCTCCTCTATCTATCTCTCGCTCCATATACAATTGGAGGATAGATAGATATTATAATTGACAGACACACACACCCACAAACACACACATCCATCCTTCCATCCATCTATCTAGCCATCTATCTATCTATCAACCTACTTATATAACTATCTATCTATCTACCCATCAATCTTTCGTTCTGTCGGTGTCTATATCTATTTATCTATTTCGTCTATCTATTCCTATATCTTCAAAAACCAAACCCACATGCTCGGCGAGTTATCCTGTTTCTTCTTATTTATTCTTTCAATAAAGATTATCCTTGTCTTTTGCAGTATCAAAAAAAAATTAAGAAGAAGAAGGTCAAACTACTATATTATACCTGAAACACAAAACATTTATATATATATATATATATATATATATATATATATATATAATATATATATATATATATAAACCATGAAATAATAGTGCTCAATTTTTTTTCTAAAAGGACATATTTATAAAACATTTCAAGTATAATTATGATCAACTTCTACACAAAAGTCTACTTAAAATGTCACTTTTGATGAGACGAATGCTCAAAACAATATTGTAGAAGTCGATCATAATTATACTTGAAGTATATATATATATATATATATATATATATATATATATATATATATATATATATATATATATATATATATATAATGTGATAGTCATGTCTTGTTTGTCCTCCGAGCTTGTAAGAATGTGGTCTTGTTGTTGTCCTTGTAGCCATTTACCGTCACAATGTCATGTCTCTAGAATGTTCTCTGGAGAATCAAAAGACATAAATCAAATCGTGTGGTCAGTGAGTGGTCTATTCTTATAGTATGGTCAGGTGCGACTGGTCTCATTCATTCATTCATTCATGTCCAGCTTGATCTGGGCTGGACACAACAACAACTTTGTACTTGCAGTTTTGATAGGTACATCAGCCGTTCCGACATAAACATTATGAATATTTTTGCTCTCGGTTTTGGGTTTGAATCGGGATTAAAACTTTGTCGTATTTTATGAGGGTTTTTTTTATGTTAAGGCATGCATAATATCTGCCCGCTTATAGATAGCTAGTATGCGCTTGGCTCAGAAACTCACAACATTGCCATACGGAAGTAATAACGGACCAACACACAAAACTGTGTGTAACCATGAACGTGTATATTCTGGATAAAACAGTTTAGTGAGAATTACTTTTAAACACGGATGATAAAAATCAATAACAAAGACCATAATTGGCGTCAATTTCATCATATCGTTTAATCTAAAAAAAAATCTTAGCTTTCAAAAAGGAAACAATACGTTCTTTATACAGTTATATAATATAAATGAACAACTTGTCCCAGCAAAACATTGAAATTATCTTCGAAACGTTTATGGTTAGTGTATCATGGTGTCAAAATTATATTTTCAACTGTTTCTATTGAACTAAAGATGCTAATGTGTTTGGGTTTTTTTTGTTGTTTTGTTGTTGTTGTTTTGTTTTTTGTTTTTTGTTGTTTTTTTTTTTTTTTTTGTTCAGTTAAAGCAAAATTTCGAATATTTTGGTACAGTGCACGGGTCTAGGTATCGTCATGAACTCATTATTTGACCTACATTATTTCGAAGGATTTGGACTAGCGATATAAAAGTTCGTTGACAAATTATGGAGGAGGCACTTTATGCTTTAAAACCAAAGAATAGTAGTAGTCCTTTTTTAACGTCATGAGCGGATATATTTTTGTTAAATTCGTCATCAGTCTATGAATGTTTGTGTACTTCGTCATCTATGACTCACTCAAATAGCGTTTGTTTTTATCGTTATTTAAAAAAAAAAATTAATTGAGCTTTTACGCGCTGTACAAGGAGTCCCTGGCCAACAGCAACACTTAACATTTAGGACGGGACATAACGACGCCTGTTAGGCGATATTACAATTTTTTTCCAGACAGAGACAACACTTTTAACGGCCAGGTACTCATTTTACACCTGAGTACTGTGAGAGAATGTGAGTAAAGAGCCTTCTCCAAGGACTCAACTAGGCGCCGAGTGAGGCCCGAACCCACCAGGACCTTCCGATCCGAAAGCGAGTGTCATACCACAAGACCATATAGCCGCACACTCAGATAGCGCCGCTTATGTTTATCGTTGTCAAATAATATCTCTTTGTGTTCTACAACTGTCATACATCGCGGTCTATAATTGTTTGCGTACTACGTCATCAATCATAACGTCAAATAGCGTTTGTGTTCATCACTCACTACCGTATTTAATAGGAACAAAGAGATAAAACGGTGCTATCTATAATATAATAAATCAAATTTCCCGATGACTCAAGAATTAGATTAACTCACTCAATCCTAGAGAATTTTGCTACATTTCAAAATTGGAAAAAATGTATTAAAAATGATCATGTACATAGATAGTTTTATTCAACTACAATTAACATGTAAAAAGTTTTTAAAAAACATTAGCTTTGAGTTTGGTGTTTCGGAGTCATAGCTCTATATAAGTTTTCAGCAGTATTATTATTATTATTATTATTATTATTATTATTATTATTATTATTATTATTATTATTATTATTATTATTATTATTATTATTATTATTATTATTATTATTTATTATTATTATTATTATTATTATTATTTTTATTATTATTATATTACGCCTATAATTTGTCTCAGAAAAAAATGTAATAAATAGGCACGGGGTAAAAGTAACTCGGGTAAACTACGGATATAGCCGGTGTTAGGGTTGAGTGAGTTAAAAAACGCCGTCATTTCAATGACTTGTTTTTAAGACTGAGCGTTGGGAATTAAAAATCATATTATTATTATTATTATTTACTGCTCTCAACTCGCTCAACGACCCGCTATCTCAAATTGAAATCTCTAGAATTGAAGACAATATTTGATAACTCGTCTTGTGACTATTACACAGTAGTAAAAAGTTAACATTTCGCAACCAGTTTTTGCCATAAACAAACACGCCGCGCCCGTAACACTTGACAAGAAAGAAATGAACTGGCGTCAAATGATTTCAACTCACAATGATTACTGTGCTGTGTCCGATGACAAAACGCCGTTGTTTTTTTTTATTTTTGTTTTTTTTTTTTTTTTTGGGGGGGGGGGGGGGGGTTTGTTTTTGATTTTGTTTTTTGTTGTTGTTTGTTTTCCTTTTTTTTTTTTTATTTTGTTGTTTTTTGTATGTTTTTTTTTTTGTTTGTTTTTTCGTTTTGTTTTTTTGTTTACATTTTGGCCAAAAGAACAACAACATTCATTTTCATTCATTTTTATTTTATATCAATAATTGATTGGTGGTTCGGATAGCTCAGTTGGAAGAGCAACTGCTTCACAATCAAAGGAATGTGCGGCTATGCGGTCTTGTAGTGTGACACTCGAGCTTTCGGATCGGCGGAAGGTCCTGGGTTCGAGCCTCGCTCGGCGCAAAGTTTGATTCCTTGGAAAAGACTCTTTACTCATATTATTCTCACCGTACTCATGTTTAAATTCACTCCGATACAACCCCGTTTTGAGATTGTGCGATATGGAAATAATAATTTACTGATCAAAATAAATGTTTGAAAAATGCCTTTTGTCAATAATATATCGGAGATTTGTACTCGCCATTTTTCCATTTTTTCTCTACTCGTATTTCATGAGCTAATTTTCTTCAAGATATTTTTGTAATAAAAATGAAATTGCAAGACGAAAAGAAAAGAGTGGGCGGGGTTTGGCGGGCAGGGTGAAGCGCGGGGAAGTTGGGGGGGGGGGGGAGTGGAAAGGGGGGGGGGGTATGTCGGAGAGGGAGAGCAGGGGGGTAAACACAAGAACGTTCTTGACTATCATTACTGTAGCTTGGGACGATTTTGACATCCATAAAGTACAAAGTGACAGTGTAATCATATCGGCCCCTGACACTGATCATTAACCAGTCCACTCACTAGCGTACACTGGAGAAAGAAAAAAAAAATTCGTATTGAAAAAATTTGGCCAGAAAACTGGTCCTTAAAATATCGATCGATTTAAGTGACCCTCATCTTGGCAAAAACTCACAAAATTAGGGCTTGATTGAAGTCCCAGGTTGAGAGTTTTTGCGAATATGAGGGTTATTTAAATCGATCGATTTTTTAAGGACGAGTTTTCTGGCTAAATTTTTAAATATGAGTTTGTTTTTTCCCAGAATACGGTAGTTAATCGGTTAAACGGTGCTTGGATCGGGACAGCCAATTCTCGGGACGACACGATACGGAAGGGTACTTTGTTAACTCTCTCAACCCGAACACCGACTATATCCGTAGTCTAGTAGTTTACCCGGGTTACTTTTACCCCAAGCCTATTTATTACATTTTTCTGAGACAAATTATAGACGTAGTATCAAAGCTAATGTTTTTTTTTTTTTTTTTTGTTTTTGTTTTTTTTGTTTGTTTTTTTTTTTTTGGTTTGTTTTTTACATTTTAATGGTAGTTGAATAAAACTATCTATGTACATGCTCATTTTTAATACATTTTTTCAAACTTTGAAAAGTAGCAAAAAACAAAACAAAAAAACCCCTCTAGGATTAAGTGAGTTAACTGGTGTAATTTACCGATCGGGTCCAGGAATAGGATTAAAATACGACTTGACAGTCTTGTTTATTGTGTGTACACGATGGCGGTACAAAACGGTTTGTAATCTTCTTCGGTGAGCCAGAGAAGTAATCTGTTTTGACCATAACTTTAATATTTACAAGACATTCAACGAGAGCTTTTAACAAAATGTTGCTTCTTTCTTCTCCCATCATAGCCAGCGAACCTATAATGAGGATTTAATCGTGGCCTTCGTAAAGTTATGGCCTGATACTGACCAAAAAATGACGTCAGAATGCCAGTCTTTTGCCACAAAAGAAAACAAATCATGGGTTGTATTCAATAGTTCAACCAATGGGACCACTTGTTTCCATGAGCTCTACTAACGACAACTCACTAGACGGTGCAAAAACCAAATAATGACGTCAAACTGCCAGTCCTTTTGGATTTCAGTGTCAGGCTATAGATAGAATGCGCTTGACCAAGGAGTTCACAACATTGCCATCCAGAAGTATAAAGGACCAACACACAAACTCTGTGTAACCATGAACGTTTCTAGTCAGGTTAATACAGTTTAGTGAGAACAACTCACAAACGCGGATGGCAAAAACAATAACAAAGGCCTGAGTGACGTCATCTGCATACTATCTATAACATAACGATGGCTACGATTTAATACGCTTCAACAGTCGTAACGTCACTTTCCTCGTAATGACGCATGGTAACTTAGTAACTGGCTCTAAACTATCGGAACAATGGCGGACGCCCTTATGAACTATTTCTCCGACGAGCATAAAAGCGTATCCAGAGGAAAAAAAAAAACCATTATAAATCTGATCATGTTTTGCCTTTTTTTTTACACTCTGTTCACAATGCATAATAGATATATATTATGAAGAATAAAAAGTACCGATTTTATTTATTTAGAACCACGATGGCCGCCGTTGCTGGGCGACGTGACATCAGACTATTGAATCCAATTATTACGCTAAGACGCGGTGGTGAATAGATGTTTGATTCCTTGTTTTTAGGAGTTTACGGCGAAATAGTGATAAGGAGAGGCTTCGGATGGGAGAAATACAGGCAGTGGACGTTTCGGGTACAAACCCTTCGTCGGCACAATAATTTACAGATGAACGTAGAAAACAAATTAAAATAAAATGCAGTATAATTTGTATCGTCTGTACTCAATAGTGACTGGAGTGTGAATAAAACTGCGTGGAGCGGGTTCCTTTATCACTCTTTCGTTAGTGCGGCTATGTGGTCTAGTTGTATAACACCCTCTTTCGGGTCAGCGGAAGGTCCTGGGTTCGAGCCAGCCTCGCTCGGCGTATATTTGAGTGATTGGATAAGGCTTTTTACTCCCATTCTCTCACCTTACTCAGGTTAAAATGAGTACCTGACCGTTGTCTCTGTTCCAAAAAGATGTCATCTCGCTTAACAGGCGTCATGTCTCGTCCTACATTTTAAGTGTTGCTGTTGGCCAGGGACCCCCATGTAAAGCGCTTTGAGCACGTTTAGTGGATTTTGAACTATATAAAAGCTCAAATTATTTTTAAGTATTTTTACGACCCCAGGCGATAGGTAGGCAGGTAGAGAGAGAGAGAGAGAGAGAGAGAGAGAGAGAGAGAGAGAGAGAGAGAGAGAGAGATGTCATTTTCAGAATTTCTTGCATATCTCTGACGAGAGATTTCAAGAGCTCTAAATTAATTGACGCTCCCACCGTGGTCTAACGAAGCGTTTTGCACCAGGTTCCTGTCTTCGCCTATCGGAACCAATCTGTCACTCAATCTGGATACACTGTCGGCGGATGTCGTCTGTATGTGTGTCTATCTGTCTGTCAGTCTGTAAATCCGTCTGTCTGTGTGTCAATACGTTTATCTGTCTGACCACCTATTCGTTTGTCCCCGGCTCCATGAAAAGAAAAAAAATAATTTTTAAAAATATTTTTTAAAAATGATTTTTTATTGGAAAGCGTAGCTCAGCGGTACGGTCTTTGCTTCGTACCTGAAAGGTACTTAGTTCGATCACCCGATCCGCTGTGTGGCCTTGAGCCATTCACCTGCTCGCCCTAGTTCACTTTGCGGCGCTGCACTGCGTCTGGCGCCTGGGTTATTTCAGTCTTCCCTTGGATTAGACACTAAAGACAAATTTCCCCATGGGGATGATTAAAAGGAATTTTTAAATTTTATTTGTTGATTTAAAATTCCATTTATTCATTTATTTGTCTTTATGGTCTATTTCAATGGACTACTGGAATAAACCTGGTGTTAGCCGTAGTGCAGCGCCGAAAATTGAGCTAGGGCGAGGTGGCCACACAGCGCAGCGGCTTTTCGAAAACGTCCATTTTTATCTGTTTTCGTATATCAAATCGAAGCTTAATTCAATTTCACATTGTTATTTATTGCTTTTTTTTTTGGCAACAAAACTAGATACTCCCGTCAGCATACCGGTGTGAGGTGACGGGATGTATTTTTGTACTTTCTCGTTTCTTTCCAGCAACCTTATCCGTTATCGACTTCACTCAAAACGGAATTTTAATGAGATAAGAACGGCGATGTTCTGTAATTGAATCGGGTTAACGATAACTACTCGAAGAGTGAGACAAAGGGAGGCATTGAAATCCAGGAATATCACTATCACACATTTGGCGGTCTCCTCTTACAGAAAAAAAAAAAAAAAAAAACCTAATAAAAGATTTGGCCAGAAAACATTTCCTTCAATAATTGGCTTCAACAGTCATGACGTCACTCCCCTCGTAATGAAATGACGCATAGTAACTTAGTAATTGGCTCTAAACTATCGGAACAATGATGGCGGACGCCCTTATGAAATATTTCTCCGACGAGCATAAAAGTGTATCAAGAGGAGAACAACATTACAAATATTATGATCATGTTTTGACTTTTACACATTCTGATCAAATGACATATTATGAAAAATTCTAGCCACCATGAAGAATAAAAAGCACCAATTTTCTTTGGTTAACACCACGCTGCTCGCCGTTGCTGGGCGACGTGACATCAGACTGTTGAATCCAATTATCTGTAATTAAAATGCTCCCAAACTTGCCAGAAACTCTCATACCTGAGACTTCTTTCAAGAGTTGGATATGAACATTTTTTGGCAAGTTTGGAGTCATTTATTCGATATTTATTCAAGTAGAATTTTTCTAGCCAAAATTATTTTATTTTAGAAATTAGATTGTGAGAGTTTGGCCAGAATTGTTTGTCTTTTTGGTGGTTCTGGAAAATATCAAAACACGCCAGACTCTAAGTGGCCAATAAAACCTGTTTAACCCTTTCGTGTCCATATTTAAATTTCGTTCAGGTTATAGATTCTCGTATTATGTATTTTTAACAGTTAACATATTATTCATTGACTATTTATATAGTACAATATCCACTAAACGTGCTCAAAACGCTTTACAATGGGTCCTTAGCCAACAGCAACACTTAACATGTAAGACGATACATAACGCTTGTTAGGCGAAATTAAAAGTTTTATCCGACAAAGACAACGTTGTTAACCGATAGGTACTCATTTTAAACCTGAGTACATGAGAGAATGTAAGTAAAGTAGAGCTTCTTCCAATGACTCAACTATGCCCCGCTCAAAGTGGGACTCGAACCATTGACCATCCGATCCGAAGGCGAGTGTCATACTACTAGGACCACATTTTTTGCCATCCGCGTTTATGAGTAATTCTCACTTAACCGTATCATCCAGACTATAAAAGTTTATGGTTACACATAGTTTTCTGTGTTGATCTGTGATATTTCTGGATGGCAATGTTGTGAGCTTCTTAGCCAAGCGCATACTGTCTATAAGGTAGGAGTAAAATTGAACGTCACATGTAATGGGTTAATGTTTTTTTCATTATACCCGTGTTTCAATCTTACAAAACATCCTACTCGAACACTACGAGACAACTCGTCTTTCCGTCAATTCAGGTTGGGAGTTAATTGAACGAGGTTAATATTCTCTACTTTCAACATTAGACAGAAATGTCATAAACCTGTCAGAATGAGACGGAAGAGAGAGAGAGAGAGAGAGAGAGAGAGAGAGAGAGAGAGGGAGAGAGAGAGAGAGAGAGAGAGAGACAGAGAGAGAGGGGAGTGATATAGAGAGATAGAGACAGAGTGAGAAAGAGAGCGAGAGAGAATAGAGGGAGATGGAGATAAAGGGAGGAGAAAGAGTGTGTGTGTGTGTGTGTGTGTGTGTGTGTGTGTGAGAGAGAGAGAGAGAGAGAGAGAGAAAGAGAGAGAAGAGAGGAGTGATATAGAGAAATATAGAACACACTTCGAGACAACTCGTCCTTCCGTCAAAGCAAATTGGGGGTTAATAATCTTGCTCTAGGAAAAAAAAACGATAGTGCCTGAAGCGGGACTCGAACCCGGGTCATCCGGGTCACAGTGCAATGCCTTAACCACTCGGCCACTTCGCCCGCTTATGATAACATAAGGTAACAGTAAAACCACAGCCTGCATGTAAAAGGTTAATACTATGCCTCATTACCGTGTTTCTGTCATACAAGATGGTCTATTCGAACACTTAAAGACAACTCTCTTCATTTCGGCAATTCAAGTTGTTTATTGTTAATTGAATGAGGTTAATATTCTCTACTTTCAACATTAGACAGGCCTGTCATAAATAAACCTGTCAAGAGTGAGACCGTAGAAAAACACTTTCAATGATATTGGAACCGGAAAAGTAAAACCTATGACGTCTAGACTTTTCTCCAAAAAAAAAATAATTAAAATTGAGTTTTTATATAGAGCAATATCCACTAAACGTGCTCAAAGCGCTTTAAAGGGGGTCCCTTTCCAACAGCAACACGTAACATGTAGAACGAGACATGACGAAAATACTTTTTTCCGACACAGACGGTCAGGTACTCATTTTACACCTGAGTACGGTGAGAGAATGTGAGTAAAGAGCATTTTTCCAATGACTCAACTATGCGCCGAGCGTGCACGGCTCGAACCTAGGACCTTCCGATCCGAAAGCGATTGTCATACCATAAGACCACATAGCCGCACATCCCTATTGATGAACAGTAAGAGCGATGATTTTCTGGCGTTATCGTATTAGAACCCCGAGTGGCACCCCTATTTATAGTTCCTTTTTGAAACCTATAGGGCGTTAGTTGTATAGCAAGACACAAGATCTATAGTGTAAGAAATCATGAGAATCATTAGAATCTTTGTCTATTTTTAAAAGTTCGCTTAAAACATATCTGTTTCGTCTTTAGTAGATGCTATGAGAAGCAAGATAGGTCTGCCTGGTTTCTGTTGTATGTTCTCTCTCTCTCTCTCTCTCTCTCTCTCTCTCTCTCTCTCTCTCTCTCTCTGTGTGTGTGTGTGTGTGTGTGTGTGTGTGTGTGTATGCTTGTGTGTGAATGAGTATGTTTCAGCCAAAGTAATTTGTAATTTAAGCGCTTAGAGTCTGGTGTCTCGGAGTTATAGCATTATATAAGTTTTCAGCATTATTATTATTATTATTATTATTATTATTATTATTATTATTATTATTATTATTATTATTATTATTATTATAATAATAATAATAATAATAATAATAATAATAATAATAATAATAATAATAATAATAATAATAATAATAATAATAATAATAATAATAATAATAATAATAATAATAATGAAGATCATTATTCTCGCTATCGATGAGCCGTTAGAACAATGATTCCTATCGTTATTGGAACCGGGAGTCGCACCCTTATTTCTAGTTCCTTGTTGAAAACGTATAGTCTAGGTCCAGAGTTGTATAACAAGACACAAGAGCTATAATGTAAGAAATTATGTGAAAGAAGATCATTATTCTCGCTATTGATGACCAGTTAGAGCAATGATTTTCTATCGTTATTGGAATCCGGTTTCGCAGCCTTATTTCTAGTTCCTTGTTGAAGACTTATAGGGCAGGGCGTAAGTTGTATAACAAGAAACACGATCTAAAATGTAAGAAATCGTGTGAAAGAAGATCATTATTCTCGCTATTGATGATGTCAATAAACTACCTCTAAATTACATTACCTTTTCCCTTTGTATGTGAGCGCCATCTACATAAAACACACGCATTGTTTTGGAACCAACAAAAATACTCACAGGTGAAGATAATCTGTAGCCATGAGTTATTTTATCATTCATGTGGTCCCCCCCCCCCCCCCCCCCCCCGCTTATCAAACACTCTACATTGTTGATGTTCCTCTCAGGATTGCCAGATTGGTTTTGTATAAAATACCAACACAATATCACAAAGAATGGCCAGATTGTATTGATAAAAAATGCCTAGTTTTCTAGGCATCTTCATTTGTTGTCTTAAAATTTACATTAAAAATTAGAAACAAATCTTAATTTCCCTAGCACAACTCATTGCTTCGTTTGTGTCATATGTTGTTAAAAACTACCTTATTTAGCTTTGCTAATGGTTAAAAAATAAAGTAAAATAATTCTTTTTACAATTGATCTGTCTATTAATCATGAAAAAACATACATTTTTTTCAAAAAAGTTATTTTAAAAAGAAATACCAATTGCCCAGTAACTTTTTAAAAAAATACCAATCGAATTTTTAAAAGACAATTTTATAGCGTTTCTTTTTTTTTCTGTTTTTTTTTTTTTTCTAATTTGGCTTTTAAAATGCCAAATGGCAGCCGTGAGTTCCAATGTTAAATGTCAAATACATTCACTGTATCTATCCCATAATCTATGCAATATGCTAGAAGTCGTAGGATACTTTCTGGCACGTTAATAACATTGCCACGAGAAGACACGAGCCACAAGCCACACAAGCCAGAAGCCATACGCCATGCTACCGGCCACACACACCACCATTCATTCACCTATTCTTGAGTGTCTGGTGCCAGCTCGGGTTTCAAGTTAGGTCGAGTCTAAGGATCTGTAGTTTAATGTTTCCACTTTTCCACTTAAAGATTCTTCTGATGTCACACTTGTATGGGAGGAAGATAATCGAAGAAGAGAAAAAAATAAGAGGCTGGTAACGTTTATAATTTGTTTTAGAATCATGTTTGTTCTTTATGCCAATACGTTAAGTTTGTTTACAAATAGCATTTTATGAAATACGATGCTGCCGAAATATGTGGACCCTGAAACGTAATAAACAAAAAATGATGCCCTTTTCCAACGGCACCATTAGATATGATGGCCTAGACATTTCATGAAGGAATATAGATAATTCACCAAACAAGATGTCTGATGTCAACAGGAATCACCCATGTTGTTCAAGTGAGCAAATTGGGCGTTAATAATCTTGCCCAAGAAAAAAAACGAAAGTGCCTGAAGCGGGGTTCGAACCTTCGGGACCTTCGGGTCACAGTGCAATGCCCTAACTCTTTCTGCGCTGAGTCTATTTTCGCTTTTCCGTCACAAAGTGGCTGAAACCTGATCGAGGCAGCATGAGAATGACAAGCTAAGACAAAGCGACATTCGAAATTGGCGCAAAATCTCAATTAAAATACCCCCTAAGGCCAATTGAATGTGCTGATTAAAGAAATGATACCATTGGTTCAACTTATAGTACTTTTTTAGAAAGTAGGATTGGATTACATTATTGGTTTTGCCTTTCAAGACCGCCGTACTGTGCGGCCATTGGCCAGTAGAACAGATTCTGCTCTGGCCGCACAGTGCGGCCAATGGCGCTGATAGAGTTAACCACTCGGCCCCCTTAATATTGAACAAAATGAATATAAAAAGAGTGATAAGAAGCAACAAGCCACTTGCCACATTATGCTACTCGCCACTCCGCCATTCTCGAGGCTCTAGTGCCTTCTAGGGTTTCAAAGCCTGAGACAGCCATATTGAATCAAAGAGTCCGTGGTGAATGTTTCCACTTAGAGATTCTTCTGATGTCAGAACTGTATTTGAAAGAAGATCTGAGAAGAAGAAAAAAGGCGAGGCTAGAAATAAACAGTTGTGTTTGTTTAAGAAACATAATATTTGTCCTTTGGTGTCCAGGTTTTCTAAACAAATTATTGTAATAATCTAGTTTTATTATGTTTCCATAAGTCATTTTGTGAATTCTATCTGCGATTGTTGTTGGTAGCTGCTTTCTATCTCTGTCTTTCTGATTCATTTATGTGACTTTGATATATGACTTAGAGTCTCAATATGATTTTAGAGAGGACAGACGCACATTCCAACAGCTTTGAGGATCTATTGCCTGCTCAAGGTTCAAAGCTCGAGTTAGTCAAGTTGAAACAAAGATTGTGTAGTTAATGTTTCCACGTAAACATGCTTCTGATGTTACACGTGTATGGAAAGGAGATCTAAGATCTAGAAAGAATGGGCTAGAAACAGTAAAATATGTTTTATAATCAGTTGTGTCCTTCCTTCGGTGCTCGGGTGTTCTAAACAAATTATTGCAATCTATCTTTATTTTGTTGTGAATTCTATCTGCGATGATCGTTGTTTGTAGCTTCGTGTCTCTCAATATTTCTTAATAGTTTTTGTGACCTTAACTCTCTCCTTACCAGCCATTTTCAGGATTTTCCCCAAAACTTCACACCCAACTAACACAAAAATAGATTTTTTATCAGTCAAACAAAATAGCATTACGTTCTTGCGATACAGAATTTCTTCAGCAAAACGTGCTCTACAACACACTGTTCATTTCATTTAAATGTTATGATGTACAAGATAAATTTGAATAAGAATAATGTTGGTTGTATCGTAACGAATGTGACGATTTTCCTATAGTTGGTACCGGAGAGGATTAATAATAGGTGACCACCCTCCCAAAATGGTCTTTGAGAGGACACAAGAACACTCAAACCAGTCTTTGGTATCTGTCTGTTGTCTGCGCAAGTTTCAAAGCTTGAGTTAGTCAAGTTGAATCAAAGAGTGTGTAGGAGCTGATGTGTCCACACTTATAGAAAGAAGATAAAATGTGACCCACCGTGTCAAAGCGGTATTATGTCGGGATCCACTCGGTTAGGGAAATTGAATTCTTTGCCACAAATATCAAACTTGGGTTTCATTTCTGTACGTCATGCTAGAGTATAAATACTATTTCTTGCTTTACAAAAACTTCTAAGGTCCAATTTTACATCATTCTATCTCTAAATTCACTTTTTGGGGTCTGAATCATTCCGACATAATACCGTTTTGAGACGGAGGGTCACAAATATATAGATAGTATGCGCTTGGCTAAGAAGTTCATAACATTGCCATCCGGAAGTATAACGGACCAAAACACAAAACTATGTGTAATCATGATCGTTTATAGTCTGGTTAATACAGTTTAGAGTATTACTCATAAACGCGGATGACAAAAAACAATAACAAAGACATGAGTGACGTCAACTTCGAACTGTCTATAGAAATAAGAGGCTAGAAACAGTATGATTTGTTTTTAGAATATGTTTTTTCTCTTCTTTGGTGTCTTCTTTGTAAGCAAATTATTGAGTACCTGGCCGTTAACAGCGTTGTCTCTGTCGAAAAAAAAATTTGCAATATCTCCTTACACGTGTTATGTCTCATTCTACATGTTACGTGTTGCTGTTCATCATGGACCATTTGTAAAGCACTTTGAGCACATTTAGTGGATATTGCGCTGTAAACACTCTAGTTGTTGCTGTTGAATTAACCGTGCTTTAGACTGCTTTCATCAAATCTTTTGTGAATTCTACCTGCTTTCTAACTCTCAAGTTTGTCTTAGCCTTTGTGTGTGAGTGTGTATGTTTGTGTGTGTGTGTGTGTGTGTGTGTGTGTGTGTGTGATGTTAATATGTAACCCATCGTCTCATGTAATCATTAGAAAACCCCGTAAAATTGAGATAAGAACAGATCGTTTTTATGGCTGATTAAAAGTATCTTGTCAGCTGAAAAATATTACATTCACTGATGTAATTTACTCTCATTCATCACCTATTGTTGTTTTCCTCCTCCTCCTCCTCTTCCTCCTCCTCCTCTTCCTCCTCCTCCTCCTCCTCCTCCTCCTCCTCCTCCTCCTCCTCCTTTTTCTTCTTCTTTTTCTTCTTCTTCTTCTTCTTCTTCTTCTTCTTCTTCTTCTTCTTCTTCTTCTTCTTCTTCTTCTTCTTCTTCTTCTTCTTCTTCTTCTTCTTCTTCTTCTTCTTCTTCTTCTTCTTCTTCTTTTTCTTCTTCATCCCCTACCTCTTCTTCTCCTCCTTCTATCCAACCTGTTGTTGACAGAGGAAAGACCCGAAACGTTTATTTTCATATCTTCCCGTTCCGTTATTTAGTTTTCAAGCATCCAGGCATCAACAATTGATTCTGTCTAAACACAGGAAGACTTTATTATTATTTTCTTGTGTTGTGTGTAAACTCTCCTATTTTCCTAGCCCATCAAAGGAGGGACACATTCATTTTGTTTGTTTATTTCAGCTCTTCTTCCTTCGTCAAAAGTTACTGTAATCATTCGCCGGAAAGGAAACAGTAGGTGTGTGTGTTTGTGTGTGTGTCTGTTCCTCAGTGTGTGTGTGTGGTATGACTCTTTATATATATATATATATATATATATATATATATATATATATATATACATATATATATCCATATATATATATATATATATATATATATATATCCATATATATATATATATATATCCATATTTTATATATATATATATATATATATATATATATATATATATATATATATATATATTATAACAGCACAGACAATCCATTTAAGTTATATTTTCCTCGATATTTCCATTATATTTGTGACCCCTCGTCTCAAAACGGTATTAAGTCAGGATGATTAAGTTGCTGAAAATTGAATTTGTAGCCAGAAATATCAGACTTGAATTGAATTTGGATGCTTTATAGAGGAGAATGAATATCCTATTTTTGAGTGCTAAATATCAATAATTCATATTTTTTACTAGTTTAACTACAATTGGACTTTTTAGCTTCTGGTCCATCCCGACATAATACCGTTTTGAGACGTTGGGTCACATTTGCTCTCTTGATTTAAATGTGACCTGAACGTGCCAGTTAAGTAGTTACCACAGGTGGCAAATGTTGCATATATGTGACCCAATGTCTTAAAACGGTATTATGTCGGAATGACTGATGCTAAAATGTCAAATTAAAGCTGAACAGGTCAAAAATAGTAATTACTGGTATTTAGCACTCTAACATATGAATTTCATTCTCCTCAATTAAACAAATAAATCAAACGCAAGTCTGATATTTCTGGCCACAAATTCAATTTTCATCAACTTAATCATACCGACTCAATACCGTTTTGAGACGAGGGGTCACATATAGTGGAACAGTCTCCGCTTCGTTCCCAGAAGAAGCAGGTACCGAATTCGATCGTCACTCCGTCACGCGTAATGTCTGTGACCTTAAGAAAGTCCCTTTATTTGTTCCAGCTCAGTTTGAGGCGCTACACTGCGGCTTACAGCCTTCACATGGATCAGAACCTGAAGGAAGAATTAATTACCCGTTTGTCTTTACTTTCCATCTATCTAGCTCAAAAAGCAAACTTTCATTTTGATGTTATCTTATCCGAAGATAATATTATTATATAACACAGTCTGTGGTTGATAATATTTCTGTGCTGAATCTTCATTTTTTAAATTTTTTGTTTGTTTGTTTGTGAGATTCATTTTAAAAAACTCTGCATTGCTTAGTTGTTGTTGATTTTGTTTGGTTTGTTGTTTGGTTGTCTTTTATATATTTTTTGTTTGTTTCATTATTATTATTTTTTTTTAATTTATTATTATTTTTTTTGGTTTGTTTTGTTTGTTTGTTTGTTTTTTGTGGGGTTTTTTTGTTATCGTGCTTTTTTTCTCTTTCCAAAAGATGTTTTTTTTCTCTATTGGAAGTTTTCAACCAAGTTATGTATTTGCTGCCCTGATATTCTTGTATCGCCACTGGAATTGCTAAATCAACAAACAGGCGTTGTTTTGGGTGTGAGAATGGAAAACATACAATACGTCACGGGAATAGCCCACCCATGGTTATCTCTCATAGTTTCTCTTTCTATCTCTCTTTCTCTCTCCCTCTCCCTCTCTCAATATCTTTCTTTCTATCTGTCTCACTCATTCTTTCTTCCCCTCTCTCTTCTTCTTCTTCTTCTTCTTCTTCTTCTTCTTCTTCTTCTTCTTCTTCTTCTTCTTCTTCTTCTTCTTCTTCTTCTTCTTCTTCTTCTTCTTCTTCTTCTTCTTCTTCTTCTTCTTCTTCTTCTTCTTCTTCTTCTTCTTCTTCTTCTTCTTCTTCTTCTTCTTCTTCTTCTTCTTCTTCTTCTTCTTCTTCTTCTTCTTCTTCTTCTTCTTCTTCTTCTTCTTCTTCTTCTTCTTCTTCTTCTTCTTCTTCTTCTTCTTCTTCTTCTTCTTCTTCTTCTTCTCTCTCTCACACCGTCTATCTCTCTTTCTGTTGATTTGGTTATACATTTTATATCTGTCCTCTTGAGACAAAACAAGATGTGGGTTAGCATCTCCCCCTCTTCCTCTCCCGTCATTCCCCTATCTATCCATCATCTCTTCTCTCTGTCTATCTATCTATCTATCTATCTATAATAATATAATGAACATATATAGCGCCTAGTTCCAATTTAGAATTGCTCACTGGCGCTTTACATCAACTTATCATGTATGATATACAAATATAGAACTGGCATGTTGAAACCACACAAATTCGATGATAACATAACATATTATAATAAAATACATACTAATAGTCCAAATTATATGCCCTACAGAAAAGCTCAGTTTTTAACCGTTTTCTAAAGATAAGTGGATTTTCACTATTTTTAGTTTCAATATTGATGGAGTTCCACAGTCGGGGGGACATGGTGGTCAAAGGATTTCTCATGAAAAACTAACGATTTTGGGGGTTCCCTTAGGATATTTAAATTAGCAGATCTTAAATTTCGACTGGGTTCATAAAGGTGGATAAGTTCCTGAAGGTAAACAGGAGCGGAATTGTTTAAGCAATTGAAAATATGGGTGAGTATTTTAAATTCAATTCTAAACTTTACAGGTAGCCAGTGTAGGTCCTCCAAAATCGGGGCTATATGCTCTTTTTAGATAACGTTACCAATCTAGCTGCTTTGTTCTGTATCTTTTGGAGTCGATTAATGACATTATTATCACAACCATAGAGCAAGCAATAATCAAGGCGGGTAAGAATCAAAGAGACCACAAGAAGTTAAGTAGTATCAATATCAAGAAGCCTTCTAAAAGCACCAATAGATCTAATATAAAGATTGCAGGATCTAGTTACATTAGTGACATGGGCAGACATGTTTAATTTGGTATCAAATAAAACTCCTAAATTTCTCACAGGTTCTTTAGTGATGGGAATTACACAATCAGAAAGATTCAGGTTAAGCGTGGAAAGGTCCACGAGGCCCCGTCTTGTAATTTGCAACACCTCTGTTTTGTTTTCATTTAACCTGAGTTTATTGCAACACATCCAGTCACTAATCTCAGAAATACAATTTTCTATATCCGTTATAACATTGAGATGATTGTCGATATTAATGGGAAACATTAATTGGGTGTCGTCTGCGTAAAAATGGTACTTAATAAAATATTTTGAG
Organism: Berghia stephanieae; assembly: GCF_034508935.2. Lineage (NCBI taxonomy): Eukaryota > Metazoa > Mollusca > Gastropoda > Nudibranchia > Aeolidiidae > Berghia > Berghia stephanieae. The sequence goes on from NC_088369.1 coordinate 41,613,679, forward strand.
ATGATGTCACCTAATGGTCTGATATAGAGGGTGAATAAAGAGGGTCCCAGAACTGAACCCTGTGGTACACCAAAAGATAGGGGACAAGGAGAAGAGAAGTCATGTCGATTTACAGACACTGATTGAATTCTGTCAGAGAGGTAAGAAAAAAACCAGTCAAGAACAGTACCCCCAAATCCGTATAGTGTCTTAAGTCTGTCAATTAAAAGAGTATGGTCTATTGCATCAAAAGCAGCACTAAGGTCGAGTAGTATGATAATAACATCATCATTTTTCCGACATAAATGATTTATATCATTGTGGATTTTAATAAGAGCAGTTTCAGTGCTGTGAAAGGGGTGATAAGCAGACTGAGATTTAGAGAACAAATTGTGTTCATTTAAAAACGTGTTAAGCCTGAAAGCAACAATTTTCTCAATTAGTTTAGACATGAGGGTGAGATTCGAGACTGGTCGATAATTATTTGGGTCTTCTTTGTCAAAGCTAGATTTCTTTAATATGGGAGTGACAATAGCATGTTTAAGATTATTAGATACCTCACCAATAAATAAACTAGCATTTACAATATGAGTAAGAACGGAAAACAAAATATTAGCACTAGAAAGAACAAGCCATGAAGGAATGGGATCTATTGGGCTGGTTGTTTTGGAGCATTGTCTCAGCGCAGGCAGTACTTCTGTTTCAGTGGCGGGTTCAAATTCGTCGAATACTGCTCTGGCTCGAAGTGCATTAGTTTCAGTTATTTGTGCTTTCATTGTCTCTTCTTTGTCCAACTTATTCCGAATACCTGATATTTTATCTCTAAAGTGTAAAGTGTATCTATCTATCTATCTATCTATCTATCTATCTATCTATCTATCTATCTATCTATCTATCTATCTATCTATCTATCTATATATCTCTCTCTACCTATCTATCTATATCTATATATCTATCTATCTACATATCTATCTATCTATCTATTTATCTACATATCTATCTATCTATCTACATATCTATTTATCTATCTATCTATCTACCAATCTCTATATCTATCTATCTGTCTTTATATCTACCTATCTTTACATATATCTATATTTATCTTTCTACCCACTCTATATCTATCCATCTCTATATCTATCCTCTTTCTTTCTATCTCTCTCGTGTGTGTGTGTGTGTGTGTGTGTGTGTGTGTCTATCTCTCTACCTCTCTCTTTTTTCTCTCGCTCTCAATCTCTCTCTCTCTCTCTCTCTCTCTCTCTCTCATATATTTATATATATATTGCTTTTCCCATTTTCTCTCTAACCCCCCCTCCCCCCCCCCCACCCACCCCCTCACCCTTTTCCCTCTTTTATCCATCTCCCCGGGATAATCCACTAGCTGGCCTTTATCACATTATACGACATCTGGTATCTGGAGACTGACAAAGAGTAAGAGGCCCCATCGTTCTCTAGAGACAAAACACAAGACGTGGCTTAGGGTTAGAATTGGATTACAGACACACACACACAAACGCATACACACACAAACTAATAGATAGACAGATATAAACAGACATATTGGATTACACACAACACACACACACAACACACACAAACACACACACAAACACACACACACATACGCATACACACACAAACTCATAGATAGACAGATATAAACAGACATATAGATAATTGTATCTTCGACATTCAAATCTCACAAACAGTCAAAGACTCATAAGGCATAAGGATATACATACATAATTATCATACATAACTCACATATTAAACAACTTAAGCCTTAAGCACATACAAACACAATCTCAAAGACGCATATATACACAAACAAACATATAAATATTTTATATTTTATACCTTACACGTTCAAATCAAACATACAGCCAGACACCCAAAAGGAGATACATAATTATCATACATAACTCAAATATGTGACCCTTCGCATCAAAACGGTATTAAGTCGGGATGGTTAATTTATTGAAAATTGAATTTATAGCCAGTAATATCAGACTTGTGTTGAGTTTGTATGTTTTATTGAGGAGAATGGATACCATTTTTGGGGTGCTAATGCCAACAATTTATATTTTTGACCAGTTTAACATTTAATTCGGCTTTTAAGCATTTGGTTCGTTCCGACATAATACCGTTTCGAGACGATGGGTCACATATGCTAAACAACGCACATACACAAACACACACACACACACACACACACACACAAACACACAAGGGACATAGAGAGAGAGAGAGAGAGAGAGAGAGAGAGAGAGAGAGAGAGAGACATACTGGCGTATGCCAGTGTATACATAAAATGATATATAAATATTTAATTAAAAAATGGAGTTACACATATCATAAGTAACTGAAATATACACAAACACACCCAACGAAACACACACACACACACAGAGAGAGAGAGAGAGGAGAGAGAGAGAGAGAGAGAGAGAGAGAGATAGAGAGGAGAGAGAGACTTTCACTATGATATCTTGAACGAAGAAATCTTTATATTCCTAATCAAATCCAGTTAGAGCTAATCAAAGTATTTTCATGTCCTTAATTGGATTCAATAGTCGCCCAGCAACGGCGGTCATCGTCGTTCTAAACCAAGAAAATCGGTACTTTTTATTCTTCATGCTGGCTAGAACGTTTCATATGTCTTGTCATTAGAATGTATAAAAGTCAAAGTTATAAATCATATTTATAATGTTTTTCTCCTCTGGATACACTTTTATGCTCGTCGGGTAAATATTTCATAAGGACGTCCGCCATTGTTCCGATAGTTTAGAACCAGTTACTAAGTTACAATGCGTCACTACGAGGGAAGTGACGTCATGACTGTTGAAGCCTATTGGTCTACACGACATAAAGGATATCTACCATTGTCTAGGGTTTGTTCCTCGTCTTTGTTTTTTTTTTAAAGATACATCTGGCCAAAAAAAAAAAAAATTACAATGATAAAATGGAAATTCTTCGGGGTTATAATGTGGACTTGTGGGATGACACTTGCTTTCGGATCTGAAGGTCCTGGGTTCCAGCCTCGATCGGCGCATAGTTAATTGACTCCTTCAAAAAGGCTCTTTACTCACATTCTCTCACAGTACGCGGGTGTAAAATAAGTAGGTACCTGGCCGCCAACAACATTATCGCCTCAGGCGTCATGTCATGTCTCGTTCTACGTGTTGCTGTTAATCAGGGACCCTTTGTAAAGCGCTTTGAGCTCGTTAAGTGGATATTGCGCTATATATAGGCTCAATTTTTTTCTTCTTCATTCATTTTTTATAATACATTGTTTGTTTCCATTACCCATTGTTAAAACATTTTTTCCTCAATCCAGGAAGACTGTTTTTGAGGGATGTTTTTTTTTTTCTTGTATCTTCCTTCTTGCTTTTTCTAGCACTGTTTCATTATAATTATTTTATTATTATTATTATTATTATTATTATTATTATTATTATTATTTTATTATTATTATTTATATTATTATATTATTATTATTATTATTAATTGATTATTATTAATTATTCTTTTTTATTAATTATTATTATTATTATATTATTATTATTATTTATTATTATTATTATTATCATTACTATCAGTATTATTATCATCATCATAACTACTATTTTAATTGCTTTTTTCCCCTATTACAAGAGCTGTATCCTAACATATATTGCTATTTGGACATAAATTATTATTATTATTATTATTATTATTATTATTATTATTATTATTATTATTATTATTATTATTATTATTATTATTATTATTTATTATTATTATTATTATTATTGTTGTTATTATTATTATTATTATTATTATTATTATTATTATTATTATTATACACTTGTTATGACCAAAATGTGTGATTGCTTGTATCATTGCTCAATTTCAATGCCTTTTTTACATCCACATTTTCACTTATATTTGCAATAATAGGGCTAAGGTTTAATTGCATCTTGATAACGAATTTCATTGTATAAGGTGGACTTTCGGTTCCACTTAGTAATACATAGGCACCCCAAAAATCACAAAAAATGAGCCTTTTAACCCACTCCTTATCAACTATAGGAAAATCGTCACCTTCGTTACGATACAACCAAACCGTTTTCTTATTCAAATTTCTTTTGTACATCATAAAAGTAAAGAAAATGAACAGTGTGTTGTAGAGCATGTTTTTCTAAAGAAATTATGTATCGCAAGAACGTTACTGCTATTGTGTTAAAAATCTATTTTTGTGTTAGTTGGGTGTGAAGTTTTGGGGAAAATCCTGACAATGGCTGGTAACGAGAGGGTTAAATCCAATTAATTAACTCTTTCCTTACCAGATATTTTTAGAATTTCTCCCGAAAATTCTCACTACCCACCCACCACAAAAATAGACTGTTCTTACTCAACCAAAAAAGTAACAAGTGAGCTCTACAACACAGTATTTAGTATTTATAGCTGTAATCAAAGCATTTCTTAAAATGTTGTGATGTACAAGAGAAATCAGAATGAGAAAATTGTTGGTTGTATCGTAACGAATGTGACGATTTTCCTATGAGTGGTAAGGAGAGGGTTAAGCGAATGATTTAATCATAAAAATACGCTAGATACATCAAATGTGATACTTGATTATTTCTAGAATAATAATTCTACCACCCAGAGCGGTAACAATCGTTGACTTTATTTGACTAAGAGGTTGGTAAACATTATCATTGCTCCCCCAGGAGCCTACAATCCCCAGAGCCAAATACAATTGTAAACCTCAAAGGTCACAGACCCTATGGGAGCCGTGACTCTGGTTTACAGTTTACACTGACAAAACAACAAGCTCTCAATTTGGCTAAAAAATCCTTTATTTCATACATATATCGGTAAACAAAGATTTATACCAGCCAATTTGCCAAAATATCTTTATCCTTAGAATTCAATAGAATCTCAAGTTTAAAAGTATTTTAAAAAGTTAAGGCATATTTTTGTCAATTGATTTGTGGGAATTGAAATTTACTGGCCAAAATAATTTTTCCATTTTGGCCATATCAATATCAATTAGAAATTTAATGTAAGCTTCAATTTAATATACGAAAACAGATAAAATGGACGTTTCGGGTTTCCCCTTTATCAACAAAACAGGATGAATGAAAGAAACACAGCAGACGAATTAAATAATGTGGTAGTGGCGTTGTTGATATTAATAATAAAAACAACATTAATTTTAACAACCTTACATTCAATTATTTGGCTATGTGGTCTAGTGGTATGAAACTCGCTTTCGGACCGGAAGGTCCTGGATTCGAGCCTCGCGCTCGGCGCATAGATGAGTCCTTGGAAAAGGCTCTTTACTCACATTCTCTCGCCTAACAGGCGTTATGTCCTGTCCTACATGTTAAATGTTGCTGTGTTGTTGACCAGGGACCCCTTGTAAAGCGCTTTGAGCACGTTTAGTGGATATTGCGCTATATAAAAGCTCAATTTTAATTTCTTTTTATTTATTTCTTCGAGCTTCAAGCAACAACATTTACATTTTGGCCAAAAAAAACCTTTTACTTTATAAATATCAAAAGACTCAGGTGACCACCCCCACAGGCCAGCACCAACTTGTTAAAATCAATGTCTTTAACTCGAGATTTCAACGTATTCACAAATTGAAGAGTGTTAAAAAGATGAGGCTCATTTTCATCTATTGATTGATGGAAGTTAATAAGTTTTTGTTTATTCTTTATAGATATCAATAGACCCAGGTTACCACCCCTACCACAACCAGCAACAACTTGCCAAATTGTCATTAACCCAAGAGTTCAACTTAATCTCAGATTTAAGATTTTTTAAAGTAGTTTTTTTTTTAATTTATTTATGATATATAATATGGAAGCAATGTTGTTTTGTTGTTTTATTTTTATTTTTTTTTGTTTTTGTTTTTTTTAAATTCATTTTGTCTTTTTTGTTTTGCTTTTCGTTGTTCTGTTTTGTTTGTTTTTGTTTTTTGTTGTTTTTGTTTTTTGTTGTTTTTGTTTTTTGTTGTTTTTTTTGCTTTTTGCTTATTTAATTTTTTTTCTTTTAATTTATTTTTTTTTTTTTTATATTTTTTTTTGGGGGGGGGTGGGGGGGGGGGTTATTTTGTTGTTGTTTTTTGTTGGAGGGGGGGGGGGGGGTTGGCCAAAAGTAGATAAAGGCTTTTTGTTACTGTAACGCTAATATATTTGTTTATCAACATCTTGGATAGAACAGAGTCGTTTGTTTCCACTGACTGGTGCCTGAAAACTGTATCAACTTTCACGTGAAGTAGCCAGGAGATGGTAATCCCTATTATTAGCCTATAGATAGTATGCGCTTGGCTAAGAAGCTCACAACATTGCCATCCGGAAGTATAACGGACCAACACACAAAACTCTGATGTGTAACCATGAACTATTATAGTGTGGATAATGCAATTAAGTGAGAATTACTCATTAACGTGGATGGCAAAAAAACAATAAAAAAGACTCGACTGACGTCAACTTCGTTCTATCTATAACATTTTATACCTAAAATAGAAATTCGAAACTAAATAAGTATTCGCTTTGAAGTCACGAAAAGTCGCGTGAACGGGATAGACTAAATGGGATCGTTAATTGCTCCCCGTTAACAGATATCTGTCAAATACCCGGGGGCTGGGAACCAAGATAGATTAATGGCAGCTTCACGTAGTCAGTTGTTTTGTAAGTGAATACCAAGATGCTAGAATGATATCTAAATTATAAAAAATAATCGTGAACAAAAGTGATTACAATGGTTTCTATTTTAGAACAATTTGTAAACATAAAAGTGAAATTTTCGGGCTCAAGGCCCATCTTCAGCCAACCATGGAATGATGAAAATAAAATGGTCAATGCCATGCATAAAACCAAGATAAACAGATGAAGAGCTCTTTTTTAAGTGTGGTAGGGACGTCAAATAATTAGTCATGTTGTTCACCTCTCCTCCCATCCCCCAGGCCCTCATAGCTCTCTCATCGATACACTTACCATCAGCGACGCAATATCTTTTTCACTTATCAGTTATTAAGAATTTGTTTTTGGATATTACACCATATAACCGGACAAACGCACACTAGAGCTATTTATCCCGTGCCGACGAACATTATGTAACAATCATCATCATCATCATCATCATCAACACCATCAACATCATCAATACATCATCATCACTACCACCACCATCATCATCCCCACCACCATAACCATCACTATCAACATCATCATTTTAATCGACATCACCACCACCACCACCACCACCTACACCATCATCATCATCATCATCATCATCATCATCATCATCATCGTCATCATCATCATCATCATCATCATCGTCGTCGTCACCATCACCATTAGATCATCTTAGTTCATCAGAATTCCATGTCACTCATTCACAACATCGCAAAAAAAACCGACGTATTTCTGGCAAGCTGGGATAATTAACCCTTTCAACGCAAGGCAGAACTTGTTTAAAATCACAAATTCTCTCTCTCTCTCTCTCTCTCTCTCTCTCTCTCTCTCTCTCTCTCTCTCTCTCTCTCTTCCTCTCTCTCTCTCCCTCTCTCTCTCTCTCTTTCTCTCTCTCTCTCTCTCTCTCTCTCTCTCTCTCTCTCTCAGCTTTAATATAGAGCAATATCCAGTAAACGTGCTTTATGCGATTTATAAGTGGAACCAGGCCAGCAGCAACACTTAACATGTAGAACGACACATGAAGTCTATTAGGTGATATTACATTTTTTAACACTGTTAACGTCCAGGTACTCATTATACACCTAAGTACGGTGATAAAAAAAATGTAAGTTAAGAGCCTATTCCAAGGACTCAATTATGCGCCGAACGAGGCTCGAACCCAGGACCTCCCTATCCATAAACGAGTGTCATACCACAAGACCACATAGCCACAATTGGAGAATGGTGGTTATCAACTTGTTAGGTATTCGCAAACGTGAAATTTCTTCGTAAAAAAAATATAAATGAAACTTACTCATTTATATAGCGCAACACAAGACTATATTATAGCCGCAAGGAAAGGTTTTGGTTTCAAATTTTAATCCAATAAACACAAATCTCAATTTGTCACAAAATTTGAAACCTAAATCTTTACTTGCGGATATAATATAGTCTTGTGTTGCGCTATTTAAATGACAACTTGAGAGCCGGTCCGTATTATTGGGATTTCTGTTTTTTGGATTAAAATCATTCTTGGTCAAACAATCTGGACAGGTTTTAATTCAGTACACGACAGGAGAGAACTGATGTAAAACTTTCTAACATTTTAATATAAGGCGCTATATAAATATGCTTATTATTATTATTATTATTATTATTATTATTATTATTATTATTATTATTATTATTATTATTATTATTATTATTATTATTATTATTATTATTATTGTTATTATTATTATTATTATTATTATTATTATTATTATTATTATTATTATTATTATTATTATTATTATTATTATTATTATTATTATTATTATTATTATTATTATTATATATTATTATTATTATTATTATTATTATTATTATTATTATTATTATTATCAATATTATTATATTATTATTATTATTATTATTATTATTATTATCAATATTATTATTATTATTATTATTATTATTATTATTATTATTATTATTATTACTATTATTATTATCCACTAAATGTGCTCAACGCGCTTTACAAGAGGTCCCAAGCCGACATCAACAGCTAACGTGAAGAACAAGACGACAACAAGACAAGACGTCTGCAAAGCACTATTATAATATTTGTTTTACAGAGACAACAACGCTGTTAGCGATTAGGTACCCATTTTACACCTGAACACAGTGAGAGAATTTCGTCATGTAAAGATAAAGAGCCTTTTTTCTATGGATTACCGTTGTGTTGCAGACGACAGGACTCGAAAGAGGAATCTACTGGTCGGAAGGCGATCGAGTATCAACGGTTATGTGGTCTTGTGGTATGAAGGTCCTGGGTTCGAGTCTCGCTCGGCGCATAGTTGAGTAATTGGAAAAAGACTCTCTACTCATATTCTCTCACCGTACTTGGGTTAAAATGAGTACCTGGCCGTTTACAGCGTTGTCTCTGGCGGAAAAAAAAATGTAATTTCGCCTAAAAGGCGTCATGTCTCGTTCTACATGTTACGTGTTGCTGTTGGTCAGGGACCCTCTGTAAAGCGCTTTAGTGTATATTGCGCTATGTAATTTTGCCTAAAAGGCATCATGTCTCGCTTTACATTGTATCGTGTTGCTGTTGGTCGGGGACCCTGTGTCTGTAAAGCGCTTTGAGCACATTTAGTGGATATTGCACTATATAAAAGCTCACGTTTTTTTTTTTTACTTTTGTGTGTGTGTTTTTTTTTTTTTTTTTGTGTTTTTTTTTTTTTTTGGTTTTTTTTTTTTTTTTGTTTTTTTTTTTTTGTTTTTTTTTTGTTTTATTTTCATTAACCCTTACGACCACAAAATATCACAACTAACTTACTGCTCGTTGCCGTGGTTAAACGATAATACATCGGGTCAAAAGGTACAGCGTAAAAATATCGGTTCCCGCCTTCAAAGGGTTAATCCCATTAGCCCACTTATTCTACTCCTACACATTCTAGCGTACTCTTTGAAAAAACCCAAAAACACGTGTTTACAATTTTGGTCTGAAAACTCGTCCTACAAATTATATTCGATGGATTCAAATCAACCGTATCTTGACGAAAACTGTCAAACCTGGGCCTTCCAAAGTCCTGAGTCTGTTTGACCGTCGCCATCGTTAACTTATGGGTAGAACGAAGTTGACGTCACTCAGGTCTTTGTTATTGCTTTTTTTTTTTTGTTTTGTTTTGTTTGTTTGGGGGTTTTTTGGGGGGTTTTTGGGGTTTTTTTTTTTCTAGAGGCAGGCGCCATGAGAGGTGAAATCGAAAACCATGTTTTTTTAACAAAAGGGTTTGAACATACATCCTTGCCGTAGACTAACACACACTGATTGCCTACTCACTCCATTGATGTACGGCTGCTATATGGTCTTGTGGGTTGACACTCGCTATAGGATCGTAAGGTCCTGGGTCAGAGTCTTGCTCGACGCATAGTTGAGTCTTTGCCAAAAGGCTCTTTACTCACATTCTCTCACCGTACTCAAGTGGAAAATGAGGACCTGACCGCAAACAGCGTTGTCTCTGTCCGAAAAAAAAAAATTGTAATATCGCTTAATAGGCGTCATGTCTCTTTCTACATGTTACGTGTTACTGTTGGTCGGGGCCCCTTTGTAAAGAGCTTTGAGCACGTTTAGTGGATATTGCACTATAGAAAAGCTCATTTTTTCTTTGTTTATAGCTAGATCATCATGTCTGCCTGGCGCCCAATCAACATTCCCGCCATTTCTATCCAATCACATTCGTATCTCATTGACCCACTTCTGTCACTTCACAATTTGCATAATAATGTAATAATCATAATATGTAATTAGACCGTCACGTGACCTCGATGATAATAATAATAGTACAGGGGTAAAGTAAAAGTGTCAACAAGGAATTATGTAGAGTGAAGAGGAACAGGATTAAGAAAAGTTAGTGAGTTATTTTGTGTGGTTTTGTTCTTGGAACTGTTTTGTTTTGTTTCTTTGTTTTTTTGTGTTTTTTTTTTGTTTGTTTTGTTTTTGTCTTGTTTTTTTTTTGTTTTTTTTTTGTTTTTTTTTTTGTTGTTTTTTTTTGTTGTTTTTTGTTTTTTTTTGTTGTTTTTTTGTTGTTGTTGTTGTTGTTTTTTTTTGGTTTTTTTTTGTTGTTTTTTTTTTGTTGTTGTTGTTGTTGTTTTTTTTTTGTTTTTTTTTTGTTTTTTTTTTTTTGTTGTTGTTGTTGTTGTTTTTTTTTTTGTTTTTTTTTTTGTTTTTTTTTTGTTGTTGTTGTTGTTTTTTTTTTTGTTTTTTTTTGTTGTTGTTTTTTTTTTTTTGTTGTTGTTGTTTTTTTTTTTTTTTTTTTTTTTTTTTGTTTTTTTTTTGTTGTTGTTTTTGTCTTGTTTTTTTTTGTTTTTTTTTTTGTTTTTTTTTTTTTGTTGTTGTTGTTTTTTTTTTTTGTTTTTTTTTTTTGTTTTTTTTTGTTTTTTTTTTTGGGGGGGGGGGGGTAGGGGTTCACTTGGAGAAACTACATTCAGTCTTTAATAAATCAAAAAGGCTTTAGCCAATTTTCAATAAATTGTTGTCATGACTTCACATTAATCTTTTAGAGGGATATATATATATATATATATATATATATATATATATATATATATATATATATATAGAGAGAGAGAGAGAGAGAGAGAGAGTGAGTTGAACAAAGATAGAATTTATGTGTGTATATGCATGTGTGAGAGAGAGAGTGTGTGAGAGAGAGAGAGAGAGCGAGAGAGAGAGAGCGAGAGAGACGGAGAGAGAATGTATACGCATACATATATACATATATGTTGAGAGAAAGAAAGAGAGAGAGAGAGAGAGAGAGAGAGAGAGAGAACGAGAGAGGGAGATAGAGAGAGAGAAAGAGGGAGATAGAGAGAGGGAGATAGAGAGAGGGAGATAGAGAGAGGGAGATAGAGAGAGGGAGATAGAGAGAGGGAGATAGAGAGAGGGAGATAGAGAGAGGGAGATAGAGAGAGGGAGATAGAGAGAGTGAGATAGAGAGAGAGAAAGAGGGAGATAGAGAGAGGGAGATAGAGAGAGAGGGGGGGGGAGTGGAGGGGGAAGAGACTTACAATCAATACAGAAAATATGCATACCTTTCATTGTATACCTGTGTATCACTCACTGACCCAGTTTACAGAGTATTTCATTAACGTATTGTCTTTTATCCTGGCACACACATTGACTTTGTCAGTCAAAGTATCAAAATATCAATTTGAAAACAAAGAAACCTATCTATTTTGTTTTGTTATAGATAGAATGAAGATGACGTCACTCATGCCTTTGTTATTGTTAATTGCCATCCATGTTTATGAGTAGTTCTCACTAAATTGTATTAACCAGACTATAAACGTTCATGATAACACACAGTTTTGTGTGTTCGTCCTCTATACTTCCGGATGGCAATGTTATGAGCTTCTTAGCCAAACGCATACTATCTATAGATAAAAAAGCACTAGGCTAAGAAGCTCACAACATTGCCATCCGCTTCTTAGCCAAGCGTATACTAACTATATCTCATCATTTCTTCATTTCTTATATTTACTTTTAAGGGGCCTACTCATTCCGTCATAGTACCGTTTTGAGATGGTCGGTCATAAATCTTCCAATTTTGATTATTTTGAATTGAAAATCAATTTTCTCAATCTAATTAATTCATTACAACATGACACCAGATGGATATGGTGGGACACATAATATAGAAGGAACGATATTGACGTCACTCAGCTCTTTGTTGTTGTTGTTTTTTAAGACAGCCATTTTGGTGATTAGGTCTATTTACATCGTACCAATCAATAAACGTTTAATGTTACACACAGTTTTTTTTTTGTGTCTTGCACGTTACATGAGGCTGGCTGGAGGATGTTATTAGTATTTTACCTAAACGTATGGCTTCAGCAGAACATTTAAATTTATTTAGACTTATCGTGTGTGTAACTCGAGCCATAGCCTCCATGTATCCCTACGTACAAGGCACACTGTTACTGACGTCTTAAATGTTGTGAGTATTTTACCTAAACGCATGGCATCAATAGAACATTCATTTTTAGACTTATCGTGTGTGTAACTCGAGCCATAGCCTCCATCCATTGTATCACTAACGTACAAGGCACACTCTGTTACTAACTGACGTCTTCAATGTTGTGAGTATTTTACCTAAACGCATGACATCAACAGAACATTTAAATTTATTTAGACTTATCGTGTGTGTAACTCGAGCCATAGCCTCCATGTATTCCTACGAACAATGCACACTGACTGTTACAGACGTCTTCAATGTTGTGAGTATTTTACCTAAACGCATGGCATCAACAGAACATATGGTGGGACACATAATATAGATAGTATGCAGATGACGTCACTCAGGCCTTTGTTATTGTTTTTTGCCATCCGCGTTTGTGAGTTGTTCTCACTAAACTGTATTAACCAGACTATAAAAGTTCATGGTTACACAGAGTTTGTGTGTTGGTCCATTATACTTCCGGATGGCAATGTTGTGAACTCCTTGGCCAAGCGCATTCTATCTATAGAAGGAACGATTATTTAAATTTATTTAGACTTATCGTGTGTGTGTAACTCGAGCCTCCATGTATCCCTACATACAAGGCACACTCTGTTACTAACTGACGTCTTCAATGTTGGCGTTTTCTCGGGTTATCTCGTAAACGTACGAGGTTTGACAATTAACTCAACGAAACGGATTACGGAAGATGTAGACACGGCTTAAGGGAGATTACGTCACCATGACGACGACCGAGATGGGGGAGGGGGGGGGGGTGGATTCGTGATAATGACAACAAAAATGTTACTATTCGATTAACTAACTCCCACTTCACTTACTCACCCCCACCCCTACCCCTTAAACAGTGTCTTTAAAAAAAAAAAAAAGAAAAAAAAGAGACGAAAGAAACAAAGATTTTTTTTTTACAAATTTATCAATGAATTTGTGAGGTGTGTAAAAGTCTTTTTTTTTTTATCATGCAATTTCTGAATATAGTGCTGTGCCAAATTGAAATAACAACACAGGCATAGCGACAAGCGGTTCTACTAATTGCCGTCCGGAGCCGTCTGGAGACCTATGGAAGCCGTCTGATGGTCATCTAAAGCATTCTCAAGCCAACCGGAGCCCCCCCCCCCCCCCACCCCCAGAGCTGAACGAAGCTTTCCAGAAGTCCTCCAAAAGGGAGGCTTTCCGAAATCTCCACGTGCTGGTATTTCTTTCAATCGGTGAAACTAATTGCCGTACGGAGACCTATGGAAGCCGTCCAGGGGTCATCTAAAGCATTCTCAAGCCATCCGGAGGCCTTCAGAGCCGTCTGTACGAAGCTTTCAAGAAGTCGTCCAAAAGGGAGACCTTCCGAAAGCTCCTCGTGCAGGCATTTCTTTCAATTTGTATTTTCACCGTGGATCTTTGTCATGCGTTTATAATTAATTCTATTTGTCAATATATAATAGCATTCTAAAAACTCTATAACAAGCCTTGATGTTTAAAGAAAGTTTAAACTTTTCTAATACGACCATTGTTTTGGTTTTCCGTCGCCATTTTGTTTCGTGAAGTATTGAAAGCAGTCCTGTGAAAATAAATGAAAAGTTACTTATCGTACCAACCAACCTTCGTCCATTATAAAATAGTAGCGCTACCTATCTGAATCCCTCCATGTCATTCACGGTTTATAGGAGGATTTCCACCTGCGCCAAAAAGACACCTGGGATCTCCTTCTGTCATCGTTACCTCAGCAGCAGGTCGTGTTCTCTCGTATGTAGGCATCTCGTCCTATACTTTCGGAATGTATTCTTCTCTTGACTGAGTTCAGTAGATTTTTCACGGACAAAGGGCGACTGGACTGATTAATTATATGTGATGATATATCCAGATCTCGGTGAAGATACATATATATATATATATATATATATATATATATATATATAATATATATATATATATATATATATATATATATCTTTCTCTTCTTCTTCTTCTTCTTCTCTCTCTCTCTCTATCTCTCTCGTCTCTCTCTCTCTTTCTCTCTCCTCTCTCTCTCTCTCTCTCTCTCTCTCTCTCTCCTCTTCTCTTCTCTTCTTCTTCTTCTCTCTTCTTCTTCTCTTCTTCTTCTCTTCTTCTTCTTCTTCTTCTCTTCTTCTCTCTCTTATAACTCTCTCGTTCTGCTCCACTCTCTCTCTCTCTCGCTCTCTCTCTCTCTCTCTCTCTCTCTCTCTCTCTCTCTCTCTCTCTCTCTCTCTCTCTCTCTTTCTCTTTCCCTCTCTCTATCTCTCTTTCTCTTTCTCTATCACCCACTTTGTGTGTGTATGTATTATGTTTGTGTATGCATGTGTGTGTGTGTATGTATGTATGCATGTGCATGTGTGTATGCATGTGTGTGTGTTGTCAGGTAGATAAAAAGACGTACATAACATACACATAATATACGTCTTGTAGTGGAATCGTTAAAGTGAATTGGATTCAATAGTCTGATGTCACGTCGCCCAGCAACGGCTGTCATCGTGGTTCTAAACAAAGAAAATCGGTACTTTTTATTCTTTTCATGCTGGCTAGAACTTTTCATATGTCTTGTAATCAGAATGTGTGAAAGTCAAAACATGATAAAATTACAATGATTTTTTTTCCTCTGGATACGTTTTTATGCTCGTCGGAGAAATATTTCATAAGGGCGTCCACCATTGTTCCGATAGTTTAGAGTGTTACTAAGTTACCATTCGTCATTACGAGGGAAGTGACGTCACGACTGTTGATGCGTATACTAATCTACTAGCTGGGACTGAGCCCTGCTCTTAGAGATGTATGGGTGAGTTCTTGGAAATGGTTCTATACTCTCATTCTCTGCTCACCATACTCAGATGTAAAATGAGTACCTGGCCGTTAATTGCACTGTCTCTGTCGGGGAAAAATTGCAACATCGCCTAACAGGCATTCATGTCTCGTCCTACATGTTAAGTGTTGCTGTTGGTATTTTTATTTATTGATGTTTTTTTATGTACTGATTTATTTATTTATTTAATTATTTATTTATTTATTCATTCAGTTATTCATTTATT
Source organism: Berghia stephanieae (assembly GCF_034508935.2). Lineage (NCBI taxonomy): Eukaryota > Metazoa > Mollusca > Gastropoda > Nudibranchia > Aeolidiidae > Berghia > Berghia stephanieae. Next base: position 41,629,357 of record NC_088369.1, read on the forward strand.
TACTGCTGCTTTAATATTAGATTAAAGCACGAATTTTTCATGGTTTCTGTTTTATACCCACATATACATAATATATATATATATATATATATATATATATATATATATATATTTATATATATATATATATATATATATATACATATATAAAACATATCCCCACATATATACAAGCATGCACGCTAATCAAACCAGATGGCCCCTTATTGACAAACCCTATATCTATTTAGACAGAATGCACTGCCCTAAACCCACGCGCATTCCCTATTATAATCAGGACGATAGGGAATCACCTCCCTACTACTACAGTTATTATAATATCTGTTATCGCTGCACAGGTTCTCGAGCCGTACGTCGTCCGATAGTGTCCGATTAGTGTCCGAGCTTGACCATCTCTTATCTCTTTGAAGGTGCCCGTCAGTCTTTCATCACTAATGATAAACAAGGAAATGGAAACCCGAGAGCTTCTTGGAAAAAGGTCATTGCCTTTTTGTTGTTGTTGTTTTTTTTCTGGAAGGAGCCGAATGTTAAAATAGTCCTAGCAGGTTTATCCCAATAATCCGATAGGAACTTAGAAGATAAAGGAAAGAAAAAATGAGCTTTATTTAGCGCAATATCCACTAAATGTGCTCAAAGCGCTTTACAAGGGGTTCCTGGTCAACAGTAACATTTAACATGTAGGACGGGACATGACGCCTGTTAGGCGATATTACAATATTTCGGACAAAGACAACGCTGTTAACGGCCAGGTACTCATTTTACACCTGAGTACAGTGAGAGAATGTGAGTAAAGAGCCTTTTCCAATGACTCAACTATGCGCTGAGCGCGAGGCTCCAACCCAGGACCTTCCGATCCGAAAGCGAGAGTCATACCACTAGGCCACCGTCATAGGAACTTAAAAGATAAAGAACGTAAAATTTGCTTGGTATCTCTTTAATTTCGGTTTATTCTGTTTATTTATTTATCTATCTATTCATTTTGCTTATTTGAGTTAGCGAGCCAGGTGACGAGCATTGACTTAAATCGACGTATACATACTTACAGGTCTGATAAATGAATGTAATTACGGTCTTATAATGTAACATTGTTGTAATGGACAATGTTTTTGTGTCGTTTTGAGAGTAGATAGGCCTATTTCACTTACGGCAATGATGAGCCATAGTAATTTGGGTTATCTGACCTGTTAATAAGTACACCTTTGAGTTCCAGTTCGCCATCAGCTCAGCAGCCGATCCACACTTGCACTAAGATACTTATTGCAATTGTAAATTCTCATCAACACCCCCCCCCCCTCCCTCCTCCCCCTACCCCCCCCCCTTGCCTCTCCCTCTTCCATCACCACCACCACCACAACCCCTCCCCCCCCCCCCAATCCATCCTCCCGGGTTCTCATCAGTCCAAATTTTCCCCAAGCTTACTCCTACCCGCCTCTAATCTAATCAGACCCCGTGTGTTCCTGCTGTCTCCCAACGAACTGGCCATGTGGTTGGGATGTCTGGACCAGGGATGCAATGATTATTGATGATTATTACGAATGCGGTAAGAGTTGTAGTTAGAGCAGTGGAAAGTACACCTACATGTAATGTATCAGGAATCTGGTATTGGAAGAAAAATTATTATCGATATTTGATATCTTTGATAAGTCCAGTCTGAAAATGTCACTCGTGACCAAAGATTTTGCTCGTGCTAATTTGATTATGGATGCAGTTATTAGTAGTCAGTGGCGAATAAAGAAGGAAGGGAGGAAGGAGGAGGGGGGGGGGGGCAGCGGTTGTGTATGTGGGGTGGAGGGGAGGGGAGGTGGAGGAAGGGGTGGAAGGTACACCTATATGCACCAGGAATCTGGTATTGGAAGAAGAAATAGTATCGATATTCGATATCTTTGATAAGTCCAAACCAGACTGAAATGTCATTCGTTCGGATCCAAAGATTTTGCTCGTACTAATTTGATTATGGATGCAGTTAGTAGCAGTAGTAGTCAGTGGCGGATAAAAAGGGCACGGAGGGAAGATGGGGGGGGGGGGGGGGTTGGAGGGCGGGGGGCAGTAGAAGTTGTGTCTGTGGGGGGGGGGGGGGATGGGGAGGTAGGGGTGGAAGGTACACCTAAATGTATCAGGCAGGAATCTGGTATTGGAAGAAAAATGATTATCGATATTTGATATCCTAGATCAGTCCAGTCTGAAAGTGTCACTCGTACCTACCTAAAGATTTTACTCGTCATACCAATTTGATTATAGATGCAGTTAGTAGTGGTAGTCAGTGGCGAATAAAGAACGAAGAGAGGGAGGAGGAGGCGCAGGAGGGGGGGGGGGGCTTTAGAAATTGTGTATGTGGAGTGGGGAGGGGGCTGGAAGGTACACCTACATGTATCAGGAATCTGGTATTGGAAGAAGAAATAGTATCGAAATTCGATATCTTTGATAAGTCCAGGCTGAAAATGTCACTCGTATCCAAAGATTTTGCTTGTACTAATTTGATTATGGATGTAGTTATTAGCAGTAGTCAGTGACGAATAAAGAACGAAGGGAGGAAGGGGGGGGGGGGGGGCGGGCAGCGGTTGTGTATGTGGGGTGGGGGGGGGGGGGTACACCTATATGTATCAGGAATCTGGTATTTGACGAAGAAATAGTATCGATATTTGATACCTTTGATATGTCCAGTCTGAAAATGTCACTCGTTCGGATCCAAAGATTTTGCTCGTACTAATTTGATTATGGATGCAGTTATTAGTAGTAGTCAGTGGTGGATAAAGAAGGCACGGAGGGAAGATGGGGGGGGGGGGGCATCAGAAGTTGTGTCTGTGGGGGGGGGGGGGGATGGGGAGGTAGGGGTGGAAGGTACACCTAAATGTATCAGGAATCTGGTATTGGAAGAAAAATGATTATCGATATTTGATATCCTAGATCAGTCCAGTCTGAAAGTGTCACTCGTACCTACCTAAAGATTTTACTCGTCATACCAATTTGATTATGGATGAAGTTAGTAGTGGTAGTCAGTGGCGAATAAAGAACGAAGGGAGGGAGGAGGAGGCGCAGGTGGGGGGGGGGGGGGGGGCCTTCAGAAGTTGTGTATGTGCGGTGGGGAGGGAGGGGTGGAAGGTACACCTACATGTATCAGGAATCTGGTATTGAAAGAAAAATTATTATCGATATTCGATATCATTGATAAGTCCAGTCTGAAAATGTCACTCGTACCAAAAGATTTTGCTCGTACCAATTTGATTATGGATGTAGTTATGAGTAGTAGTCAGTGGCGAATAAAGGGAGAAAAATGTGAGCTTTTATATAGTGCAATATTCACTAAACGTTCTCAAAGCGCTTTACAAGGGATCCCTGGCCAACAGCAACACATAACATGTAGGACAAGACATGACGCCTGTCAGGCGATATTACAAATTTGTGGGACAGAGACAACGCTGTTAACGGCCAGGTACTCATTTTACACCTGAGTACGGCGAGAGAATGTAAGTAAAGAGCCTTCTCCAATGACTCAACAATGCACCGAGCGAGGTTCGAACCCAGGACCTTCCGATCCGAAAGCGAGTGTCATACCACTAGACCACATAGCCGCGAGAAGGGAGGGAGGAGGCGTAGGGGGGGGGGGTGCAGAAATTGTGTTTGTGGGGTGGGGGGGGGGGGGGGGGGGGAAGAGTGGAGGACCAGGAATTCCAACTTTTTAAAAAAGAATTATAAGACCTTCCTTCAATTTTGGATGAATTCATTGATGAAAACCAAATTGTCTTCTTTCAATATAATATCACAATGAAAATAAGACTTCTGACGTTTTCCTCAATAAAACATAAACATTTAGGCCAAGTTGAACATTCTTGTTGCTTTCTTGACAAGAAAATGATTTGTGGCCCCTCGTCTCAAAACGGTATTAAGTCGGGATGATTAAGTTGCTGAAAATTGAATTTGTAGCCAGAAATATTAGACTTAAGTTGAGTTTGGGTGCTTTATAGAGGAGAATGAATATCCTATTTTAGAGTGCTAAATATCAATAATTTATATTTTTTTACTAGTTTAATTATAATTGGTCTTTTTAGCATCTGGTCCATCCCCACATAATAATAATAATAATAATAATAATAATAATAATAATAATAATAATAATAATAATAATAATAATAATAATAATATAATAATAATAATAATAATAATAATAATAATAATATATCTTTATTGTCCCCAAAAAAGTGGCAATTTGTCATTTGGTTGCACATTTATAACAATCCAATATTGTCATAGACACACTCACACAAGATGCACACTAGTAACATAGTAGTAGTTATCGTAAAAAAAAATGTTCAAAAAAAAAAAAAAAAAATATAAAATACCGTTTTGAGAGGTTGGGTCACATATTGTCTTAGTTTATAAAAACAAAATCAAAATAAAATAAAACACACAAAAAAACTTTCCAATATGAATTGTTAATAAGGGAGGGAGGAAATGTGAAATAAAAGGCATCAAGATGAAGAAATAAAACCAGGATGAATGTCATCCGTGTAGTTGTCATAGAGTATCGTATTGTCTCTCCAAGATTACGGAAGAATATCGAATAACGAAGCACAACAGAGCACTGCTGGTGTGTTTTTATTATTATAGAATAAGAGATGAAGTGAGTAGGAAAGTGCCAGAAGACAATAGAGAATAAAAACATTTTCGCGGCGGTGATGGGGGTTTGAACCCGCGACCTTACTGGTACGACAACTCCGCCTGACAGGTGGGTGTACCACGCGAGAATGACTACCAAAAGAAGACTCTAGAGTTAAATTGGCGTACGCGAGACAGACTCTAGAGTTAGACTCGCGGCCGCGTGGCTAGCTCTAGAGTCTGTCTCGCGTACGCCAATTTAACTCTTTGAGTCTTTTTTGGCGATAGAGTCATTCTGGCGTGCCACACCGGTGAGAGCGTGACTCTACCGTGTGAGCTATCCACGATCCCGATTATAGAATGCATTTTTTTTAAAATCCCACTCCGAAGCGGATTGGCTTGGCTGGAGACATTTGCAACAGGTCTTTGTGTGTTTGTGTATGTGTGTGTATATGTGTGTGTGTATAGATAGTATGCAGATGACGTCACTCAGGCCTTTGTTATTGTTTTTGCCATCCGCGTTTGTGAGTTGTTCTCACTAAACTGTATTAACCAGACTATAAAAGTTCATGGTTACACAGAGTTTGTGTGTTGGTCCGTTATACTTCCGAATGGCATGTTGTGAACTCCTTGGCCAAGCGCATTCTATCTATATTTATGGTGATGTGTAAATATCAGTTTGTGTGTAAAAGATCAATCGATGAAAATGAGCCTCGTCTTAGCAAAACACTTTCAAATTGGGGACTACACGAAGTCTCAGGTTTGAGAGTTAACCCAATCCTTTCCAGCCATTTTCAGAATTTCCCCCAAACTTCACACCCACCCAACACAAAAACAGACATTTCTTACTCAAACAGAAAAGCAACAAGCACATTCTATACATAATATTGTTCGACAATATGGGCTCTATTCGTAGCCATCGTTAACTTATAGCCTGACACTGACCAAAAAATGAAGTCAAAATGCCAGTCTTTGGCCACAAAAGAAAACAAATCGTGAGTTGTATTCAATAGTTCAACCAATGGGACCACTTGTTTCCATGAGCTCTACTAACGACAACTCACTAGGCGGTGCAAAAACCAAATAATGACGCCAAAATGCCAGTCTTTTTGAGTTTCAGTGTCAGGCTATAACGATATCTAGATACGCTCTACAACAGAATGTCACGTTTTTATAGCTAGAGCAAAAAGGAATGAAATCTGGGTGAGAAAAGTGACGGTTGTATCGTAACAAATGTGACGATGATGTCTACATATAGCTGTAATCAAAGCGTTACTTTGAATTGTGTGATGTACAAGAGAAATCAGAATGAGATAAGTGTCAGTTGTATCGTAACGAATGTGACGATTTTCCTATAGTTGGTAAGGAGAGGGTTGTAGCTGATAACTATAGTGACTTTCTTCTTTCTTTTTTTTTCTCTTCCCGGTCTTGTGGTATGACACTCGCTTTCGGATCGGAAGGTCCTGGGTTCGAGCCTCGCGTTTGGCACATAGGTGAGTCCTTGGAAAAGGCTCTTTACTCACATTCTCTCACCGTACTCGGGTGTAAAATGAGTACCTGGCCGTTAACAGCGTTGTCTTTGTCCGAAAAAATGTAATATCACCTAACAGGCGTTATGTCTCGTTCTACATGTTAAATGTTGCTGTTAACCAGGTACCCCTTCTAAAGCGTTTTGAGCACGTTTAGTGGATATTGCGCTATATAAATGCTCAATTTGTTATTTTATTTTTGGAAACTGAATTTTTTTTTTAAAGTTCAAGTAGGCAGCAGCTCTGGTCTTTGTCATCCAGTTCAATCCGACACAATACCAGTTTGACGTGATGGGTAACCCACGAAGCCTTATATGTTTCTAGAAACTGCGACATTCGTATTAACTCACTCAACCCTAACACCGACTATATCCGTAGTATACCCGGGTTACTTTTACCCCATGCCTATTTATTACATTTTTATGAGACAAATTATAGGCGTAGTATCAAAGCTACTGTTCTTAATGTTTGCATGTTAATGGTAATTGAATAAAACTATCCATGTTCATGCTCATTTTTAATACCGTTTTTTCCAATTTTGAAAAGTAGCAAAAATCTCTGGGATTGAGTGAGTTAACCCTCTCCTTACCAGCTACAGGAAAATCGTCACATTCGTTACGATACAACCAACCAACATTTTTCTAATTCAAGTTTATTTTTTTACAACATAAAATTTAATTGAAAATGAGCAATTTGTTGTAGATAGGGCAGGTTTTGCTAAAGAAATTATAATTTATCGCAAGAACTTACTGTTATTGTGTTTAAGTAATAAAAAAAATCAACTATTTTTATGTTAGTTTGGGTGTAACGTTTTGGGGAAAATCCCGGGGAAAATGGCTGGTAAGGAGAGGGTTAATTGTAAAATACAATGGCTGGTAAGGAGAGGGTTAATGGTAAAATACAATGGCTGGTGAGGAGAGGGTTAATGGTGAAATACAATGGCTTGTAAGGAGAGGGTTAATGGTAAAATACAATGGCTGGTGAGGAGAGGGTTAATGGTGAAATACAATGGCTTGTAAGGAGAGGGTTAATGGTAAAATACAATGGCTGGTAAGGAGAGGGTTAATGGTAAAATACAATGGCTGGTAAGGAGAGGGTTAATGGTAAAATACAATGGCTGGTAAGGAGAGGGTTAATGGTAAAATACAATGGCTGGTAAGGAGAGGGTTAATGGTAAAATACAATGGCTGGTAAGGAGAGGGTTAATGGTAAAAATGGAAGAGGTAATGGAACAATGGTGTAAGGAGAGGGTTAATGGTAAAATACAATGCTGGTAAGGAGAGGGTTAATGGTAAATACAATGGCTGTAAGGAGGTTATGGTAAAATACAATGGCTGGTAAGGAGAGGGTTAATGGTAAAATACAATGGCTGGTAAGGAGAGGGTTAATGGTAAAATACAATGGCTGGTAAGGAGAGGGTTAATGTAAAATACATGGCTGTAAGGAGAGGTTATGGTAAAATACAATGGCTGGTAGGAGGGTATGTGAATACAATGCTGTAGAGGTAATGGTAAAATACAATGGCTGGTAAGGAGAGGGTTAATGGTAAAATACAATGGCTGGTAAGAGAGTTATGGTAAAATACAATGCTGTAAGGAGAGGGTTAATGGTAAAATACAATGGCTGGTAAGGAGAGGGTTAATGGTAAAATACAATGGCTGGTAAGGAGAGGGTTAATGGTAAAATACAATGGCTGGTAAGGAGAGGGTTAATGGTGAAACACAATGGCTGGTAAGGAGAGGGTTAATGGTAAAATACAATAGCTGGTAAGGAGAGGGTTAATGGTAAAATACAATGGCTGGTAAGGAGAGGGTTAATGGTAAAATACAATGGCTGGTAAGGAGAGGGTTAATGGTAAAATACAATGGCTGGTAAGGAGAGGGTTAATGGTAAAATACAATGGCTGGTAAGGAGAGGGTTAATGGTAAAATACAATGGCTGGTAAGGAGAGGGTTAATGGTAAAATACAATGGCTGGTAAGGAGAGGGTTAATGGTAAAATACAATGGCTGGTAAGGAGAGGGTTAATGGTAAAATACAATGGCTGGTAAGGAGAGGGTTAATGGTGAAACACAATGGCTGGTAAGGAGAGGGTTAATGGTAAAATGCAATGGCTGGTAAGGAGAGGGTTAATGGTGAAACACAATGGCTTCGGAAGACGGGTTTGGCATAGTAAGGTTTCAATCCATTACAAGTCAATTGAAGCATTCCGAACGACAAGGGTTAAAATAATAGTAATAATGAGAATGAGAAAATGAAATGAAATTGCTTTTTAAAAATGCTTTAAATGGCAGTTAGTGTGTGTGTGTGTGTGTGTGTGTGTGTGTGTGTGTGTGTGTGAGAGAGAGAGAGAGAGAGAGAGAGATTGATTGATAGATAGATAGATAGATAGAGAGATAGACAGATATAATATATATATATATATATATATATATATATATATATATATATATATATATATATATATATACGTATATATATATATATATATATATATATATATATATATATATATATATATATATATATATATATATATATTTGAATATAGATAGTATGCGCTTGGCTTAGAAGCTCAAAACATTGCCATCAGGAAATACAACGGACCAACACACAAAACTATGTGTAACCTCGAATGTTTTTAGTCTGGTTAAAACAGTTTAGTGAGAACTACTCATAAACGCGGATTGCAAAAACAATAACAAAGACTTGAATGACGTCATCTTCATACTATCCATAGCCTGGCAGATTTATTGGACTTGATCGAGTTCTTGTATTGTTTTGGGTTGTTTTTTTTTTAGATGTTTGCCATTCATTCATTCATTCATTGATGGCGCGCTCTATAATCGTGTAATCCCTTGACGCAAAATCTCCCTCGAAGTTATTCGTTGTTGTTTGTTTGTTTGTTTGTTTGTTTGTTTGTTTGTTTTGTTGGGATATTTGTTTTGTTTTTGGTTTCGTTTTTGTTTATTTGGTTGTTTTTTTGTGTGTGTATTTTTTTTTGTTGTTTCTTTTTGTATTTTTGTTATTTTTTATGATCTGGAATTTTTTGTTTTTGTTTGTTTTGTTTTTTTTATTTTTTGTTTTTTTGTTTTTTTTTTTTTGTTTTGTTATTTTTTATGATCTGGCATTTCTTCACAATTAACTTGATCGTGATGAAGCACCAATTCCGAATTGTGGCTCATCCCCTCAAAATGTTTTTTTTTTTCTTTTGGTGTATACTAGAATGTGTGGAAAATAAACGCCCCCAAAAAAAAAAAAAACTATGCCCTCCTCCACGACATCATAAGATATCGTCGCCTTGGCATTCCACGAAAGAATATAGATAACTCATCAAACAAGATGTCTGATGGCAACAGGAATCACCCATGTTGTCACAGTGAGCAAATCGGGAGGTTTATAAATAATCTTGCCCAAGGAATAAAAACGAAAGTGCCTGAAGCGGAGCTCGAACCCGGGACCTTCCGGCTCACTGTGCAAAGCCTCACTTAACCACTCAGCTGCTTCGCCCCCAATGTGTGAAAGCGGTAATGAAAATGTAATTATGTCAAGAAATTTGAATTTTTAGTTTTTCAAATAGATTGAGATTGATCCGGGTGGTGTCGAGATTTTTTTTACTGACCATCCCCCCCCCCCTCTCCCCACCCCTACTTAACCCGTTCTCCCACCCCACTTAACCCCTCCCCCTACTCAACCCCCCCCCCCAACTCAACCCCTCCCCCCACTCAACCCCTCCACCCTACTCACCCCCCCCCCCCCCGCCCAAACACACGCAACCCTTCCCCCTCCCACTCAACCCCTTCCCCCCCCCCCCCCCAACCCACTCACACTTGTCAACCCAGCACTGATTGAATAGCTAGGTCTGGCGGAATACACTTTGTGATACACTAAATAATGCCCCCCTATCTAAAGGATAGCAAGCAATTCCTATTATTGTCCGTCGTTCCATCTACGTTATGGAACCCGGGATACGCTCCAGCTCCAACCCATGGGTCTCTGAAGGACTAACTATCTACTTTTTAAAACTTTTTTATTTTTATTATTTCGTTTTGATGTTTTGGGTCGAGAATCAGACAAAACACGGAGCTCATTAATGATAATTAATTAATTAACCTCGGGCCATTCATAATTAGAATTCTCCGCAGACCGAAGTGCAATTTGTTTTGAAGTGCAATTTACACATGCTCGGCATGCCGTACTCTGGAAAAAACACATATTTAAAAATTTGGCCAGAAAACTCGTCCTTCAAATATCGATCGATTTAAATGACTCTCATCTTGGCAAAAACTCTCAAACCCGGGACTTCGACGAAGTCCCGGGTTTGAGAGTTTTTGCCAAGATGAGAGTCGTTTAAATCGATCGATATTTGAAGGACGAGTTTTATGGCCAAATTTTTAAATATGTGGTTTTTTTTTCAGCCAGATTTCGGCAGTGCTTGGTTTCTCCCCATGCAATATTATGACAAAACTGGACGATTAGAAACACAATCAATTTATACATGTTTATTGTTTTAATAATGTAATTCTATTAATGGAATAATGATGTTACTCCCGAGTAATTTTTTGTTATTGTTCTGTTTTGTTTTTTTGTTTTTTTAAAACATTTTTATGTTAACTTTTTTTTTTATCTTGATAGGATCCTGATAGCTAAGTTCGTAGAGGCTATATGTGACCTCTCGCCACAAAACGGTATTAAGTCGGGGTAATTAAGATGCTAACAACTGACTTTATAGCCAGAAATATGAGACTTGGGTTGAGTTTGTATGCGTTATAGAGGAGAATGAATATCACACTTTAGGAGGCTGAAAAGTAAACATTCTAGTTTTGATCAGTTAAATTATAATTCGACTTTTTAGCATCTGGTTCATCCCGACACAATACCATTTTGGGACGATGGGTCATATATTATGGTTTTGTGGTATGACACTCGCTTTCGGATCGAAAGGGCCTGGGTTCGAGCCTCACCACCCGACGCATAGTTGAGTCCTTGGAAAATGGTCTTTACTCACTTTTCTCTCACGTACTCAGGTGTAAAATGAGTATCTACTAGGCGTCAAAGGCGTTGTCTCTGTCGGAATTTTTTTTTTTATACATCAAGTATTTTCATATTCCCATTTTCTTTAATTATATATTTTAAATTATTTATAATTTTTAATATGTCCATTATTTCTATGTATTTTTTTGTGTTTGTTTGTTTTTTGTTTGTTTATTGTATGGTTTGTAAAGTAATTCAATATAACTACAACAGTGCTTTGTCTCGTAATTACATCAAGCCATATCAAAAACTAATAAAATTATTTAGATATTATATCTACAACGGCTCCATCCGTGCTACTGCATGACGAATGAGTTTAACTCTTTTCCAACTGGATCCCCTTTTAACCTAATATGTGACCCATCGACTCAAAACGGTATTATCTCGGAACGAACCAGATGCTTAAAATCTGAATTAAATGTTAAACTGGTCAAAATTATAAATTGTTGGCATTAGCACCCTAAAATATGATATCCATTCTCCTCAATAAAACATACAAACTCAACACAAGTCTGATATTTCTGGCTATAAATTCAATTTTCAACATCTTAACCAACCCGACTTAATACCGTTTTGAGGCAAAGGGTCACATATGACTTACATTTACATTTTTTACTGAGATTTTTAAAAAATCGAGAGCTGTAATAAAGTTTGAGATTTTATATAGCGCAATATCCACTAAACGTGCTCAATGCGCTTTACAAGGGGTCCCTGACAAACAGCAACACGTAACATGTAGAACGAGACATTTTTTAATTGAGCTTTTTTATATAGAGCATTATCCACTTAACGTGCTCAAAGCGCTTTACAGGGGGTCCCGGGCCAACAGCAACATTTAACATGAAGGACAGGACATGATGCCTGTTAGGCGATATTATTACAATGGAGTTTGTTTTTTCCGACAGAGACAACGCTGTTAAAGGCTAGGTACTCATTTTACACCATGAGTGCGCTGAGATAATATGAGTAAAGAGCCTTTTCCAAGGACGCAACTACGCTCCGTGCGAGACTCGAACCCAGGACCTTCCTATCCGAAAGCGAGTGCCCTACCACAATATACCACATAGCTGCACAAACAATATGAGTTCAGTAAATAATCATTTTAAAAAAAGATAAAAATGGCGAGATATCCTAATTTCAAAAATAAAAATGTAAATTCTTGCTGTTAAAGAATTATAGAAATTGATTTAAAAGTTGGGAAGAGAGTGTGTGGATTGTATGTTACTATCCCCCCCCCCCCCCGGGGGCTTATATCTTATCGCGTAAGAAATACGACTTGAGCCGAGGTAATGACAGGCGGAGGAATTTTAAAAATAATAATATAAAAAAGAAGTGCCAGGAGCAATTTCCCGACAGGCAAAAGATATGGGGGAATGAAATAAAACTCTTCATCCGGAACAAGAAGTCGAAACGAAATATTATTATTATGAAGAAACCATTATCTTCTAACGGGGTGCGTTGTTCGTAAACTCGTAAATTCATGTTTTATATTCATTTTCTTCTTTT
>NC_088369.1:41647017-41654517 GCF_034508935.2 Berghia stephanieae
GGGAGAGAAAGAGAGAGAAAGAGAGAGAGACACAGAGAGAGAGAGAGAAAGAAAGAGAGAGAGAGAGAGAGAGAGAGAGAGAGAGAGAGAGAGAGCGAGTGTGTGTTGATTAAAGAGGAGAGTGAGTGTTTTCAAGCATTCATCTTCGCGTCGTCTAGGGTAGGACTATGAAATTATATCTACCCAATGAATTCCTAGGAATTGTGAATTGTGCACTAGTAAAAAATAAAGTTTTTTTTTATATAGCGCAATATCCACTAAACGTGCTCAAATCGCTTTACAAAGGGTCCCTGTCCAAACAGCAAATACGAAACATAAAGAACGAGACATTACGCCTGTTAGGCGATAATATATTTTTTCCCCCGACAGAGACAACGGTGTTAACGGCCAGGCACTCGTTTTACACGTACCTGAGTACGTTGAGAGAATGTGATTAAAGTGTTGTGGGGTGGTGGGGGGGGGGGGGCAGGGAGAGCAGTGGTTGTGCACTGACTTACATTTTCAATGTCATAATTCATAATTCTATTCCAGATTCATCAATTTTCCGTCTTTTGAAGACAATAGATGTTATGATTTTCGTGATATTTACTTGTGCACGGTTCATAATTCGTAGGAATTCATTGCGTGGATCTTTCCTTAACTCTTTCCTCATCGATCATTTTCAGTATTTTCCCAAAATGACAGGCTTACCCAGCAGAAAAATGGATTTGTTAAAACTCAAACAAGCTCTCTACAAAACAACTGTATGTTCTTATTAATTATACAAAGTCCATTCTTCAAAGTTTGTGACGCACAAAATAAATCTGAATAAGAAAAAATGTATAATATTGTGTCGTAAAAAATGTGACCATTCGCCTCAAAACGGTATTAAGTCGGGTTGGTTAAGATGTTGAAATTTGAATTCATAGTCAAAAATATCAGACTTGTGTTGAGTTTGTATGTTTTATTGAGGAGAATGGATACCATATTTTAGGGTGATAAAATCAACAGTTTATATTTTTGACCAGTTTAACATTTAATTCGTCTTTTAAGCATGTGGTTCGTTCCGACATAATACCGTTTTGAAACGATGGGTCACATTTAGTGTGACGATTTAGCTGCAGGTGGTAAGGAGAAGGTTAATAACTATCCCTCTTGCAACATCACTCACTCTCCTCTCAACCAATGGCGTCGATGCAATATTTTGTTATGGAAAGTGTACATTCCAAACAATAGAGTTACAAAGCGAAAACAAATGGAGTATTTTATGAGCTTTCAAAAGCAATTTACAGCTAATCAGTAAAACTCAAAACACGATCCGTTCGCCTTGTTTAAAACCCAATTACTCTCGTGTTTAATCACAAATTTCTTGTTTAAACAAACTGTTTAAAATCCCGTTTACTTTTTTCCTTCCTCCCGCCGAGCGAAGAAGGGACGCCAATATTATTTTATTGCCTGAGCGAGTCGCTAGCATATTATTCATATTGTGAGAGCACTCTTCCATTTTTAGATTCGAAGGGAGATAATGACATTGTTTAGTCTTGTGTTTCGTGGAGTGAGTAAAAATTGTGCTCACCGTTGTAAATAAAAAAGCTCATCTTTTTGTTTGACGTTGATGATTGACGCACGAGCACGATTTACGATTTACGAAATAGATTATAATTTCAGATTATGTGAGAATAATCATATTATAATCGTTTTTTGGCGCAATATAGCATGGGGATGAATGGAGGCGAAACTAGAAGGATGACGATAACGGTAATTGGATTGAATAGTCTGATGTCACGTCGCCCAGCAACGGCGGCCATCGTGGTTCTAAACAAAGAAAAAATCCAACTGCACTCGGTATCGATCTTGGTCTCTTTGCGTGTGAAGCGAGTGCCCTAACAACTGAGCTATCGAGACCATGGTATTGTGTGAGGATAAACCAAATGTCAAAGAAGCAGGGGATTTTGTATAAAGTGGAAAAGAAGGGAAGTGCGACCTTTTACCTTGTATCACTTTAAGAAACCATTGTAATGTATTTAATAAAGTTTAAATTATGGCAATAGTAAAACGGAATAGAGTCTCTGACCTACTTTACGATGACAGATGCGGTGGACGCTTCGGGTTTCCCCTGCATTTGTCCACAAAACACGATGAATGAGAGACACTAGTAGTACACTAACTTCTAGATACAAATGAAAGATGGATAAATCAATAAAACGTATAACATTAAAAGCGATTCTATTACTTATGAAATTAACCCAAATGTCTTTGGGGCTTTTTTCTAAAATAAAAAATCAATTACAATAAGTGTTTAGCACTTCAATTCAATCATCATTTCCCGTTGTAATTTTGGACCTAAGCGATGGGTCATAAAATGAACGTTTGATAACAGAGAAGCATACTGGGTAATGTGACTGTTGCTGCTCGAAGCTGGAAGAAATAAATAACAATGTGAATTTGAATGTAAGCTTCAATTTAATATACCGAAACAGATAAAATGGACGTTTCGGGTTTCCCTTTTATCAACAAAACAAGATGAATGAAACACTAGAGACGAATGAGATTGAAATAATGTAGTAGTGGCGTTGTAAAGATGCATAAACAAAAAACCCCTAAAAATCGGTTTTTGGTCCATTGTGTCTGTTTCCGTACATTAAATTGAAGATTACATTCAATTTCACATTGTTATTTATAACTTAGAAGCAAGAGGTTTGATCCTTGGGCAAGTTGGACTTATCTTTTATTTATTTATTTTACAATGGATTGTTCTAATACTTTGTTGGATGTGCAACGTCGACGGCAGTGATTGCTCGTTCTGAGTGAATCGATTAGGTTTTAGGAATGAATGAATGAAGAAGGAGAAGGAGGAGGAGGAGGAGGAGGAAGAAGAAGAAGAAGAAGAAGAAGAAGAAGAAGAAGAAGAAGAAGAAGAAGAAGAAGAAGAAGAAGAAGAAGAAGAAGGAGGAAGAGGAGGAGGAGGAGGAAGAGGAGAAGGAGGAGAGGAAGAGGAGAGAGAAGGAGGAGAGGAAGGAAGAAGAAGAGGAGGGGAGGAGGAGGGAGGAGAGGAAGGAGAGGAGAGAGAGGAAGAGGAGGAGGAGGAAGAGGAGAGAAGAGGAAGGAGGAAGAGGAAGAGAAGAGGAAGAGGAGAAGAAGAAGGAGGAAGAGGAAGGAAGAGGAAGAGAGGAAGAGGAAGAGAAGAGAAGAGGAAGAGAAGAAGAAGAGGAGAGGAAGAGGAAGAAGAAGAAGAAGAAGAAGAAGAAGATAGAAGAAGATGAGATGAATGAGATGAGAGAGAGAGATGAGAGAGAGAGAGATGAAGAGAAGGAGAAGAGAAGAAGAAGAAAGAAGAAGAAGAAGAAGAAGAAGAGAAGAAGAAGAAGAAGATGGGAGGAGGGGGGGGGGGAGGGGACTAGATGTTAAAAAAAAGTGTTAATTTAAAGTACGACAGCTTTTATTTCCTTCCTTGTTTATTTATTTCTCCATCCAACCAGGCGTACCCTGAAACAATAGTTGTGGATCTAATGACTCCTTGTGTTTATTCATCTGTTCAATGGCCACTTACCGCCCAGTCTTCCCAGCTGTACCAACTGAAGAGAATCGTAGAGAAAGCAATAAATTACTTTAGCATTAAAAAAAAAAAGATTTTGGCCAGAAATCCTTGGTTTCAAAGTATAGATAGTTCGAAGTTGACGTCACTCAGGCCTTTGTTATTGTTTGTTGCCATCCGCGTTTATGAGTAATTCTCACTAAACTGTATTAACCTGACTATATACGATCATGGTTACATAAAGTTTTGTGTGTTGGTCCGTTATACTTCCGGATGGCAATGTTGTGAGCTCCTTAGCCAAGCGCATTCTATCTATATCCATTGACGATTGAAATAATCTTCAACAATACGTAATGTTTAAAACCTGAGACTTATATGATATGCCAAGTTTGAAAGTATTTTAATAATTTGGGGAATGAATTGGGGGGGGGGGGGGGGGGGGGGGGGGGGGGGGGGGGGGGTCTTATTAACCGATCGATATTTATTTTGAAGTCACAACTTTTCTGGCTAAATGAAAACAAAATAATTTTTTTTTCCAGATTTTGGCAAACACAACTGTCTATTCCACAACTGCCACCAACCTTCAACCTCCCCCCCTCTCTCTCTCTCTCTCTCTCTCTCTCTCTCTCTCTCTCTCTCTCTCTCTCTCTCTCCCTCTCTCTCTCTATCTCTCTTTCTCTTTCTCTCTCTCTCTCTCTCTCTCTCTCTCTCTCTCTCTCTCTCTCTCTCTCTCTCCGGCCATTCTCTTACTTATTTCACTTGACCGTCTACTCTGTCAAAACAAATTAGTTCTATGTTGGCCAGAATTACTTTTCTATATACTCAAAAGTGTTTGTTAATTAAGATTAGCCCCAAGTTGTCAAAACATCCAATCCTGAGACTTACTTCCTAACTTTGTTAAAAGATCTCAAACCGGAAACTTCTAACAAGATTTTGCAAGTTTAATTAAATCTCATCTTAATCCATTCATTAAAGTAGAAAAATTTTTGGCTATGTGGTCTAGTGGTATGACACCAGTCTTCGATCGGAGGATCCTGGGTTCGAGTCCCGTCCTGAGCGACTTATAGAGGAGTTCTTGGAAAAGGCTCTTCACTCACATTCCTCTCGCCGTACCCAGGTGTAAAATGAGTAACCGAACGTTTACAGCGTTGTCTCTGACCGAAAAAAATGTAATATCTCTTAACAGGCGTCATGCCTCGTCCTACATGTTAATTGTTGCTGTTTGCTTGGCGAGACCCCAGTAAAGCGCTTTGAGCACTTTTAGAAAACACTGCTCTTTTGATAGTGTGGGCTTGGCTAAGAAACTCACAACATTGCCATCCGGAAGTATAACGGACCAACACACAAAACTAAGTGTATCCATGAACGTTTATAGTCGGGTTAATAGTTTAGTGAGAATTTCTCATAAACGCGGATGGCAAAAAAACAAAAACAAAGACCTGAGTGACGTCAACTTCGAACTATCTATAGATAGTATGCGCTTGGCTAAGAAGCTCATAACATTGCCATCCGGAAGTATAACGGACAAACACATAAAACTGTGTTAACCATGAACTTTTATAGTCTGATTAATACAGTTTAGTGAGAATTACTCCTATACGCGGATGGAAAAAAAAAAAAAAAACAATAACAGAGACCTGAGTGACGTCAACTTCGATCAATCTGTATAAAAAGTCGCCGGTATTTTTGTATGGCCAAATGGTAAAAAAGTCGTTTTGTAACGTATATCAGTAAAAACTACTCACATTCAACCAAGTGACCAGGTATGTTCACGTTTGTGAGGAGGTGTTTTGTAGACAATGGACCAAAGCTGCCAGCCGACCACATCAAAGCTATTTAATGGCCTATCTGGCAAATCGCCAAATCCCTCGGTCTTGGAGGACTTTAAACCAGCACCAACCATAACGGGGACTATAGATAGTATGCGCTTGGCTATGAAGCTCACAAAATTGCCATCCGGAAGTATAACGGACCAGCACACAGAACTTAGTATAACCATGATCGTTTATAGTCAAGTTAATACAGTTTAGTGAGAATTACTCATAAACGCGGATGGCAAAAACAATAACAAAGACCTGAGCGACGTCAACTTCGAACTATATATAGATAGTATGCGCTTGGCTAAGGAGCTCAAAACGTTGCCATCCGGAAGTATAACGGACCAACACACAAAACTTTGTATAACCATGATCGTTTATAGTCAAGTTAATACAGTTTAGTGAGAATTACTCATAAACGCGGATGGCAAAAACAATAGAGCAGTATAATTAGGTGCCCCAAACGTAAACAAAGGTCTAGAAGCACATGGCAAACCACATGTTCCTGTCTTGACAGCTCACGTTCCAATGTAAATTATAGAAAAAAATAACCTGTAAAATTTGGCTGTTAGGTGGCAAAAGAAACATATATTCATAAATACTCGATCATGCATCAAATAATGTCTAGATATCGATATTTTATGGAACAAAAGGTAAAATTTATCAAAAGTTACAGTCTATCTATTTTTAGACCAGAGCAAATTATTGCGCTGGTGTGAACAAAACGAGAATTATTCGGAGCCTGATTTTCAGAATAATTTAGTCTTATATTATTATTTCTGAAACTGTTAGATTTTATGTAAACATATTTTCAATACTGAAAGTGTATTGCCTACAACTCAAACTACAAAATTGGGAGACCTATATTGTGCGTAAATTATTCCGGTCCCTAACGAAAATCACTAGCAACTTGTTATTGTTTACGTTTGGGGCACCTAATTATACTGCTCTATAACAAAGACCTGCGCGACGTCTTCATCGAACTGTCCATAACCGGTCTCTTCAAATATTATGTGACTCGCCATCCCAAAACTTGGGATGAATTAAAATTTGGGGTCGAAGTCAAAGCCCTTTTTTGTAAAGCGGTATTCATTCCATTCAATAAAATGTATGATTTATTTGGCTAGAAATTCAGTTTTCATCTTCAATATCACGCCAATAAAATACCGTACTAATTTTAACGTGATCTATGAACGTTTTCAATGGTTCTGTGATTGGCTGAAGAAGGGTTTTGAGCCCGAAATCATGCGCGCCTAGTATAATTTCATTATTTTTATATAGATAGTATGCGCCTGGCTAAGAAGCTCACAACATTACCATCCGGAAGTATAACGGACCAACACACAAAACTGTGTGCAACCATGAACGTTTATAGGCAGGTTAATACAGTTCAGTGAGAATTATAAACGCGGAGGGCAAAACACAATAAAAAAGCCCCTGAGTGACGTCAACTTCATTCTATCTATAGTCTTCGAACAATCTATCTATCTGTGTGTGAATGTGTATTGTTTTTTTTTTGAATGTCGATCGACAGAGCTTCATATTCCCTCATTGTTGGAAGAGATAACAAGCTGTGCTTGTTTCTGCCTCTTCTTGCAAGATCGTTTGTTGTAAACATTTGTTGTTTTTTTTTGTTTTGTTTTTGTTTTTGTTTTTTGTTGGTTTTTTTTTTTTTTTGTGCTAATGTTGATTTCGGACAGGGTTTGGTATATATCACACCAGCAGCAGCAGCAGCAGCATTAGGATTATGCTCATCACAGTCGTCGTCGTCGTCATCATCATCATCAACCTCAACAACAACAGCAACAACAACAACAACAACACAAAATCAATACAATAAAAACAAGATTTAAAAAGTATAACAGTAAAAATCAGCAGTAATAACAATAACATCAAAACACCATGAAGAACAATAAAGCAACAAGACAACGACAAAAACAAAACACACCAACAAAACAACAACAACAACAACAACAACAACAACAACATCGACAACAATAACGACAACAAATACTACAGCCAAAATTTAGACAACAATAATATAATTGCCGCTCAATCTAATGATAATCCATCGGTTATCCTTCGTCATTATTTGTTTACTGTTGTTGCTGTTGTTGTTGTTGTTGTTGTCGTAGGTCGCAATGACCCAACAGTCCAACCTGAACAAAC
>NC_088369.1:41659517-41667017 GCF_034508935.2 Berghia stephanieae
ACACTTTAATGCTCGTCGGGGAAATATTTCATAATGGTGTCCGACATTGTTCCGATAGTTTAGAGTCAGTTACTAAGTTACCATGCGTCATTACGAGGGAAGTGACGTCATGACTGTTGAAGAGTATTCTCACTAAACTTTATTTCCTAAACGTTAAGGTTTGTGTGTTGTCGTTATACTTTCGGATGGCAATGTTGTGAGCTTGTTAGCCAACCACATACTATCTATATGGATCCAACTAACCCTCTATTATTATCTTAGAATACAATCTACAGACTACAAATACGAGAGTGCAATGCTCGGTAATTTCTCATCGCAGCGAGATGGCTGCTAGTGGAAAAGGTCGGCCATGTTTTGATTCGTACCCCGGTGGGTTCGCATAATATTATACATAATAATAATTATAATATATCTATCTATCTCGTCATCACATCGCTCTAATGGAAAGGAAATGGAGAGCAAGGAGGGCGATGAGGTGGAAGGTTGAGGGGTGGAGGGAGGGGGGGGGGGGAGGATGTGTATGGGGTTTCATCAGTTGACGTATGTTTTGGGGCACCTGTCATCATGGCTAATGCTTGGATGATGATTACGTCTTAGGAACGTTACATTCTCTCTCTCTCTCTCTCTCTCTCTCTCTCTCTCTCTCTCTCTCTCTCTCTCCCTCTCTCTCTTTCTGTCTCTCAATGTCAAAATAATATTCTAAGATATCGTTCGGTGTGAGTGTGTAACTTTAAATAAATTAATTAATTTGAATTATGTGTGTATCTATTTACCGTTCCAATACAGCAGCTGTTCATAATTTAAGAGTTTGGTGGCCAGTGCTTCAAACACACAGGATCCTTTTTTGTTTTGTTTTGTTTCTTGTTTGTTGTTTTTTTTTTTAGTTTGTTTGTTTCTTGTTTGTTTGTTTGTTTTTTGTTTGTTTGTTTGTATTTTTGTTCTTTTGTTTGTTTTTTTTTTTTGGGGGGGGGGGCACATATGAATTTTGCTTTTAGTAGTCCGTTACCAATGTGACATGTAAAGAGACGAGAGAGGGAGTAGGAACGTGGGAAGGAAAGTATTGGACACCATTAGCTAGAAAGAGGAAAAAGGGACGCCCAAAGACTAGATGGTGGGATAAGGTAAAGAATGATATGAAAGAACTGGGCCTGGAGGAAGATGATGATCCTCTGAATCGAGATGTATGGAGATGTGGCATTCATTATGGCAACCCTGCAAAATGTGGTATACGCTGAAATAAGAAGAAGAAGCAGAACAAGAAGAAGAAGAAGAAGAAGAAGAAGAAGAAGAAGAAGAAGAAGAAGAAGAAGAAGAAGAAGAAGAAGAAGAAGAAGAAGAAGAAGAAGAAGAAGAAGAAGAAGAACAACAACAACAACAACAACAACAACAACAACAAAAAGAAGAAGAAGAACAAAAAGAAGAAGAAGAAGAAGAAGAAGAAGAAGAAGAAGAAGAAGAAGAATTAATAATAATTGAGCTTTTATATAGCGCAATATCCACTAAACGTGCGCAAGGCGCTTTACAAGTGGTCCCCGGTCAACAGCAACATTTAAGATGTAGGAAAGGACATGACGCCTGTTAGGCGATATTAATTCTTTTCCGGACAGACACAACGCTGTTAACGACCAGGTACTCATTTTACAATTAAGTACGGTGAGAGAATGTGAGTAAAGAGCCTTCTCCAAGTACTCAACTTTGCGTCGCGCGAGGCTCGAACCCAGGACCTTCCGATCCGAAAGCGAGTGTCATACAACAAGACCACATAGCCGCAAGAAGAAGATGAAGTTAGTTTCCAATGTATGAGAAAAGACTGGTATACTTAATCCTGACAGATACAACAGACAAAATCCCAACACAATTTTGGATGTTTGTTTTGAATTTACATGGCGTGACACAACCAAATATCTCTGACATGCCAGGTTTAATTTTACGCTTGGGGAAAAGATATCACTACGCCATCGACAAATAAATAGTTCCACACGATCCGTAGCGGCGCAATGTGCAGGTATTTGCAGGTCTGTTAACCGAATCAATTATGCGCTTGTTTTGATGTTGTTGTAACGGACACTATTTTGGGTTGGTTTTGAGATTATTTCTATTTCAGCAATGAGACACTAACAATTTGGGTTATCAAGCCCCTTTTTCCGGACGATGAATAGTCCGAATTGTCATGACGTCACTTCCCTCGTAATGACGCAAAGTAACTTAGTAACTGGCTCTAAACAATCGGAACGATGGCGGACGCCCTTATGAAATATTTCTCCGACGAGCATAAAAGTGTATCCATAGGAGAAAAACATTAAAATCGGATCATGTTTTGTCTGTTATACATTCTGATAACATGACATGAAAAAAGTTCTAGCCAGCATGAAGAATAAAAAATGTTCTTTGTTTAGAACCAAGCTGCTGGTTGCTGGGTGGACGTGACATCAGACTATTCAATCCTATTAACATATACATTTATCAGTTTATCGGACGAACACCATCTCTTTGCTCGTTTGAATTGTGAATTTTTTATTCAGAAAAGTGAGTGGAGCAGGTACTTATGTTGATAATAACAACAAGAAATGAAGTGAGTAGGAAAGTCCCAGAAGACAACAGAGAATAAAAAAAACTTCGCGACGGCGATGGGGGCTCGAACCCGCGACCTTACTGGTACTGCCGGATATTTATTTATTTACTTTTTTATTTATTTATTCATTATTTTTTTTATTTATCTATTTATCTATCTATCTATCTATCTATCTATCTATCTATCTATCTATCTATCTATCTATCTATCTGTCTATCTATCTATCTATCTATCTATCTATCTATCTATCTATCTATCTATCTATCTATAATCTGTCTATCTATCTATCTATCTATCTATCTATCTATCTATCTATCTATCTATTTTTTAATTAATTAATTTATTTATTTATTTATTTATTTATCTATTTATGTATTCATTTATTTATTTGTCTAGATATTCGTTCTAGCACTGTTTGTCATGTTTTATTTTTGCACAGCTTTTGCACAGCAACATTGAAGCCGTAAAATATGCCACGTCTTACGATTTTGTTTTATTTATTATTATTATTTATCTATCTACTGGTATTTATGCCGCATGACACAACCCTCGCTCTGGTGTGCCAGATTTAATTTCACGCTAGAAGTCTCTTCCTTGTCTACGAAATAATGGGGAGAAACAAAGAATCTTCACTTTCCGAATCGCTTTCTTGGATTGGTTCAGGATTTGCATGCCTAACTACAGATTTTGACCACTAGAATTTGAGCTTTTTGCTTTTTTTTATATAGTGCAATATCCACTAAACGTGCTCAAATGCACTTTACAAGGTGTCCCTGACCAACAGTAACACGTAACATGTAGAACGAGACATGAATGACGCCTGTTCGGCGATATTATTACAATTTTTCGGACAATGACAACGCTGTTGACGGCCAGGTACTCATTTTACACCTGAATACGGGTGTGAGAATGTGAGTAAAGAGTCTTTTCCAAGGACTCAACTATGCGTCTAGCGAGGCTCGAACCCAGGACCTTCCGATCCGAAAGCGAGTGTCATCATACCACAAGACCATAATATAGCCGCACAAAATATAGTTTTGAGACGTCGGAATTAAGAATTTAAGAATTATGCGAGCGAAAAGACATTCTTTGAGCATCTCGTTGTAATGTTAACCCTCTCCATATTAACTATAGGAAATTCAAAGCTAGAGGTGCCTAAATGAGCCAGTAAAATTGACAGAAAAATAAAGTGAGTAGATGTGACTCATATATAAGGGAACAACACAAAACAAACAACGTTTCGGCCCTTGGCCTTCGTCAAGAGACCAAAAAAAAAAAACAACACAAATATGTAAATTTACAAAATATCACATTTCGTCAAATGTGGAAACAATGTAAATGTAAGGAGAGGACGTCGAGTGGGGATGCAAGAAGAGGCGCGTGAAAAATCGTCACATTCGTTACGATACAACAAACATTTTTCTTATTCAGATTTCTCTTGTACATCATAAAACTTACAGAAAATGAACAGTGTGTTGTTGAGCATGTTTTGCTAAAGAAATTATGTATCGCAAGAACTTATCTACTGCTATTGTGTTTGAGTGTTAAAAATATATATTTTTGTGTTAGTTGGATGTGATGTTTTGGGGAAAATCCTGAAAATGCCTGGAAAGGAGGGAGTTAATCTATGCCAGCACTCACTGCGGACATCCGTAATACCTTTTTGATGTTTATTTGTATTTATACGCGGCGTGACACAGTCCGGTCTCAGAAGTGTCAGGTTTAATTTTACGCTTGGTGGAGGCATGGCATCTCTACGCCATCAATAAAAAAACGGCACCAGGATTTACGCATGACGGACGGAGGTATCACTACGACATCGACAAAATAGTTCCACGTCATTCGTAACTACAACGGGGTTTACTCTCGGTTTATTGTACAACACACGCGCTTAGAAAGAATGACTGCACGATAACAAAGAAAGTATTGGACTGGAACCCTCAGGGAAGAAGATCAAGGGGAAGGCCACGGGGAACATGGAGAAGAATTAAAGAAGCTGATATACAGAGAAGTGGTAAGACCTGGAATGAGATAAAAAAAAAGTTAGCTCAGGATAGGGAAGGATGGAAACTGTTTGTCTGTGGCCTATACCCTGACCCAGGGTGAAAAAGGCAATGATGATGATGTTGATAATTGTACAACAAGATAGCAAGCCTTTGTTACAGATAATAACAAGAAATGAAATGAGTAGGAAAGTGCCAGAAGACAACAGAGAATAAAAGCTTCGCGGCGGCGATGTGGGGCTCGAACCCGCGACCTAACTAGTACGACAACTCCGCCTGGTAGGGGAGTAACTCTACCGTATGAGCACCACGACCCCCAAAAAAGTCACTTCAAGCTGAATGATGCAAATGGAACAAAATATTCATATTCCTATAGATGGAACGCAATGGAGTAACTCAGCTCTGTTTATTTATTTTTTAGACAGGCATTTAAATGAATAGTTATCACGATACTAAATGAATCAGACTATAACCGTTTAAGATTACATGATATAGTTTTGTGTGTTGGTACATTTGATTCCGCTACTGGATTTTGTGAGAATTTTACCTAAACGCAAGGCATCAATCATATACTTAGCACCCCCAAACAATCTGCCCTACCTTGAAAATAGTAGAAAACACGCAAGACTCTAAAAAAATTAGCCTTCCTTGAACGCTGAAAAAAAAACCCACCTAAAATATCATGACAAAAATCAGGATTTTGTGGGATGTTTTTTTTTTTTTCTTGTACGAGGGCTGTCCCAGAAATAAGGTAAGTAGAGCCATATCTCCTGAACCAATGATGGTATTTGAAATCTGTAAACTGGAGATTAAAGATAATTTTGTTGTGCATCAGTGCTGAACGTTTCAGCACTATTAATGAACAAGATTCTGATCTGCATAAAAACAAAGATGGCTACTCCCATAACTGAGTGGTCCAAAGAAGAAGTTCGAGCTGTAATAAGATTTTTTGCTGCAAAAGGCAATACTCTTCAACAGTCGTAACGTCACTTCCTTCCTAATGACGCATGGTAACTTAGTAACACTGGCTCTAAACTATCGGAACAATGGCGGACGCCCGTATGAAATAGTTCTCCGGCGAGCAAAAAAGCGTATCCATAGGGAAAAAACCCATAAATTTGATCATGTTTTGACTTTTACACATTCTGATCACAAGGCATATGAAAAGTTCTAGCCAGCATGAAAAATAAAAAGTAATGATGTTCTTTGTTTAGAACCAAGATGGCCGCCGTTGCCGGGCGGCGTGACATCAGATTATTGAATCGTATTGTCCTTCTTTTTGTTCTGGTTTGTCTGGCATTTCTTTATTTCATCCACACCTTTTCAGATGTTTACAGATGTTGACAGACTTATGCGGCATGACACAACTCGATCTCTGATGTGTCAGAATTAATTTCACGCCTGATGGGATTATCTACCTTCTCTATAAAATATCTGTTTATCTTTTACTTTCCAAAGCACCGCTTTTGAATTTATAGTAGGATCTGCCCATAGATTTAGACTACAAGAAGTTTGGACGAAGCATTGTATTTTATATTAAAATCTTTTTTTTTTTTGGACATGCCAATGATTGTCTCCCGATTTCATAACCTACGCATAAAGTCGATCACCACCACAATCACCAATTCAATCACCACCACAATCACTACTACAATCACCACCATAAACACCACTTCGATCACCACAACAATCACCAATTCAATCACCACCACAATCACCACCACAATCACCAATTAAATCACCACCACAACCACCCACCCCAATCATCATCCAAATCACCACCAGAATCACCATTTCAAACACCACCGCAATCACCACCACAATCACCACCAGGAAAAAGCATATTATTTATCTTTATGCCACCGAAACAATTTTCATTTTTGAATCAATCGCCTCCAAAGCGTCTTATTTTTTCACCAGTTCACCCTAACAATACCAATACATGAAAGTCAATATTCAATGATATCCATTCTGTATCTACTCAAGCTGGATATAGATAGTTCGAAGATGACGTCACTCAGGCCTTTCTTATTGTTTTTGCCATCCGCGTTTGTGAGTTGTTCTCACTAAACTGTATTAACCAGACTATAAAAGTTCATGGTTACACAGAGTTTGTGTGTTGGTCCGATATACTTCCGGATGGCAATGTTGTGAACTCGAGCCAAGCGCATTCTATCTATAGATAGTATGCGCTTGGCTAAGAAGCTCATAACATTCCATCCGGAAGTATAACGGACCGACACACAAAACTGTGTGTATCCATGAACGTTTATAGTCAGTTCAGTGAGTATTACTCATAAACGCGGATGGCAAAAAACAATAACAAAGACCTGAGTGACGTCATCTGCGAACTATCTATATTGCTTGAATGCTTGATTTTGTACTAAGACGAGACATAATATAACCTACTCGGCCATCAACGCCTCTCACGCTGTGTTATAAACAATGTGATATAACATAACACAGGACAGATAGACAAATATAAACAACACACTCGTGTCATGCCTAAGACGAAATGTGTTTCTTTTATCTTTTTGGCCAGCAGACCTTTTCCCGAAATATCGATCGATTGGCTTGACCAAAATTTTCAGTCAAAGAGAATCAAACATACAGTTCTCGAACCTGTAACTCTCAAGTAAGAAGTGTCAAATTTGACTTTTTTTCTGACAAGTTGGGGCCACTTTTAAAAGATAAAATGTGCAAATATGACTTTTCTGGAGAAATTGAAAAATGAATAAAAGATTTTTTGTCAGTGAGCGGCAGAATCGGCCTAAGTGTTAAAACATTTACAGAGATTAGCATTCTAAACATTTCGTTCTTGTCAGAAAATCAACCCCAAACGTAAACATTGAAAAGTTTTGTTATCGTGTATATGTTTCTAACGGTGGAAGTTCATTGTTTTAGTGGGCGGTAGACAGCATAGAA
>NC_088369.1:41684517-41709517 GCF_034508935.2 Berghia stephanieae
CTGATCACAAGACATATGAAAAGTTCTAGCCAGCATGAAGAATAAAAAGTACCCATTTTCTTTGTTTAGAACCACGATGGCCGCCGTTGCTGGGCGACATGGCATCAGACTATTGAAACCAAGCAGCTCTTTATTATTGTGTTCAGACAGCCATTTTTTATGAAAAGTTCTTACTTAAACGTCTGTTTACGTTTAAGGTTACACATAGTTTTGTGTATAGGTGCCTTACATCCGGCTGTCGGATCTTGTGATTATTTTTAGCTAAACGCATAGCATCAATAGGTAAGCCACATCACAATATGTGACCTGCCATTACTTTCGGTACTGTGTCAGATGAGCCTGACATTGGACATTGAAAATTAAATTGAAAGATTAGATTATAAGTTTTCATGAATCCACCCACACATTTTTTTTATCATAAATGATTTTAGGACTTTTTTTTCCTCTTAATTATTCTTGAACGAAGAAATCTAAAATGTGAGGCTAGTTGTATGACACTCGTCTTATGATCGGAAGGTCCAAGGTTTGAGTCCCGCTATGAGTGGCGTATAGTTGAGTCCTTAGAAAAGACTCATTACTCACATTCTTTCATCGTACTCATGTGTAAAATAAGTACCTACTTGGATGTTAACATTGTTGTCTCCGTTGGGAAAACCAACATATAAACCCATCCATCCATCCATTAAAATTTGTATCTATCCCCCTATCCATCCATCCCTCCATCAAGCAATCTTTTTAGCTATCCACCATCCATCCATCCATCCAACCACCCATCCATCCATCCATCATCCATAAATATTTTTATCTATCTCCTATCCATCCACTCATCCATCAAGCAATCTTTTTAGCTATCCACCTATCCATCCATCTACCCATCCATCCATCCACCCATCCATCCACCCATCCATCCATCCACCCATCCATCCATCCATCCATCCACCCACCCACCCACCCATCCATCCGCCCACCCACCCACCCATCCATCCACCCACCCATCCATCCATCCACCCATCCATCCATCCACCCATCCACCCACCCATCCATCCATCCACCCATCCACCCACCCATCCATCCACCCATCCATCCACCCATCCATCCATCCATCCATCCACCCATCCATCCATCCATCCATCCACCCATCCATCCATCCATCCATCCATCCATCCACCCATCCATACACCCATCCATCCACCCATCCATCCACCCATCCATCCATCCACCCATCCATCCATCCATCCATCCACCCATCCACCCACCCATCCATCCACCCATCCACCCATCCATCCATCCATCCATCTATCCATCCATCCACCCATCAATCCATCCATCCATCCATGCATCTATCCATCCACCCATCCATCCACCTATCCATCCATCCACCCATCCACCCACCCATCCACCCATCCACCCACCCATCCATCCATCCATCCATCCACCCATCCATCCACCCATTCATCCACCCATCAATCCATCCATCCATGCATCTATCCATCCATCCATCCATCCACCTATCCATCCATCCACCCATCCATCCATCCATCCACCCATCCATCCACCCATTCATCCACCCATCAATCCATCCATCCATGCATCTATCCATCATCCATTAATCCACCCATCCACCCACCCATCCATCCATCCACCCATCTATCCATCCACCCATTCATCCACCCATCAATCCATCCATCCATGCATCTATCCATCATCCATTAATCCACCCATCCACCCACCCATCCATCCATCCACCCATCTATCCATCCACCCATTCATCCACCCATCAATCCATCCATCCATGCATCTATCCATCATCCATTAATCCACCCATCCATTTCATTCTATCACACCTGTCTTTCAATATTGTTTTATTTTCACACCCATACACCTGCAATGATTTATACATTTATCAAGTTACTACAAAAACAGAGATTTGCTCTCTCTCTCTCTCTCTCTCTCTCTCTCTCTCTCTCTCTCTCTCTCTCTCTCTCTATCTATCTATCTATCTATCTATCTAAATAATCTATGTTCTCTTCCTCTCTATCTCTCTCTATCTCTCTCGTTCTCTCTCCAATTCTCTCTCTCTCAGTCTCTCTCTCCTTCTCTCTCTCTCTCTTTGTCTCTATCTCTCTCTCTTTCTCTTTCTCTCTCTCTCTTTCCCTCTTTGTCTCTCTTTCTCTTTCTTTCTCTCTCTCTCTCTCTCCCTTTCTCTCTCTCTCTCTATCTCTCTTTCACTCTCTCTCTCTCTCTTTTCTGTATTAGCCCCTGACACAGTTCAGGAAGACAACGGCTCTCCTCCACCAACTAGACATTCAAATATGAAGACAATAATATAAGGGCGATCGAAGAAAAGGAGGAGGAGGAGGAGGACGAGGAGAGAGAGAGAGAGAGAGAAGGAAGAGGAGGAGAAGGAATAGGAGGAGGAGGAGGAGGAGGAGGAGGAGGAGGGGAGGAGAAGAATTAAGTGGAAGAGGGAGAGAAGAAGAAGAGGAATAAGAAAATTAATAGAAAGAAGCAGAAGAGGAAAAGGAGAATATCAAAAACCTTTTTTTCTTCTTCTTAAACTGACATAAACTGAAAGTTTAAATTATTAAAAACATGAAAACTGAAAAATAATTTATAGTTGAAAATCACCTTCAAGCACCCTCAATGTAATACCTGTTTGACAGGGCAGGTCACATTGTATATTATTATCAACAGGAAACTCAAGTCAGATTTGCTCCTCTTATTCTAAATACAAATCATTGTTAACATTTCATCATCAACATCATCGGGGCTCATAAACACAAAACTATTCACTTAATTAGCTCTCTCAACAGGATGTAAAACAATATTAAAGACAACTACAGCGATTTACAAAACAACGACGAAAGACATTTTGTATGTTGTAGTTGGGAAAGTTTTCGTTCAAACATTGATTTTAACCCCCTCCTTACCAACTATAGATAGAACGAAGATGACGTCACTCAGGTCTTTGTTATTGTTTTTTGCCATCCATGTTTATGAGTAATTGTCACTAAACTGTATTAACCAGACTATAAACGTTTAAGGTTACACATAGTTTTGTGTGTTAGTCCGTTATACTTCCGGATGGCAATGTTGTGAGTTTCCTAGCCAAGCGCATACTATCTATACAACAACCTTCTCCATTACGTCTTTGAAAATATTTCCCATTGTCTTTTTCCTCGTTTCGAATAAATTCTCATTCCAAACATTCACCCAAATCAATCCCAACCGCCTCGGATTAGCTTGGCTATTTCCGGTTCTTTAACTTGCAGCAGCAGAGGCATTGTAATCAATCTTCATCTCCTCTTCCACCCCCCCCCCCCCCCCCCCCCCCAACCTGCTTAAACAGCCCCCACCCGCTTAACCACACCCCCTCCCCCCACCCATATATAAGAAAGAAAATTCAAACTGAATAAGTATTACAAAGATATTATGATGATTATAATATCCTTTTAAAAACAAACAAAATATCAATTATCGTGAGTGCTATATATCGATTTTGGGTTTATTTTATTTACTTTATATCTAGAGTTTCCCGGAGTTTCAAACACGATTTGGTCGAAACATAAGCGGGATGGGCAATATCGATTTCATTAAGTAAATGAATCGATACGACATAATACTTGTCTTTTGATTCGATATTCTGGAAGGAAATCCTTGATTCTTCCCGACGGGTCTTTAATTCTTGATGCTTCTTTTTCTCTGTATTTTTTTTTTTTTTTGGTCCTTCCTCTATAACTTCTTGTCTTTGAACAGGAATAAGAATTTTTAAAACTGTATTCATTTTTTGTACAAGCACTTGTTTAGATTCTGTAGTATTGGTTCTCGTAATGTTTATGTTATCATTGTTATGAAATTGCGAAGGTGGTTAGGGACGATTTCCCCAGCTGTGGATCAGGTGTTAGATGGCCGGCCGCCTTTACAACTTATGACGTCATCAGAATTTGTGTATTTATTTACGACGCCATCTTTTTATAATCAAAGTTAAACTAACATTGATTTTACACCCATTTCACCATGTGACTTTTTTTCATTGAAAAAATAATACCGAAATAGAGAACGAACATGTAGATAACGTAGTAATTCATTTTCCTCTCTGTTTGTTTCTAATTGTCATGTTTATTTTTTTCACCGAGCTACCGACCCAACTTTTCAAAATAAAGCAAAAGTGATCCGGGTAAGTTGACGTGCACCTACATATATTATGCAGGTCTGACATCTGAACGCAATTATGGGCCTTGTTATAATAATAATAATAATAATAATAATAATAATAATAATAATAATAATAATAGTAATAATAATAATAATGATAATAATAATAATAATAATAATAATAATAATAATAATAATAATAATAATAATAATAATAATAATAATAATAATAATAATAATAATAAAAATAATAATAATGATAATAATAATGATGATGATGATGATGATGATGATGATGATGATGATGATGATGATGAGCAATAATATTTTTTTAAAAATAATAATAATAATAATAATAATAATAATAATAATAATAATAATAATAATAATATAATAATAATTAATAATAATAATAATAATAATAATAATATAATAATAATAATATAATAATAATAATAATAATAATAATAATAATAATAATAATAATAATAATAATATAATAATAATAATAATAATAATAATAATAATGATAATAATAATAATAATAATAATAATAATAATAATAATAATAATAATAATAATAATAATATATACTTTATTCATCCAAAATTTATTCATCGTTCTTCGGACAATTTTTGCGTCATTCTTTTGAAATTTCCATTACAACAATGAGCCCATAATGATTTGGGTTATCAGACCTGCAAATAAGTGCACCTGGGGGTAGGTTAATCAGTGAGATATTGACTAGATGCTGAATTCAAGTCCTTGTAGCGCCCCTATGGGTTTTTTTTTTTTTTTTGTTCTCCGACTCCATCTGCCTAACGAACCGGTGTTTGGCGAGAGATAGATAGGGTTTTAAAAAGTTTACCCGGGGCTTAGACCAAATGAAGCTAGTGCCCTACCATCAGAGCTAACGGGACCCCTGCCCGACACTTGGAACAGCTTATAATTTCGTAATATTTATGAAGATTACAATTATTGTGAGGCATCTCTGGCGTTATGGTAGCACTTTTATATTATGTATGTATTGTTCCTTCTCTCTCTCTCTCTCTCTCTCTCTCTCTCTCTCTCTCTCTCTCTCTCTCTCTCTCTCTCTCTCTCTCCCCCCCCCCCTCCTCCCCCCTTCTCCCTCTTTCTTTTTTTCTTAATTTTAGTAATTGGCTAGAGGTATCCTATGGCCATCACTTGTAAGGGAATACCCCCGATCATGCCAGACAATTTCATGTCGAGAGGTCGTGACGTGTTACAGTCTTGTTTATCTCCCCTTGTTTTTTTGTCACAAGTCCAGTTATCAGAAAGACGATACAACGTGCGGCTATGTGGTCTAGTGGTATGACACTCGATTTTGGATCGGAAGGTCCTGTTGGGTTCGAACCCCGCCTCGGCGCATATTTTAGTCCTTGGAAAAGACTCTTTACTCACATTCTCTCACCGTACTCAGGTCGTGTAAAATGAGTACCTGGAAAAAAATTACAATGTCGCCTAATAAGCGTAATGTCTCGTTCTACATGTTAAATGTTGCTGTTGGTCAGGGACTCATTGTAAAGCGCTTTGAGCACATTTAGTGGATATTGCTCTATATAAAAGCTCAATTTTTAATTACTATGGCCATCACTTGTAAGGTTATACCCCCGACCAAGCCAGACAATTTCACGTCGAGAGGTCGTGACGAGTTAGTCTTGTTTATCTCCCCTTGTTTTTGTCACAAGTCCAGTTTTCAGAAAAACGATACAATTTAGTATTGTCGAGTTATGGTGGACAAAAATAAATACAAATGAAATTAATATCACTGGAATCTTCAGTGCCGAGTAAAACAAAACAAAACAAAAAAGAAAATAATATGTCGTCTCAAAGCGGTTTTAAAGTAGTTCTGGAAACTGAATTTATTGCTATTTATAATAAATATCTTGGCCTTAATTTCTGTTCGTTATTCGTTTTAAATAAAGCTTCTTGCATTACCAAAAGATAAAAGTACGTTTTTCTTATAATTTTGATGCTTGTAAACATCTTAATAAAGTATAATTTGAATGACAGGGATGGGAACCACCTGCGATTTCAAGGAAAAGTTCACATAAGTCCCAGGTTTGAGAGGTTTGTTTGTTTTTGTTTTTTGTCAAGATAAGAGTCCTTTTAATAGATCGATATTTTTAGAAGGACGAGTTTTCTGGCCAAATTTTAAAAGTATGTTGTTGTTTTTAATCTCCAGAATGGGAGCGATCTGTATTCATGTTTTCGTCCAACCTAGTCATCGATCACGTGATTTGTTCCTGTACAACGATTGGACATTTTTCAATGTATCTAAACACGTTGCTTTGTTTATGAAAGTTGTAAACATACTCATGAGTCATGCTGAGCAAAATGACCAATTGTAACGTTGGATATTTCTCAAACTGTGAACACTTTTCACTATGTGGGTCATTTTGAGCACACTTTGCAATGTGACCAATGACCTTGAGCACATGGAAATGTAATATAGATCGTGCACATTGGTTGGAGACGCAGACACTCCCTGTGTCATTCCGACTGTAAATATTCCAGCTGTCATCTTTGTGTCTCTTTTTTTTTTCAAATTTAGCGAATGCAATGACTTTATTAGATAACTTTAATGACAAAGATGGGAACCTGGGATTTCAAAGAAGAGTTCAAGGAAGTCCCATGTTTCAGGGGGGTTTCATTTTTTTTTTTTTTTTTTTTTTTTTGGTCAAGATGAGGGTCCTTTAATCGATTGGTTTTTAGAAGGACGAGTTTTCTGGCCAAATTTTAAAAGTATGTTTTCTTTTGTTTTCAAAATACGGCAGAAACGGTTGAGACGCAGTCACTTCCTGTATCATCTATCTGTCATCTATCAATAATCTTTTTGTCTCTTGTTTTTTCAAGTTTTATAGAATGCAAAGGTGTCATTCATTAGACTAGACATCTTAATAAGGCATAACTTGAATGACAGAGATGGGAACCTGTGATTTCAAGGAAGAGTTCAAGAAAGTCCCACGTTTCAGGGGCGGGGGGGGGGGGGGGAGTTCTTTTTTTTGTTGTTGTCAAGATGAGGGTCCTTTTAATCGATTGATATTTAGAAGGACCAGTTTGTGTTACCAAATTTTAAAAGTATGTTTTTTCTCTCAAATATATGGCAGAATCGGTTGAGACGCGTCCACTTCCTGTATCATTTCAATTTTAAATATTCTATCTGTCATCTAACAATAATCTTTTTGTCTCTTGTTTTTTCAAGTTTTATCGAATGCAATGATGCCACTAGACTAGACATCTTAATAAGGCATATAACTTGAATGACAAAGATGGGAACCTGGGATTTATGAAGGAAGAGTTCAAAGAAGTCCCAGGTTTGAGAGTTTTGTTGTTTTTCTTTTGGTCAAGATGAGGGTCCTTGTAATCCATCGATATTTAGAAGTAAGGATTTCAGACAAAATTTTTTGTGTTTTTTTTTCATACGTCAGAATCGGTTTAGACGCAGTCACTTCCTGTATCATTCCAATTTTAAATATTCCATCTGTCATAATCTGATGATCGTTTGTCTCGTCTGTTTGTTTTTTGATTTTGTTGTTTTGTTTTTATTTGTTGTTGTTTTTTTCCCCTCAAGTTTATCGAATGCAATGATGCCATTAGACATCTTAATGAGGCGTAGCTTGAATGACAGGGCGAAGGGGTTCTTCTGGTTATAATTTCTGAACTGAAGGCAAGCTCGATGTTGCACGGTTCGTGGCATTCGTTTACATGTCAGTTTACACCTGGTTGCCTCGCACTCCAAACTCCAAACCTTCTCAAGCCTGCCTTGACGATGTTGATATTCATTTCAAATAATTATAATCAAATACCACCAAAAAAGAACGAGAATAGGGAATGAGATTAGCGGAAGAGTAGCGTCCCTTGATTGGACGTCACCGGCGGAAAAGTTAGTAGAGAAAGAACGTCATGTTGGTTGTGCACATGCGTCTCTCGTCCTCGCTTCCGTTGAAAGCGGCATGAGACACTTCACCGAAAGCGAGGACGAGAGAGACGCATGCGCAAAACCATTTTGACGTTCTCTCTGTCAATCAAGGGACGCTACTCTTCCGCTAATCTCATTCCCTATAAGACAGAAAGTGACGGCAATGGTTTTTGGAAGTTACCAGGTTCAAGAAAAGCGAAATTAGATAATAATGATATGAGCATTTATTGTATCTGTATCTGTATCTGTGTGGTTGGCTCTGAAGAAACCAATGGTCTGGTTGTATTTCAGCGGCGTCCTCATTGGGCCCGGGCCCATGTCAGTCGGGCCTTGAAATCGTTTAGATGTGGTGCCATGATGACCAGTTCATCCAGCCCATTCCACTCCGAGATAGTTCTAATGAAGAAAGAATTTCTGCAGTTTTGTGTTCTTGTCTGTGGGATTTTGAAGCAGTTCGAATTGTTTGTGGCGTATCTCTCAATGTGGTTTTCGGCTATGTGGTTGTATCGATGCCATGCGTTTAGGTAAAATACTCACATCATTCACATCCACCAGCCGGATACAACGCACCAGCACACAAGACGTTTATAGTCTTGAGTGACATAATTTAATGAAAACTTATTTAAACCAAATCAGATGCTGATTGAAGTAAACAGTTGAAAATGCCACAACGTTTTACAAAAATTAATTAATTAATTAAATCATTCGAATAAATTCTCATTCCAAACACTCACCTAAATCAATCCCATTCGCCTCGGATTAGCTTGGCTATTTCCGGTTCTTTAACTTGCTGCATCAGAGGAATTGTAATCAATCTTCATCTCCTCTTCCAACCCCCTCCCCCCCGCCCCCCCCCCCCCTCCCCCCAACAAAAATAGAACCCTGATTTTTATGTATCATTTTGTAATTTTGTAATCCCATTCGACTCAAGTGTAAATAGTTACCGGCCTGAATGTCTGTTATAGTCACTGACCGATAGTGTGAGAATGTAGCACAAACAGAAAACTGCGCTTTAATGAT
This sequence comes from Berghia stephanieae, assembly GCF_034508935.2. Classification (NCBI taxonomy): domain Eukaryota; kingdom Metazoa; phylum Mollusca; class Gastropoda; order Nudibranchia; family Aeolidiidae; genus Berghia; species Berghia stephanieae. The sequence continues at coordinate 41,693,636 of NC_088369.1, forward strand.
ACCTGGGTGGACCATAATATCCTTAGACCGCCTCACATTTGTTATCATCAGCAGGTCAGAATCAACATTCCACTGCAACTCAGAGTGGTGTATATATTGTAGATGGATAGATAGTATGTGACCCCTCGTCTCAAAACGGTATTAAGTCGGAATGATTAAGATGCTTAAGATGGCATTTGTATCCAGAAATATCATGCTTAAGTTGAGTTTGGATGCTTTATAGAGAAGGAATATCTTATAATTTGACTTTTTAGCATCTGGTCCATCCCGACATCATACCGTTTTGAGACGAAGGGTCACATTTAATATTATATGTGACCCCTCACCTCAAAACGGCATTATGTCGGGATGATTAAGATGCTGAAAATTGAATTTAAAGCCAGAAAAATCAGACTTGTGTTGAGTTTTGTATGTTTTATTGAGGAGAATGGATACCATATTTAATTGTGCCAATTAACGATCATTCCCATTTTTGACCAGTTTAAATTTAATTTGACTTTATAACATCATGTTCATCCCGACATAATACCGTTTTGAGACGATGGGTCACATATCATAGATGGATAGATTATAATATAATATATTATAAACGGATAGATTATTATATACCCTAATGTAGGAAGAAGAGCTATAATATTTAAGTGTTGTTTTCGTTTCCCTTGTCAGAGATGGTATGAAAATAAAAGGGCGTTGTTGTGACAAGCTGGGGCTTCAGCTTATGCCCGAGAAATGTACACAAAGTAGGCAGACTCAGATGATGGCGGTGTGTTATCTTATCAATCATTGGGAGGGAAGGGAAGAGGTGTTGTTGGGAGAGAGAGAAGGTGGGGCTGGGGTGGGGGGGGGGGGGGGTGCGGGGGAATGAAGGAACACTCGGAATACATGACGTCACGGCATTCTTACCCTAATTATTGCAAGGTTGACATGTGGCATGGATTTTACTTTTTGATTTTTTTCAATTTTACAATGTTGGCATCAAATAGACATTAAAATTTTGTTATTTTAACAGGCTTTATCATTTATTTCATTTATCTATTTGTCTTTCTTGTTAAATTTTATTTTGGTTTTAGTTACTTTTTTTTTATTTTTGTTTTGTTTTCGGGGGGGGGGGGGGGGGGTTCAGGGTTTTTTTTTTGTTTTTTGTTGTTTTTTTTTTTTTTTGGGGGGGTGGTATTTTTTTAATTGTTTTGTTTTGTCTTTGGTTACGTTCATTTTATCATACATCCATCGATTCAATCATTCATCCATTCCTCCATCCGTTCTATTATTCATTTATTCATTTATTCATTCAAGCATTCATCAACCCATCCATTACTTCACTCATACATTCAATCATTCATCCTGTAAAGAAATGCCTTCTATATAACAAAGGGAGATAGTTGTCATACCCACCAAGGTCTCGGGTAGAATCAAACCCATATAATTAAATGATTTATGAGTGTAGGATGGGTGTTGGAATAGGGACTCCCTTGTATTCGCCGTGGGTGGTGTAGACTATGAAGGCAATGAAAGAACGGAGGGTTATCATGTTCCATCAGTGTTAAGACACCCTCATCAATCTTATGCATCAACCGAGATACCGTTCGATACCCTGTCCTATGTTTCGGCTTGGGTCGATGTTCAACTGGCAGTCTGCGATTAGAGGTCGAAGAAGGAAGACCTGTACAGCCTGTGTGTTGGCTGGAATTCTGTTTGGCTATGTTGAAGCCACAGTGAAAAGGGCCCAAAGTGGCCAGTATTTTATGTCGCACCCGAATATGGGCTCTCAGGCGATATGTGTTGGGCCTGTGTGTTGGCCAGCATTGTGTTTTAGGCTGTATTGTAGCCGAAGTTGGCCTAATATGGCCAGTATTTTGTGTATCGTACCCGGTTATGGGCTCTAAGCGATATTGTGTTTTTGTAATTTGTGCTCGGTGAGATTATATAAATTTATAATATTGTTTTGATGTGCTGAGTAATCATCAAGTGATTAAGTGATTAATATCGTAAAGTTATTTCACTTATCTTAAAGTTTAAAATAATATTAAGTTTTATTGTTTTATTGAATAATTAATTCAATGAGTTAAATTGTGTTAAAATTGAGAACGTGACCTCAGTTAAATGAATTATTTTTAAGTAAATAATAATTGATCACTTACGCTATCATTGTGTCTATGTTAATTTCATTTTTACTAATATATCTATATCTATCTTCTAATATAGTGAAGAGCTGACGGGGCTAGGATATAGCGCCCGGTAAATGCGTTTGCATCTTTGAACTTTGTAATTTTGACGGGGCTAGGACATAGCGCCCGGTAAATGTGTTTTGAACCCTTTTGAACAATATAATTTTTGATAAATATGAACAAAATACACTAAGATATGAAGTGAGTAGAAAAGTGCCAGAAGACAATAGAGAATAAAAAAATTTTTCGCGGCGGTGGTGGGGTTTGAACCTGCGACCCTATTGGTACGACAACTCCGCCTGGCAGGTGAGAGCGTGACTTTGGGTTTGAAACGAATATTTTTGTGTTCGTGGATAGCTCACACGGTAGAGCCACGCTCTCACCTGCCAGGCGGAGTTGTCGTACCAATAGGGTCGCAGGTTCAAACCCCACCACCGCCGCGAAAAAATTTTTTATTCTCTCTTGTCTTCTGGCACTTTTCTACTCACTTCATATCTTGTTGTTACCAACATAAGTGCCTGCTCCACTCACTTTTCTGAATTAAAAATTCACCCCATACACCGGAGCATACTCAATGTCTCAATCGTTTCTATGTTATATGTTTGTGATGAGAATATTGGCTATTAAGCTTAACTGCTGGTCAAAATTACTTCGCGATGGTGGCGAACGAATCGGCGATCTCAAGAAGTGGGTGAGAGAGGGATCTAGAAATGACTTTGGGTTTGAAACGAATATTTTTGTGTTCGTGGATAGCTCACACGGTAGAGCCACGCTCTCACCTGCCAGGCGGAGTTGTCGTACCAATAGGGTCGCAGGTTCAAACCCCACCACCGCCGCGAAAAAATTTTTTATTCTCTATTGTCTTCTGGCACTTTTCTACTCACTTCATATCTTGTTGTTACCAACATAAGTGCCTGCTCCACTCACTTTTCTGAATTAAAAATTCACCCCATACACCGGAGCATACTCAATGTCTCAATCGTTTCTATGTTATATGTTTGTGATGAGAATATTGGCTATTAAGCTTAACTGCTGGTCAAAATTACTTCGCGATGGTGGCGAACGAATCGGCGATCTCAAGAAGTGGGTGAGAGAGGGATCTAGAAATGACTTTGGGTTTGAAACGAATATTTTTGTGTTCGTGGATAGCTCACACGGTAGAGCCACGCTCTCACCTGCCAGGCGGAGTTGTCGTACCAATAGGGTCGCAGGTTCAAACCCCACCACCGCCGCGAAAAAATTTTTTATTCTCTATTGTCTTCTGGCACTTTTCTACTCACTTCATATCTTGTTGTTACCAACATAAGTGCCTGCTCCACTCACTTTTCTGAACAAAATACACTGTAACGTTTGTAAAGATGAGGAAGTAACACTCGATCTATGTGTTTTATTAGGAACAATTTTGGATTTGAACAGGCTGGAACACCGCACCCTGTGTGAACAATTTTGTTGATTAATTTTATTCTCCTTTCGGAATATGAACAGTTTATTTTGACCCTATATGTAATTAATAATTTCATTATTAGTGGGAATTAATGGAACGGTTGGAACCTGGGTGAAGTATAGTTTATTTTGGTTAAAACTTACATGAATTTTATATTGCATTACTACTTTTTACTTGTATGTACTTTTGATTTTTCCTGTCAATATATGCAATGTTATTCTGTTTTGCTCAATAACCATGAGATGTTCCCCTTTCTTTTACTATAAATAAATAATTATGGCTCTCTTGTCAGATACGTTGTTCTGTTGGTGATTGTAGCGTCCACGTCTACCTCTCCACACGTTAAGGTCATAAGCGGCCTTTGCATCCATTGCGAGTTGCGAACGCACCTTGTGACATGAATTGGCGCTGCGAGCAGGGTTTCTTATTGTGTGGTTTGGTGGTCTGACGTTTTACATCAACAGACACCTTCGTTTCTGAGAAGTCAATGCCTCTTATTGTTGTGGGGATTTAGAGTCGCTTCCTGTACTGATGCATATCAGGGGGTTGGGCTGTCAGATCTAATTTCAGGCGCTACTTCTCATCATTTAACGACTATGTACTGTCTGTAATGTAAAGCTATAGTTTGGGTGAGTGAAATGATATCACGTAATTGTTCAGGCGTAACAAGGTTACACTGATGTTGTAGGGTACGCGCGGCGTATTGCTACTTATTGTTTTGTTCATAAAGCGAGTGAACCACGAACTATGAAAGGCCAGTGTGATGGGCCTTAATACTTTAATTTGATTAAAGTCTAGATAATGTTGTTTTGGTATAATGTAGTGGTCATCGCTTGATGTTTTAACTTTTTGAACTGACGAAGCGTCAGCTGTTATTACTGATTTCGCTATTGTTTGTTTGACAATAGGTATATTGGGTAGATTTTTATCTGCATTTAGCTGATCCTTCTCTTTTTATATTATTCAATCTATCGATTTTTTTTAAGTACGTTGCGATAAATATTTTGTCATTATGGATGTGGAACGGTTGTTAAAATGTGGGGAAAAGTTGGGTTTATATGGCGACGAACTGAGAGTGTGGGTGGAAGAAAAGTTGGAACGGGACAGAGAGGAAAAGGAGAGAGATAGGTTTGAGAAAGAGAAAGAGCGTGATGCAGTCGCAGAACAAACGAAACAACAAGCTCTTCTTGTTGAAAGGCAGCTGGAACTAGAGCGCCTAAAAATTGAAAATTCAGTGGTCCCGGTTCGAACCCCTTCCTCCACTGACAGTGAACCCTCGACTGGCAGTTGTGGAGCTAAAAGTCCTCGCCTGCCATATTTTGATGAATCGAAAGATCAGATAGATAGCTATCTACTCAGGTTTGAAAGATATGCAACGGTTAATCGATGGAGAGAAGAAGATTGGGCGATTCACTTGTCGGCGTTGCTTAGAGGCAATGCGTTGGACGTGTACACTCGCTTGGACGAGGTAGACGCTACCCAGTATGATAATGTAAAGTGTGCGTTATTGAAACGCTACAATTTAACGGAAGGCGGCTTCTTAGAGCGTTTCCGTAAAAGTAGACCAGAAATAGGAGAAAGGATGGGTCAGTTTCGAACCCGTATATCCACATATCTGGAAAAGTGGATAACTATGTCCGGCAAGGATAGAACAAAGCCTGAGGACATCTTGGACTTGATTGTTAAAGAACAGCTCGTAAATGTTTGTAACAAGGAGCTGGTGGTTTTCCTGAAGGAAAGAAAACCAAATACATCTATGGAAGTAGTCGACACTGTAGAGAAATATGTCGAAGCGCACGGGACTGCCGGCGCTTTCTCAAGAACTGTGTCATATCAGAATGACAAGGTTCCAAGCAAACAGCAAGATGGTCACAAACCTGTCATGAAACCACCTACTTCAGTAATTAGATGCCACAACTGTTTTAAAGTTGGACATTTGAAGAGGGATTGTAAGAGCAGACCACAAATCTCTGCAATACAAAGAGACACGAAATGTGGATACTGTGGTCGTAGGTACCACTCCACTGAGCAGTGCTGGGAAAGAAAAAGGATGGAGAATACTGATAAGAAGACTTTTGGAGTAGCGGCTATGAATACTCCAGAACCGCTGCCATGTTGTAACAATGCACAACATCATGTTGCTAACAATGGTATCAGGAACAACACTAACTCTCAACGTCAAGCGCCGAGGGAAAATAAAGAGTTGTGACAATTAATTACGGTGTCCGCAGAATGTTCGGGACACGCGATAGAGACGACAGGTATGCCGGTCGCCATTGGTTGGAGAAATGGACAAAGAGTTAAAGTGTTGAGAGACAGCGGCAGTAGTTGTGTTGTGATAAGAAAAGGCCTTGTGAATAGAGAAAAGAAAGAACAAGAAAAGAGAGTGAAGGTCAGTCTAGCTGATGGGAAGACTGTGAGTGCCCCACTAACTGAAGCGTGGCTTGATTGTCCATATTACAAGGGAAGAGTGACGGCTCTAGAAATGGCCTCACCTTTGTATGACGTAATTTTGGGAAATATACCAGGAGTCAAATGCCCAGGAACGCCAATAACATATGACGATCACTCTGATTCAGTCCACGAGAATCTCATACGAAATGATTGTGAGCACTCAGCTCAAGCAGCACAGACGAGGGCACAAAAAGAAAAGAGAATGAAACCATTGATCACTGCCCCCTCAATGGAAACAGGTGTTAGTACGGCTGTTTTGAAAGAAAAACAGACCAAAGACGAGACATTGAAATGTGCAAGAGAGGCAGCAGTTACGAAAGAAGTGAAAAAGACTGGTGCCAATAATAAAAGTTGGTTTGAATACGATAGAGGGGTTCTAGTACGATATTTTCAATCACCAAAGATTGAGCACGGTGACGTGATTAGACAAGTCATGGTCCCAAAAGATTTGCGAGAGACAGTGATGCGTTTAGCTCATGAGTCCATACTCTCTGGACATCTCGCTGCCAAGAAAACAACTGAGCGCATTCTCAGTAATTTCTACTGGCCCAACATTTGGGATGACGTCACCCGCTTCTGTAGATCGTGTGACCAATGTCAAAGGTCAACGGCAAGAGGAATGACCCCAAAAGTGCCTCTGACTAAAGTTCCGCTGATAGACGAACCATTCAGTCGAGTAGCGGTAGATTTGGTAGGACCAATTATTCCTGCATCAAATAGAGGGAATCGCTACATGCTTACTGTGGTAGATTACTGCACACGGTACCCGGAAGCTGTAGCCTTGAAAAACATAGAAACCGCGACAGTTGCGGAAGGCCTCGTCGACATTTTCAGTAGGACGGGGATACCAAAAGAGATATTAAGTGACAGAGGTACACAGTTCACCTCAGATTTGATGAAAGAAGTCTGTAGACTACTGTCTGTGAAACAACTTACCACAAGTCCATATCACCCTCAGTGTAATGGGCTGGTGGAGAAGTTTAATGGCACTCTCAAAGGGATGCCTAAGAGATTGGCTACAGAGAGACCGTCAGATTGGGATCGATATCTCAATGCGGCCCTGTTTGCCTACCGTGAAGCACCACAGGAGTCCTTGGGCTTCTCCCCTTTTGAATTGTTGTTCGGTCGCCCAGTACGAGGCCCGATGACAATTCTCAGAGAGTTGTGGACGGAGTCTATTGAGGACGAAGAGGTAAAGACAACATACCAATATGTTGTAGACCTAAAAGAAAAACTTGAGACTACTATCCATATGGCCCATGAAAATTTAAAGAGGGCCTCAAAAAGGCATAAGGCATATTTCGATAGAAAAGCCAAGATGCGCAACTTCAAAGAAGGTGACAAAGTGTTGTTGTTGCTCCCGACAAAGCACAACAAACTTGAATTGAAATGGCAAGGTCCATTTGAAGTTCAACGTGTAGTTGGACATAATAATTATGTAATAGAGGCTGGTACTTCAAAGAAAACGTACCACGCAAATTTATTGAAACGGTACTATGACCGGAGCACCGCGGACATAGACGGAAGTGGAATTCTTCAATGTGCCGTGGCAGCTGTTTTTGACGATGAAGATTACCATGGTAAATATCCAGTTGTTTACCTCAGTAGGAAACTGTTACCGAGAGAACAACGGTATTCAGTGATTAAAAGAGTGTTTAGCTCTTGTGTGGGCTGTCAGGAGTTTGAACAGCTATCTTATGGGCAGAGAATTCATTGTGGAGACTGACCACGCTCCTTTGTTGTATCTCAAAAAAAAAAGCCAAGTCAGAAAATGGTCGTCTGATGAGATGGTCACTGTTGCTCCACCGGTATCGTTTTCGGTTGATGTCTGTGAAAGGTTCGGACAATCATGGTCCAGACTTTTTGTCTCGGCTGCCTTAGTGGTCAGGCATTTCTTAGTTTTGAGCAAAAATTTGGGATTTTTGTCCTCCAGTGGGGAGTGATGTAAAGAAATGCCTTCTATATAACAAAGGGAGATAGTTGTCATACCCACCAAGGTCTCGGGTAGAATCAAACCCATATAATTAAATGATTTATGAGTGTAGGATGGGTGTTGGAATAGGGACTCCCTTGTATTCGCCGTGGGTGGTGTAGACTATGAAGGCAATGAAAGAACGGAGGGTTATCATGTTCCATCAGTGTTAAGACACCCTCATCAATCTTATGCATCAACCGAGATACCGTTCGATACCCTGTCCTATGTTTCGGCTTGGGTCGATGTTCAACTGGCAGTCTGCGATTAGAGGTCGAAGAAGGAAGACCTGTACAGCCTGTGTGTTGGCTGGAATTCTGTTTGGCTATGTTGAAGCCACAGTGAAAAGGGCCCAAAGTGGCCAGTATTTTATGTCGCACCCGAATATGGGCTCTCAGGCGATATGTGTTGGGCCTGTGTGTTGGCCAGCATTGTGTTTTTAGGCTGTATTGTAGCCGAAGTGGGCCTAATATGGCCAGTATTTTGTGTATCGTACCCGGTTATGGGCTCTAAGCGATATTGTGTTTTTGTAATTTGTGCTCGGTGAGATTATATAAATTTATAATATTGTTTTGATGTGCTGAGTAATCATCAAGTGATTAAGTGATTAATATCGTAAAGTTATTTCACTTATCTTAAAGTTTAAAATAATATTAAGTTTTATTGTTTTATTGAATAATTAATTCAATGAGTTAAATTGTGTTAAAATTGAGAACGTGACCTCAGTTAAATGAATTATTTTTAAGTAAATAATAATTGATCACTTACGCTATCATTGTGTCTATGTTAATTTCATTTTTACTGATATATCTATATCTATCTTCTAATATAGTGAAGAGCTGACGGGGCTAGGATATAGCGCCCGGTAAATGCGTTTGCATCTTTGAACTTTGTAATTTTGTCGGGGCTAGGACATAGCGCCCGGTAAATGCGTTTGCATCTTTGAACTTTGTAATTTTGACGGGGCTAGGACATAGCGCCCGGTAAATGTGTTTTGAACCCTTTTGAACAATATAATTTTTGATAAATATGAACAAAATACAATGTAACGTTTGTAAAGATGAGGAAGTAACACTCGATCTATGTGTTTTATTAGGAACAATTTTGGATTTGAACAGGCTGGAACACCGCACCCTGTGTGAACAATTTTGTTGATTAATTTTATTCTCCTTTCGGAATATGAACAGTTTATTTTGACCCTATATGTAATTAATAATTTCATTATTAGTGGGAATTAATGGAACGGTTGGAACCTGGGTGAAGTATAGTTTATTTTGGTTAAAACTTACATGAATTTTATATTGCATTACTACTTTTTACTTGTATGTACTTTTGATTTTTCCTGTCAATATATGCAATGTTATTCTGTTTTGCTCAATAACCATGAGATGTTCCCCTTTCTTTTACTATAAATAAATAATTATGGCTCTCTTGTCAGATACGTTGTTCTGTTGGTGATTGTAGCGTCCACGTCTACCTCTCCACACGTTAAGGTCATAAGCGGCCTTTGCATCCATTGCGAGTTGCGAACGCACCTTGTGACACATCCCTTCTCCATTCATTTTATAATGCATCCATGCATCCATTTTTTAAAAAATTTAATCAATTAAATATTTAATTAATTCATCCATCAACCAACCCATCCATCCATCCATCCATCCATCCATCATACAATCATTCATTCAATCATCGATCCCTTCCTCCATACATTCTATCATCAACCCATTCATTCATTCATTCATTCATTCATTCATTCATTCATTCATTCATTCATTCATTCATCACAACAGGAGATGAAGTGAGTAGGAAAGTGCCAGTAGACAATAGAGAATAAAAATTTCGCGGCGGCGATGGGGGTTGAACTCGCGAACTTACTAGTACGACAACTCCGCCTGGCCGGGGAAAGCGTGACTCTACCGTAAAAAAGATCGCCTCTAACCCTAGTCATTATTAGAGTCCTCTTTTCCCGACTACTTGAGATCGCGGGTCCAACACACACACACACACACACACACACACACACACACACACATAACCTCCGCGACGTTAGTTGGCCAGCAATTAAACTTTATAGCCAATATCTCAACACAAACATGTAACATAGAAACAATTGAGACATTGAGTATACTCGGGTATTTGGGTGTTTTTTCATTCATCCATTCGTTCATTCATACATTCATCCACTCATGTTTCCATCTGATATCTGACTGACAATCACTGATACTCACACATTCACAAACCCTCAATCTCCATATCAAATTGTATTTACACAAATGTATATCACATTATAACAATAATATATTTGATAACCAATCCTCTTCGTATCTTTTCTTTTTGCGTTTTTTATCACCTTTCTGACATTTTCAATTTCTAGCTTGTCTTTGTCTATTCCACAATACGTAATGATATCTCTACACCCCGTACCTTTATCTCGGGGTAAATTGCCTCTCGCTTATCACCTTGCATATCACCTATCACCGTGTTTCTTCTTCTTCTTCTTCTTCTTCTTCTTCTTCTTCTTCTTCTTCTTCTTCTTCTTCTTCTTCTTCTTCTTCTTCTTCTTCTTCTTCTTCCTTTTTCTTCTTCTTCTTCTTCTTCTTCTTCTTCTTCTTCTTCTTCTTCTTCTTCTTCTTCTTCTTCTTCTTCTTCTTCTTCTTCTTCTTCTTCTTCTTCTTCTTCTTCTTCTTCTTCTTCTTCTTCTTCTTCTTCTTCTTCTTCTCCTTCTTCTTCTCCTCCTCCTCCTCCTCCTTCTCTTGTTTCTCCTCCTTCGCCTCCTCTTTCTCCTCTTCCTCCTCCTCCTCGTCCTCCTTTTCCAAGGACACAATTTTGCGCCGCTCAATTTTTGAAGGACTACAATCTTCTTTAACTCACTCCACACCCAACTAACAACAAAAATAGATTTTTATCACTCAAACACAATCGCATTAAGTTTTTGCGATAAATAATTTCTTTAGTAAAACATGCTCTACATACAACACACTGTGTTCATTTTGTTTAAATTTTATGACGTACAAGAAAAATTTGAATAAGAAAAATGTTGGTTGTATCGTAACGAATGTGACGATTTTCCTATAGTTGGTATGGACAGGGTTAAAGCGTAAATGAAATTAAATTGAGCTTTATATAGCGCAATATCCACTAAATGTGTTCAAAGCGCTTTACAAGGGGTCCCTGCTCAACAGCAACATTTAACATGTAGGACGGGACATGACGCCTGTTAGGCGATCCTATTACAATTTTTCGGACAAAGACAAACCTGTTAACGGCCAGGTACTCATTTTACACCTGAGTACGGTGAGAGAATGTGAGTAAATAGCCTTTTCCAAGGACTCAACTATGCGCCGAGCGCGAGGCTCGAACCCAGGACCTTCCGATCCGAAAGCGAGTGTCATACCACTAGACCACATAGCCGCACGTAGACGTAAAGCGTGGAAGCCGCCCAGTACACAGAATTGACACAACCTAATCCAAACAGATTCTATTTCATTATATCTATATCCCCCCTTGTCATCACCTACATATACATTTACAGCTTTATCTCCGTTATCCCAGAATATTTCCAGAAGTCTCTTTGTCTCCATCCCACGCTCATGCTCATTCTCATCTTCCAGCTTCCAGCTTCCCCCCCCCCCCCCCCCACCCCACGCCCGCACCTTTTAAAGGCCGCCACCAATAATACTCTCCAACAGTGGTAACGTCACTTCCTTCCTAATGACGCATGGTAACTTAGTAACACTGGCTCTAAACTATCGGAACAATGGCGGACGCCCATATGAAATATTTCTCCGGCGAGCATAAAAGCGTATCCAGAGGGGAAAAACACATAAATTTGATCATGTTTTGACTTTTACACATTCTGATCGCAAGGCATATGAAAAGTTCTAGCCAGCATGAAGAATGAAAAGTAATGATTTTCTTTGTTTAGAACCAAGATGGCCGCTGTTGCCGGGCGGCGTGACATCAGACTACTGAATCCTATTACCTGCCCACTCACTACCTAGCCATGCATCTTGTACCCTGTGTGTATGTTTTTTGTTTGTTTGTTGTTTTTGTTTTGGTTTGGTTTGGGGTTTTTTTTAATCTTAATTTATTACAAATGTTTAGTTTAGATAGAAAAGTTGATTTAGATAAGGTTGTATGAATTTTAGTCTCTGAAGTGGAAATAGAAATAATTTCAAAATTTTAGCTTGATTATAGCTCCAATCTGGTATCATAATTTAGAAAATTAAAGAAAATAAGGAGCAGCATTCACACTTGTTCAGATCTTTATCAGAATTTAGAAAATGTTTCAAGACGATTTTACACGATCTTCTCAATTATCTTAGATTTAATTATTTATTATCATCTATTTAAAATATAGTCATTAAAATACATTATAATATGAACAATGAATCCTTCATAAATCTATTATGGCATTTTTTTTTCACTACAACCGGTATTTTCTGTAAGATACTTTTATTTTCTCAAAACCATCTGGCAACCCTACTTCCTATATCTATTTACAAACTGTATAACGTTACAGGGCCTTATCACCATCCGCCAACCCACACCCTCTCTCTCTCTCTCTCTCTCTCTCTCTCTCTCTCTCTCTCTCTCTCTCTCTTTCTTTCTTTCTTTCTCTCTCTCTCTCTCTCTCTCTCTCTTTCTCTCTCTCTCTTTCACTTTCTCTTTCTTTCTCTATCTCTCTCTTTCTCTCTCTCTCTCTCTTTCTTTCTTTCTTTCTCTCTCTCTATCCCACACACACACAAACACACACACACACACACACACACACACACACACCGTACCTGTCTAAAACTGGTGCCATCACTTTCAGCAGGACGACGAGACGATATGATAGGTGTACAGCAGTTAGTCAAAGACAAGCTCTATCACCTGCCCAATCTACCTGTCTCACCTGATACTACCTTTATCATTCTCACCTGTCATCAACGGTTATTTACCCGTATATTGTCTGTCAGTTGCCGATCCATACACCTTGTTGTTCTTATAACTCATATAATATCTTCTGTTGCTTTTTTCTCTCTTATCATTTCGTCGTTGATTTCACAAACCCTCTAAAGTGACATTTAGTCACTTTAATGATATATGACCCAAGGTCTCAAAACGGTATTATGTCGGGATGGACCAGATGCTAAAAAGTCCAATTATAGTGAAACTAGTCAAAAATATAAATTATTGATATTTAGCACTCAAAAAAAAGGATATTCATTCTCCTCTATAAAGCATCCAAACTCAACTTAAGTCTGATATTTCTGGCTACAAATTCAATTTTCAGAAACTTAATCATCCCGACTTAATACCGCTTTGAGACGAGGGGTCACATATATGGAAAAGACTCATTACTCACATTCTCTCACCGCACTAAGGTGTAAAATGAGTATCTGGTCGTTAACGGTGATGTCTCTGTCCGAAAAAAAAAAATGCAATATCACCTAACAGGCTTCATATCTCGTTCTACATGTTAAGTGTTGCTGTTGGCTGGAGACCCCTTGTAAAGCGATTTGAGTGTGCGTTTAGTGGATATTGCGCTATATAAAAGCTCAAAAAGCTGAAGTCTGTTACGATTATAGGTGAAATGTTACACGAATTGAAGGTTTCATCTTAAATCGTTTACAAGGGAATCAAATTCCTTTCAAATTCGCCCAATCGAATTGAAAGGTTGTTATTTGGTGGCAAATCGGTTCTTCTGGTGTCCAGACGGGATTTTAGGTGATCTGAAACTGAGTACATTCTCTGAGAGTTTGGACCTCTTGCAGGGTAGGGTTCCTACTTCCCAAAGCGGGCAGGGAGGTACTTGCTGTTTCTTCTATCCCCTCTTATCTGTTTTCCAATTGCTTTCTGTCTTTATCTTGGAATGAGACTGCTTGGTTTTGTCCTGACATTGGTCGGAGTCCTTTGCTGAGAGGGAAACAGTCGAATGTATAGTTATAGTTTTGGGAGATGATATTTTTTTTCCTTGTAAATCATTTCTCTGTTATGTACTGTTACTCGTTTCATTTTTAACATATTATTAGTAAACATTTGAGTGTGGTCCTCTTAGTGGGATCTGTGCTTGTGTCAAACTAAGTACTTTGATAGTGTGCTCTTGGAATCTACATCTGTTTCCTATTTGAACCAATTCCCCTTTGTCTTACCTTTTCTTATGTGCTTTAATTGTAATTCTAGAACTTATTTCTATCCCATTTTCTTCCTTTTTACTGGCGCTGATATGACCTTAATGTGCTGCAAGCGCCGTAAAACCCTTAAAAATTTTTTTTTTTTTTAAAAAGGCAAAACAATTTGTCCTTTTGTATTTTTCTTAAGTTCCCTTTTAAACCAGTTCCATTCATTGTCTTACTTTTTCTTATCTTCTTTTTCCACACACGTTTTTGATTATTGCATTTTCCTTCTTTTTACTGGCACTGAAATGACTGAAATGTGTCGCAAGCGCCGGAAAGTACTTTGCCATAGACAAGCGTCCTATCAAAAGGATAGCAAGCAATTACTATTGTCCGTTTCAGGCTACAGAAACCGGGGTAATCTCCGGCTCCATGGACCCAATGGTTCTGAAGGACTACTTTTTTCTTCTTTCAATTAATAGTTTGTTTTGTTTTGTTTTGTTTTGTTTTTTGTTGTTTTTTTTTTTTTTTGTTTTTTTTTTTTGTTGTTGATTTTTTTTTTTTTTTTTTTTTGGGGGGGGGGGGGGGGGGGTTGGGGGGCAGTTTGTTTTGTTTTTGTTTTATTTTTATCTTTTGAAAAATTTGAAAAAATGTGATTTGTAAAATTGCGTTCGAGTTGTTTATACAAAACTCCGTGCGTATCCAGTTCCGGTCAATCAGCACTATTCATTCGGATGTTTCCGACAAATTTCCGGAAAGTAACGAAGTTTACTCGTAAATAACCGAGGGATTGGAGGAGGGCGCTCTCTCTTTTCTGCTTGAAAATCAACTCTTAATTCACGTATTTGCTGTTGGTCTCTCTCTCTCTCTCTCTCTCTCTCTCTCTCTCTCTCTCTCTCTCTCTCTCTCTCTATTTCTTTTTCCCCTCCCCTATCTATTTCTTTATTTCTCTCAATCTCTCTGTCTCTCTCACTCACTCCTTTGTAGTCGAAAAGGTGACACCGAAGTTTAATAGATTCTGGTCTCGCCATTGTGTCATTGTTACCAGCTACAGTCAGTAGCAGATAATGTAAGAGTTTTTATGTACAAAAAGAAAGCCTATCAGATGACTTGCACTGTATGAAATGGAAGCCCAATTCCATATAGCCTGGCGAGGGGAATACATTAATTTGTTTTATAATTATCCTCACCAACTACAGGAAAACTGACCCATTTGTTACGAAACAATATACTTCTTTAGTATTGAAATGTGTTTTGTAGTTCAAAGAATTGATGAAAAAAAACTTTGTTAAATTGATATCAACTTAACAGAGAGCTTGTTTTCCTGATCAAAAGTATGTTTGGCGTGTCCTTCTTGTTTTTGAGTCTTAGTTCAAATAATCTATTTTTGTGTTGAGTAGTTGTGGCATTTCAGCAAAATAAAAATTCTGAAAACTGCCGGTAAGAAAATAGTTAAGCAAATGTGAAGCGCATTGAGCATGGTACATCCTTGGACATAAGCTATAGATAGAATGTAGATGATGTCACTCAAGTCTTTGTTATTGTGTTTTACTATCCGCGTTTATGAATAATTCTCACTAAACTGTATTAACCAGGCTATAAACGTTAAAGGTTACACATAGTTTTGTGTGTTGGTCCGTTATACTTCCGGATGGCAATGTTGTGAGCTTCTTAGCCAAGCGCATACTATCTATATAAATGTTCATAGTTATATCTATTTCTTTTAATATCACCGAATTGAGATGG
>NC_088369.1:41719517-41722017 GCF_034508935.2 Berghia stephanieae
ACCACCACCACCATCGCTACCATTATTCCAACTGCTACCACCACCGGCACAATCATTCTAACCACCAAGAGAGCAGTAAAAATGATGCAATTTGAGCTCTGAATGAAACTCGAGTCATATCGCGGTTGTTGCTTCTCGATGAAAAATTTAAAGTTACTACGTACTTCTGAAAATGTAACAGAAATATGAATCTCGCCGTTGAGGGATTAAAGCATCTCTTTAATTTTTCGAGTGAACGAAATGGACTTGTATTGTGAAGGTGTTGTCGCATTTTGTCTCGTCGCTTTATTTTTTTGTTGTATTCTCTTTCGTGATTCCTTTTTGATTACGTTTGGAATAATTAAAATCTACTGGTATTGTCCTTTCATTGTGAATGTGATTATTTGTGGTTGAAATATTTTATTTTTTTAAAGTTGAAATATATAATATATATATATAATATATATATATATATATATATATATATATATATATATATATATATATATGTATATATATATATATATATATATATATATATATATATATATATATATGTATATATATGACCGAATCATCTTTGCCCCACCACTATAAATAGGCTAGAACGTCATGATGTACCTACCAACACACAAAACTATGTGTAACCTTAAATGTTTGTAGATAGAACGAAGATGACGTCACTCAGGGTTTGTTATTGTTTTGTTTTGTTTGTTTTTTGTTTGTTTGTTTTTTTTGCCTTCCATTTTTATAAGAAATTCTCACTAACCTGTATTAACCAGACTATAAACGTTCAAGGTTACACAGATTTTTGCGTGTTAGTCCCTTATACTACCGGATGGCAATGTTGTGAGCTTTTTAGCCAAGCGCATATTATCTATAGTCTGATTGATAGAATCTAGTGAGAACCAATCATTAAAATGGCTGTCTGAAAACAATAATAAAAAGCAGAATGAAGTTAATTTGGTTCCTTCTATAGAATGATATAGATAGAACGAAGATGACGTCACTCGTGGTTTGTTATTGTTTTTTTGCCATCCACGTTTATGAGTAATTCTCACTAAACTGTATTAACCAGACTATAAACGTTCATGGATACACACAGTTATGTGTGTGGTCCGTTATACTTCCAGATGGCAATGTTGTGAACTTCTTAACCAAGCGCATTCTATCTATAGTCTGATTGATAAAATTTAGAGAGAACTAATCATTGAAATAAAATAAAAAGCAGAATGGCGTTAATTTCGTTCCTTCTATAAGATGATAGAAATACGGTGTGAGAGGGAGGGGGGGGGGCAGGTTGCCGGTACGTTGTTTCGTCTTCTAACAAAGTCAAGCGATATTGAGCGGGGTTAGTGATGGATGGGTACAATGATTTCATAAGTCTATCACTGTATTTCCCAGTGGAGAATATTGTACAAGGTCTTTGAGCTACGATGATTTTGTGTCTAATTACAAGTTTCATGTCTTGTATCCTTGGGCAAGGCACTTTACAAAAAATCATTCAAGTCAAATTAAAAGTTGAACTCTCTCTATATTTATTTATCTCCCTCTCTCATTCTCTCTCTCTCTCTCTCTCTCTCTCTCTCTCTCATATACACACACACACACACACACACTCACTCATTCTCTCTTCCCCACCATCTCTCTCCTACCTTGTCATTCCACCCCACCCTCTCTCTCTCTCTCTCTCTCTCTCTCTCTCTCTCTCTCTCTCTCTCTCTCTATATATATATATATATATATATATCTATCTATCTATCTATCTATCTATCTATCTGTCTATCTTCCGACTGTATTTCTCTACTAAATTAATCAAACTTTCAATGCTAATTTGTTAATGTTTCTTTTTCTTTTCCTTTTTTCTCCAGCTGGAGTTTGCCAGAACAGTTTCAGTGACACAGCCAAGTGTGAGCAGTGGGCGGGGCTAGGACATTGTAAGACCTCCCCTTGGATGGTTGACAGCTGTCAATTTTCATGTGGTTTATGTCATAACGGTGAGTGGTTCTCTAATGATGGTGGTGATGGAGGTGGTGGTGATGGTGGTGATGGTGGTGGTGATGGTGGTGGTGATGGTGGTGGTGGTGATGGTGGTGATGGTGGTGGTGGTGGTGGTGATGGTGGTGATGGTGGTGATGGTGGTGGTGGTGGTGGTGATGGTGGTGATGGTGGTGGTGGTGGTGGTGGTGGTGGTGGTGGTGGTGGTGGTGATGGTGGTGATGGTGGTGGTGGTGGTGATGGTGGTGGTGGTGGTGGTGATGGTGGTGATGGTGGTGATGGTGGTGATGGTGGTGATGGTGGTGGTGATGGTGGTGGTGATGGAGGTGGTGATGGAGGTGGTGGTGATGGTGGTGATGGTGGTGGTGGTGGTGGTGGTGGTGATGGTGATGGTGTGGTGGTGATGGTGGTGGTGGTGGTGGTGGGGGTGGTGGTGATGGTGGTGGTGGTGGTGGTGGTTGTGGTGGTGATGGTGGTGGTTGCGGTGGTGATGGTGGTGGGGGTGGTGGTGATGGTGATGGTG
>NC_088369.1:41732017-41734517 GCF_034508935.2 Berghia stephanieae
AACGATCATGGTTACACACAGGTTTGTGTGTTGGTCCGTTATACTTCCGGATGGCAATGTTGTGAGCTTCTTAGTCAAGCGCATATGTGACCCGTCGTCTCAAAAGGGTATTATGTCGGAACGAACCATATGCTTAAAAGCCGAATTAAATGTTAAACTGGTCAAAAATTTAAATTGTTTGCATTAGAACCCTAAAATATGGTATCCATTCTCCTCAATAAAACATACAAACTCGATACAAGTCTGATATTTCGGGCTATAAATTCAATTTTCAACATCTTAACCATCCCGACTTAATACCGTTTTGAGGCGAAGGGTCACATATTATCTATAAATCACGACGCATATTCAGCCAATGCGGGGATGGGGAGTCCTGGGCCCCAAAAGCTCATTTGGTAGAGCACTGCCTTCACACTTAAACGCTATTGGGTACAGATCCCGGTTGCCGGCGCCCTCCCCCCCCCCCCCCCCAACTCTCTCTCTCTCTCTCTCTCTCTCTCTCTCTCTCTCTCTCTCTCTCTCTCTCTCTCTCTCTCTCTCTCTTTTCTTTCTCTCTCTCTCTCTTTCTTTCTTTCTTTCTCTCTCTCCCCTCTCTCTCTCTCTCTTCTCTCTCTCTCTCTCTCTCTCTCTCTCTCTCTCTCTCTCTCTCTCTCTCTCTCTCCTCCACATTCTCTAACACTTGTCCACCCAGCATTGAATATGTAGCTAGGTCTGATAGAAAGAATTTTGGTATAGTCAAGCGTCCTATTAAAAGGGTAACAAGGAATAATTGCTATTGTCCGTTTAAGGCTATAGAATACGCGATAAACTCCTCTACTTCCTACAAATTCCTAGTTGCAGAGTAGGTGGTTAGGTTACCGCTTGCCATCTTGGTAAATAAAAATTTAAAAATTGTAACAAAATTCAATCTCGTTGGAGTCAAATGGAACCCCGACTCTAAAGCCATTATATTGAGTCCTTGGGGGTGAAATGGAGGGAAACATACATACATCTCACTGAGAAAGGCTTCGAGAGAGAGGGGGGGGGGGGGTGGATAAAAAGTTTCACTACGATAATAAACGAGCCAAGAAAAAAGGGGGCTCGTGTTCGAAGAGGTACGGAAAACAAATTATCACAGTTGTTAGCATGGAGAACGATCGTGAGCTGGAAAGGTCAGATTATGGGCGGGGGTGGGGGGGGGGAGGGGAGTGGCCAAACACATTATTTAAACTTTCCATTTTGCCCAGAAAACATAATTTACTTCATAGATTGTGTGTATTTTAATTATCTATCTAGATAAAAATGATACAAACTTGTTTTTTTTTTTTTTTTATTGTTAATAACCGAGACTTTTTTTTAAAAATCCAAGGTTAGTAATTTATTAAAAGTCGGACCATGGATGTTGGGGTTTTAATCGTTTTATATAATATATTAGCTAAATATTTCTTGCTTGAAGGGTGAAAATATTTTTTTTAAATAGTGAGAAAAAAAATAATAGAATTTTAGTTTCATGTAGATTCACAAAGACAAATGAATTGGACGTTTCCGTTTTTCCCTTAGTCACCATATAATTTATTATTTTTATTGATACAATCACTGACCTGCCTTCTTGAAAATTCCGGATGACAATGTTGTGAGCTTCTTAGCCAAGCGCATACTATCTATAAGATAACATATTTTTTTGGCAAACAACGTTTCAAATCGTTGTGTCATTCATTGTACGGCAGATAAACGGACTAGATGTGGAAAAGTGCAGGGTTTTAATAAATGGACTATACGCATGTTTCGAGTCATTCCATAAATTACCAGTCTTCGTCTGGAACAAATTCTTTGTCTTTAAAACCAGCTGACTGTGTTATTCCGGAAAAAAATCGTTTTTTTTTTAATTTGGCCAGAAAACTCGTCCTTCAAATATCGATCGATTTAAATGATTTAAATGACCCTCATCTTGGCAACAACAACAACAACAAAAACCCTTTAAAGTCCCAGGTTTCAGAGTTTTTGCCAGGTTGAGGGTCATTTAAATCGATCGATTTTTGAAGGACGAGTTTTCTGGCCAAATTTTTAAATAGGTGTTTTTTTTCCAGAATAGGGCAGTTAACTGGTCAATTCCTCTTTGAACATGGGGGTTGTCTGCTCCTACCTCGTATACTCAGGCCTGCCTGTTCCATGTGAAATGTCGATTCATATCAATAAATCACAAGAGCCAACCTTTCCTTTGGACTGTCTATTCTATTAGGAGAAGAAGAAAAAAAGGATTTATTGTTTTAAAAAAAGGAGAAAAAAGGAGATTTAGGCTCAAACATGCTTGTTGTATAGATAGTATGCGCTTGGCTAAGAAGCTCATAACATTGCCATCCGGAAGTATAACGGACCAACACACAAAACTGTGGTGTAACCATGAACTTTTATAGTCAGGGTAATACAGTTTAGTGAGAATCGCTCACAAACGCGGATGGCAAATTACAATAACAAAGGCTTGAGTGACGTCATCTTCGAAGTATCTATAGATAGTTCGAAG
>NC_088369.1:41739517-41749517 GCF_034508935.2 Berghia stephanieae
GTGACCTGCCACTCCAAACCCCTATTATGTGACTCTAATTTGAAAGCTAAAAACTGATTCTATAGATAGAATGAAGTTGACGTCACACGGGTCTTTGTTATTGCTTTTTGCCATCCGCGATTATGAAGTAATAATCACTAAACTGTATTAACCAGACTATAAACGTTCATGGTTACACACAGTTTTGTGTGTTGGTCCGTTATACTTCCGGATGGCAATGTTGTGAGCTTCTTAGCCAAGCGCACATTATCTATATAAACCGGGATAAGCCGTAAAGCCATCGTTAACTTATAGCCCGACACTAGAATCCACTAGGACTTATAGATAGTATGCAGATGACGTCACTCAGGCCTTTGTTTTGGTTTTTGCCATCCGCGTTTGTGAGTTGTTCTCACTAAACTGTATTAACCAGACTATAAAAGTTTATGGTTACACAGAGTTTGTGTGTTGGTCCGTTATACTTCCGGATGGCAATGTTGTGAACTCCTTGGCCAAGCGCTAGTTTGACGTCATTTTCTAGGTTTTTGCACCGTCTAGTAAGTTGTAAATAATAGGTACTTAATAAACAAGTGATCCTATTGGTTGAATTATTGAATACAACTCATGATTTGTTTTCTTTTGTGGCCAAAGACTTGTCTTTTGACGTCATCTTTTTGTCAGTGTCAGGCTATAAGTTTACGAAGGCTACTGATAGACTCCGGTTCCATGAGCCTAATGGCTCTGAATGACTACTTCATCTCGTCATGTCATGATACCGTTTTGAGACGATGCGTCGCATGTGTGCAAGTGAGGGTATTTTCTGTTTGTGCGGCTATCAACGTGGTATAGTGGTATAACACTCGCTTTCTGATTGGAAGGTCTTGGGTTCGAGTCTCGCTCGGCACAGTCCTGGGTTCGAACCTCGCTCGGTACATAGTTGAGTCCATGGAATAGGCTCTTAACTCACATTCTCTCACCGTACTCAGGTGTAAAATGAGTACCTGGCCGTTGACAGCTTTGTCTCTGTCACAAAAAATTGTAATATCGCCTAACAGGCGTCATGTGTCTTTCAACATGTTACATGACGACCCCTTGTAAAGCGCTTTGAGCACATTTAGTGGATATTGTGCTATATAAAAGCTCGTTTTTTATTATTATTATTTTATTTTATTTTTGTTTTTTTGGCTATAAATAATATTTTTGTGTGATTGTATTTGTGAAAGTTTTTGTATGTTCTTCGTGTAACTTTCTGAAACATGATATTCCTTTCAGGGAGAACCTCGTTGATATACGAGCTCATTACAGCCAGACAAAAAGACTAAATACACAACAAAAACAACAAAAACAACAACAGCAACAACAACAACTACAAGAACAACAACAACAATTACAAAAAAAAAGTGAAAAAAATAAATAGTTTAAATAATTTTTTTTTAAACAACAAAAAATAAAATAGATGACATACAGGCATCATCTGAAATTCTGTCAGAGTGGTCGTTATTATTATTATTATTATTATTATTATTATTATTATTATTATTATTATTATTATTACTATTATTATTATTATTAATATCATTATTATTATTATTATTATTATTATTATTATTATTATTATTATTATTATTATTATTATTATTATTATTATTATTGTTATTATTATTTTTAAATTATTATTATTATTATCATTATTATTATTATTATCATTACCATTATTATTATTATTACTGTTATTATTATTATTATTATTATTATTATCATTATTATTATTATTATTATTATTATTATTATTATTATTATTATTATTATTATTATTATTATTGCTTTCCCCACTTCTCTTCTTTTTTTTCTTTCTTCTTGATTCAGTCAGGACAACAACAAAACAGTCATGACAACAATAAAAAAAACAACCAATCCCAAATCCATAAATAACAGCGAACATCATAACGAAGTATCATTGTAGTAGACAACCCCCCCCCCCCCCCTCTCATTCCCCCCTCCCCCACCCTCAATCGTATCGAACGATGGTGGTAGAATAGATAAGGTTACAACGTTTACTAAGAACAACACGAGTACGATATTCCGCCCAGTACAAATAGACACACAGAACAAGAAATTCTTCAGATTGTTCCCTTCAGTCCTCTCTTTCCTGGGGTTCCCTTACCCCCCTTTCCTGGGGTTCCCTTCCCGTCTATGATTTGGCACCCGATACCACTATCCTATTTTACGCTACCTGTCTACATATTGCTCTTTATCGTTGTCTGACAAAACGCTTTCATTTTTACAATTTGGCCAGAAAGCTTTTACTTATAAAGTGATCCGACGCGTTAACCCCCTCCTCACCAACCGTTTTCAGGATTTTCCCCACAACTTCACACCCAACTAACACCAAAAACAATATAGTTTTTATCACTCAAACACATAATTACTTAAGTAAAACATGCTCTACAACTCAGTTCATTTTCTTTAACGTTTATGTATGATGTACAAGAGAAATTTGAATTATAAAATTTTAGATTTTGTATCGTAACGAATGTGACGATTTTTCTATAGTTGGTAAGGAAAGAGTTAACCCACTCAACCCTAACACCGACTATATCCGTAGTATACCCGGGGTTACTTTTACCCCATGCCTATTTATTACATTTTTCTGAAACAAATTATAGGCGTAGTATCAAAGCTAATGTTGTTGTTTTTTTTTTTTGTTTTTTTTGTTTTTTTTTTTGTTTTTTTTTTTTGCATGTTAATGGTAGTTGAAAAAAACTGTCAATGTACATGCTCATTTTTGATACATTTTTTCCAATTTTGAAAAGTAGCAAAAAAACTCTAGGATTGAGTGAGTTAACCCTCTCCTTACCAACTATAGATAGTTTGAAGTTGACGTCACTCAGGTCGTTATTATTGTTTTTTGCCATCCGCGTTTATGAGTGATTCTCACTAAACTGTATTAACCAGACTATAAACAAGTAGTTTTGTGTGTTGGTCCGTTATACTTCCGGATGGCAATGTTGTGAGCTGAGCTTCTTAGCCAAGCGCATACTATCTATAGGAAATTCGTCACATTCGTTATTATCCAACATTTTTCTTATTCAAATTTATTTTGTACATCGTAAAATTTAAATAAAATGAATAGTGTGTTGTGCAGCATGTTTTGTTAAAGAAAGTATGCATCGGAAGAACGTAACCGCTATTCTGCAATAAATATAGATCGATTGGAAAAATAAAAATAAACAACAACAAAAACTCAATTTACAAAAAATTATCAAACCATATATATTTCTTGAAGTCACAGTTTCAAAGTTTTTATCAAGTTGGGAAAGGGGTTGGGGTGGGTTGGGGGGGGGGGGGCGTGTTAATCGATTGATATAGAAGGAACAAAGATGACGTCACTAAGCTTTTTTGTTATTGTTATTATTTTTAGACAGCCTTTTAGTGGTTAGTTCTCTCTAAAAATTTATCAATCAAACTATAAATGTTAAAGGTTGCACACATTGTGTGTGTTTGTGAGTGTGTGTTTGTATGTTTAATTTGGCCGGCGGATGTTGTAAGTATTTTACCTAAACGCATAGCATCAATATTAACTCACACAATTCTAGAGTTTTTTTCTCCTTTTCAAAATCGGAAAAAAAATGTATTAAAAATGACCATGTACATAGATAGTTTTATTCAACTACCATTAATATGTAAAATCTAAAAACATTAGCTTTGATACTACGCCTATAATTTGTGTCAGAAAAAATGTACTAAATAGGCATGGGGTAAAAGTAACCCGGGTAAACTACGGATATAGTCGGTGTTAGGGTTGAGTGAGTTAAACGTTTTCGAGTCCAGGCAGTGTAAATAGTGTGTTTTGTCAGAAAATATCTGTACTATTATTATTGCCAGTATGCGTTGTTAATGGCCTGAATATTCTAGACAAGAATTATTTTCTTTGTCAGGGGAGAAGAAGAAATCACAGGATAATGAATATGAAATAGAACCTGACACGCAATATATCATAATGGGAGGGAAAAAGAAAAATATATATTCTTAGTCATATCCGCTTGGTGCTAATAAGATCAAGACGCATTTTAGTATTGGTAAAAACAAAACAAAAACAAAGGAAAATATAAACAAACAAACAAACAAACAAACAAACATCATCCCCAAAAAAAATAATTATAGTAATAATAATGATTAAACAAAAATAAACAACACGAAATAACAATAATTATAAAAATAAATTTTGGTCGTGCCTATATTTGCCCCCCCCCCCCCCCCCCCCCCCCCCCCCCCGTCCTGTCCACCGAGCAGTGAATGTGTAGCTAGTTCTGTTAGATTTAGTGGAAAGTACTTTGCGATAGTTTAGCGTCCAATCCAAAGGATAGCAAGCAATTGCTATTGTCCGTTTACACGTTTTATTGATACGTAAGCTTTTGTATTGCGCAATACCCACTGAATGTGCTCAATTTGCTTTACAGACGGTCCTAACCCAACAAAAATGCCGTACTCTGAAAAAAATAAACCAACAACACTTATTAAAAATTTTGGCCTGAAAAACGTGTCCTTCAAATATTAATTGAAATTAGAAAATGACCATCATTATGCCCTAAACTCTCAAACCTGGGACTTCACGAAGTTAATGCTTAACACAAGTCCACAATATTTTTTGTTTACTAAAAATTCAATTGTCAACAAGAAAATCATCGCGACATAGAAACATTTTTGAGGTGGAATCTAGGTAACATTTTGTCTTTAAGCGCAGTTTTCCTTATCTAGTTCATTCAGACTTAGTACCAGATTCACACATTAGATAACAATTTGTAATAAGATTCAATAGTCTGATGTCACGTCCGCCCAGCACCAGCAGCTTGGGTCTAAACAAAGAAAATCGGTACTTTTTATTCTTTATGTTGCCTAGAACTTTTCATATGTCATGTGATCAGAATGTATAAAAATCAAAACATGATCAGATTCATAATGTTTTTTCTCCTCTAGATACACTTTTATGCTCGTCAGAGGAGTATTTCATAAGGGCGTCCGCCATTGTTCCGATAGTTTAGAACCAGTTACTAAGTCACTATGCGTCATTACTAGGGAAGCGATGTCACGACTGTTGAAGCAGATTAGCAATTAATGCTACGTCTTCCGGATTTTCTTTTTAAGAAATTTCTATTTCTTCTTTTATTCCCCCAGAATACGACAGAGCGTATCTTATACAAGGTGAACTCGGTGGACCCCAAACATCTGACGGAGACCAACAAGAGGGAGTGGACGATCCTGAGGAGTTATTTAAAGACCTTTATCGATGGATACAAGTGGAGGGAGTAAGGCTTTTATTTTGGATCATTGATTTTGTTGTCGTTGTCTTTGTCATCATCATCATCATCACTATCATCATCATCATCATCATCACTATCATCATCATCATCATCATCATCATCATCATCATCAGCAGCAGCAGCAGCAGCAGCAGCAGCAGCACTATCATCATCATCATCATCATCATCATCATTTGTGTGTGTGTGTGTGTTGAACCCGTGACCTCAAAAAGTCGGGAAGAAGTGGCTCTCTATAGACTAGAATTTGAAGCGACTTTTTTTTTTTTTTTTGGGGGGGGGGGGGATCGTGGATATCTCATACTACGGTAGAGTCACGATCTCCCCGGCCCGGCGGAGTTGTCGTACCAGTAAGGTCGCGGGTTCGAGACCCCATCGCCGCCGGTGTATCACGCCAGAATGACTCTATCGCCAAAAAGACTCTAGATTTAAATTAACGTACGCGAGACAGACTCTAGAATTAGCCTCGCGGCCGCGAGACTTGCTGTGTCTCGCGTACACCAATTTAACTCTAGAGTCTTTTTTTGGTAGAGTCATTCTCGCGTGGTATATTGGGAAGTTTTTATTCTCTGTTGTCTTTATGGCACTTTCCTACTCACTTCATTTCTTGTTATTATCATAGACTGATTATGTTTAGCGCGAGATAAATACTAAGACATCGTATAATCTGTTGCCAATTATCCGATCTACAGGAGAACACGTCATCAAAGTCTGTAGGCGTGTCGACAAGGCGATATATATACCTTTATAATGTAGTGGGCGTCCCTTCAATCAGGCGTAGATAGGTAACTCCCGTCACGCTCTTTGATCCTTACACCCTGCGTTTTTTACCGTGAGATTCCGTGATGCCAATGATGATGATGATGATGATGATGATGATGATGATGATGATGATGATACGCAGACAAGCTGTTCCACAAGGCAGGCAAGCAGGCGTCTCGTGTTCGTTCTCAGTGCTGCTGCTGTTCTCTCCACTGTCTGATGATGATGTGGTAAAGCTATTACTAAGTCATTTCACGGTGAAGCGAATATTATTCGCGCGATTTAGGTAGCTCTAGTTTTCTGGGTGATTTGGAGTTACTCCTCGTCTCTTATAAGTTGTGGCCTCCATGGGGGGTGGGGGGGGGGGGGTGTGGGGGTTGGTATCGGGTTATGAAATAATAGATTTATTATGTCTTGTCTGCAATGTAACACTGGCTTGGTAATAAATTTTTGAAGTGTTTTGGTGCAACAGTTTTACTTCAGTGTACGATAATATATAAAATGTGACCCATCGTCTCAAAACGGTATTATGTCGGAACGAACCAGATGCTTAAAATCTGAATTAAATGTTAAACTGGTCCAAAATATAAATTGTTGGCATTAGCACCCTAAAATATGGTATCCATTCTCCTCAATAAAACATACAAACTCAACACAAGTCTGATATTTCTGGCTATAAATTCAATTTTCAACATCTTAACCAACCGGACTTAATACCGTTTTGAGGTGAATGGTCACATATATTATTTGAACTGAATCGTTTGATGGATGTTGAAGTGGTTAGTTACGACTAAAGAAATATTATAGATGTTGTGCGTTTGGCTAAGAAACTCACTCACAACATTGGCATCCGGAAATAATATAACGGACCAACACGCAAAACTATTATTATGTGTAATCTTAGACGTTTCTAGTCTGGTTAATACAGTTTAGTGAGAATTACGGAAATGGAGTTATATATTTATTATGACTTGTCTGTAATGTTTAACTGGCATGGTGATCATTATTCGAAGTGTTTTAAAGTGCAACACTTTTATTACAATGTACTTTTTACTTAAACTGAATCTTTGAATGTGAAAGTCTGAGCATTTATATAGCGCAATATCCATTGGAGTGCTCAATGCGCTTTACGAGGGGGGTTCCCTGGCAAACTGCAATCTTTAACATATATGACCCTCGCCTCAAACGGTATTAAGTCGGGATGATTAAGTTGCTGAAAATTGAATTTGTAGCCAGAAATATCAGACTTGAGTTGAGTTTGGATGCTTTATAGAGGAGAATGAATATCCTATTTTAGTTTAACTGTAATTTGACTTTTAGGCATCTGGTCCATCCCAACATATTACCGTTTTGAGACGTTGGGTCACATATTATTATAGGATGAGACATGACGCTTATTATTAAGCAATGTTACATGTTTTTAACGACACAAACAATGCTGTTAGCGGTGAGGTACTCATTTTACACCTGAATATGGTGAGAGAATGTGAGTGAAGGGTTTTTTCCAAGTAGTCATCAACAATTCGCTGCTCAGAGTGGGACTCGAACCCAGGGCCTTCTGATCTGAAAACGAGTATCATACCACTAGACCGCATAGCCGCATAACGCTGAAGTGGTTACGACTTAGAGGAGTTATTTTTCATTGTATGTCCATTCTCCATACACTTTATCTTTCTTGATTTGTTCCTCTAGAAAACCAATAATAATACGAAGATTCCATTTCATTCTCTATAAGCCACCTTTGCATGAGTAACATAACATAACATAATAATAAATCTTTATTGTCCTAAAAAAAAGTGGCAATTTGTCATTTGGTTACACATTTATAACAATACAATATTGACATAGACACACTCACACAGATGCACACTAGTAACATAGTAGTCATCGAAAAAACAAAAACAAAAAACAAACAAACAAACAAACAATTAAACAAACAAACCGGCATCAACAACATCATCATCATCACCATCATCATCATCATCATCACCATCATCATCATCATCATCATCCTCATCATCATCTTGATCATCATCATCATCATCATCATCATCATCCTCATCATCATCTTGATCATCATCATCATCATCATCATCATCATCATCTTGATCATCATCATCATCATCATCATCATCATCATCATCATCATCATCATCATCATCATCATTATGTCGTGGCGGAAGGGCACAATTTAAAAAAATATCATAACATATCATAACATAACATAACATAACAAATCATAACATGACGTATAGCATATCACATATATAACAAGGGGTGCTTAGGTCAAAGGCCTTTGAATACCCTGTTAAAAAACGTTCAGGTCGACCAGTCTTCTTTTTTATCATTAGTATATATATATATATATATATATATATATATATATATATATATATTCTCCTCATTCTGTTATGTCCTCTGACAACGTTGTTTCATCCGTGTTGGAATCTTGAGGGAGGTAAATGAATGATTCGCTCCAAGAAACTGTCGAGCGCACTCTACGTGATTCCAGCCAATCCCCTCAACCATATATATAGTTCGAAGATGACGTCACTCAGGTCTTTGTTATTGTTTTTTTTTTTTTTTTTTTTTTTTGTTTTTTTTTTTTTTTGCCATCCGCGTTTATGAGTAATGCTCACTGAACTGTATTAACCCGACTATAAACGTTCATGGATACACACAGATTTGTGTGTTGGTCCGTTATACTTCCGGATGGCAATGTTATGAGCTTCTAAGCCAAGCGCATACTATATATATATATATATATATATATATATATATATATATATATATATATTCTTGCTTCTTACAGGAATAGAAACTATCTTTTTAGTTTGACGTACGTACCAGAATATACAGAATACTTCTACTCACTGCATCTCGTTCAAACATGTCCCCCTATAATAATTTATTATTTTATCAGGTACGGGGCCCTGAATTCCATCAATTTCTTGGAGGGCCTGGCCAAGGGCCCTCAGTGGTCCATCGTCCATCGCCTCAAGTCCCAGACAGATTTTGACAAGTATCTCAAGAGGCTTGCTGTGGTGCCCACTCAGGTTGGTCAACATCTACAACGGTTATGTGGTCTAGTGGTATGACACTCGCTTTCGGATCGGAAGGTCCTGGGTTCGAGCCTCGCTCGACGCATAGTTGAGTCCTTGGAAAAGACTCTTTACTCACATTCTCACGTCTCTAATCCCGTTAAGCGTCTTTGTGATAAAATGAGTACCTGCGCCTTAACAGCGTTGTCTTTGTCCGAAAATTTAATATCGCCTAACAGTTCATGTCTCGTCACTGTAATGTGTGTTGACCAGGGACCCCTTGTAAAGCGCTTTGAGCACGTTAAGTGGATATTGCGCTATATAAAAGCTCAATTTTATATATATTTATTATTATAACAAACGTCAGCACATGCTTTCCAGCCGATTATATAGACAGCCCTCTTTTTTTTTAGATTGAAAAAAAATATGAAGAAATAGCAAGTTTGAACATTTGTATGGTGCAATATCATTGTTTCACCATGTTCAATGCGCTTTATTTACAATGCTTCATTTATTTCCCAACTCGGCCATACATTTCACGTTCCCTTTTTATGTGCCATTTTGTACCAGCACCTAGAAGCACATACGTGACCCTTCGCCTCTACACGGTATTAAGTCGGGTTGGTTAAGATGTTGAAAATTGAATTTATAGCCAGAAATATCAGACTTGTGTTTGAGTTTGTATGTTTTATTGAGGAGAATGGATACCATATTTTAGGGTGCTAATGCCAACAATTTAAATTTTTGACCAGTTTAATATTTATTTCGGCTTTTAAGCATCTGGTTCGTTCCGACATAATACCGTTTTGAGACGATGGGTCACATATTTGCAGGTCTGATAACCGAACGCAAATAATTATGGGCTTGATTTAACATTGTTGTAATGGACAATATTCTGCG
>NC_088369.1:41759517-41779517 GCF_034508935.2 Berghia stephanieae
TAATAATTACATAAAAAAAAGAATTTAAAATAAATTTATAGAAGTTTAAATAATATATATATATATATAATATGCATTGGGGCGACATCAGATTTTGATGAAATAATTACATAAAAAAAGAATTTCGTTCTAAAATTAATTTATAGAATTTTAAATTATATATATATATATATATATATATATATATATATATATATATATATATATATATAATATATATATATATATATATTGAGGCGACATCAGATTTTCAAAGTAATTTATTACTTTACACTTGGGTTATTTACACCCAGAGAGGATTTTCTTACTATTCTTAAATAAAAATGTACGTTGAGCAGTTTTAACATCAGTGATATTTATTTATATATTTATATAAGGCTTGTTTTTCTTTGTAGAAATTAACCCTCTCCTTACCAACTATAGGAAGATCGTGACATTCGTTACGATACAACCAACATTATTCTTATTCAATTTGTACATCATAAAATTTAAAGAAAATGAATAGTGTGTTGTAGAGCATGTTTTTATTAATCTCTAGAACTTACTGCTATTGTGTTTGAGTGATAAAAAATATAGTTTTGTGTTAGTTGGGTGCGAAGTTTTGGGGAATATCCTGAAAATGGCTGGTAAGGAGAGAGTTACAGGATACAAAACTCCATCTCAAGTACTGCCTTTGTTTTCACTCAAATTTTATGATGCCTATTTGATCTTAGGGATGTCCCGATAGCTCAGTTGGTAGAGCACCCGCTTCGCCAGCAAAGGGACCGAGATCGATCCTGGGTGCAGTCGATATTTTCTTTCTGACCCGCCTCCCCTGTCCACCCAGCAGTCATTGGGTAACTGGGTTTAATAGATCTGGCGGAAAGTACTTTGCGATAGACTAGGTTGCTTTCCAAAAGGTAGCAAGCAATTACTATTGTCCGTTTCACGCTATAGAAACCGGAATAAACTCCGGCTGAATGGGCCTATGGCTACGAAGGATTTGATCGTAAAATGATTTATTTTTTCATCATAATCATTATGACATTAATACCAATTTGTAGACGATTGATCACGAATTAAATATGTAATATTTTGACAAAATCATTATCTTCCTATTTTTAACGGCTTTGATATGATCCAACGTATTACTATTTGCCGGTCTGATAACCCAAATTCTGATGGTCTCATTGTTATAATGGAAATTCTCTCAAACCGACGCAAATAAATATCGTCTATTACTACAATGCTAAAACAGGCCTATAATTGAATTCGGTTGTCAGACCTGCAAATTTGTGCACCTAGATAATATGATGACCTCAAAAGCGATGTCGATGCCATGAATTTCCAATAGGGTTTTTTTTTTTTAGAATTAAATAATATCTCATTCTTTCTAGGAATGTGAAGACTGCGATATTTCTTGGAAAAATGGGAGAGACTGAATTCTTTTTTTTCAAAAAAAAAAAAAAAAAAAAATAAAAAAGCAAATCGATTTTCCCCTGTCTTAATCCAGTTAATTGCCAATACCCTCGCGAGGTCCCAGGTTTGAGACCATTTGCGAGGATTGATATTTGAAGAACGAGTTTTCTGGCCAAATTTTTTAAAATATATGTCATTAAAGAGTCCGGCCATCAACTTGATCACTATACACGTGTTGGCATGCACCCGAAAATTAGTTTATGACGACGTGTCCATATATGCAGGTCTGACATTTGAACGCGATTATAGGCCTAGTTTAACATTGTTGTAATAGACAATATATTGCGTCATTAAATTTTTTTTTTCTTTGATATTTCCACTACTACATTTAATGAGCCCATAATGATTTGGGTTATCAGAACTGCAAATATGGGTACGTTGGTTGATGATGACAAATAAGAAACGTTGATATTACGTTGATGTTATAGATTAATACTCAAGTGAATTATTGTGTTTATTAGTTGTAATGATATTGTTATGATGATATGTGTCAATGTTATGACTAACGTATGTATAATATTATGTTTTGTACAAAGATGAGAACTGAATTATACTGATATAGTTATGAATTGTAATCGGTATTGAAATAAGAGAGAGAGGGAGAGAGAGAGATAGAGATAGAGAGAGAGAGAGAGAGAGAGAGAGGGAGACAGAGAGAGTTAGAGAGAGAGAGAGTGTGTGTATGTGTTTAAATTTATATATATATATATATATATATATATATAGTTATATATATATATATATATATATATATATATGTGTGTGTGTGTGTGTGTGTGTGTGTGTATGTGTGTGTGTGTGTCATTGAAAGAGGAGAGAGAAAGAGAGAGAAAGCGATACCGAGATTGTAAGGATTATTACACATAATATGTGAACCGCCGTGTCAAAATGGTATAATGTCGAGTTTGAAATGCAGCTTCATATTTCATCCCGACATAATACCCTTTAGAGACGATGGGTCACGTATGTGAGTGAAAAAAAACGTTTAGAATCACGAGGCCTCACAATATCAGCTCTAGTGGGCATGGGTTCAAGACGGCTCTGGAGAAATGGCGTGGGTTATACTATACCAGTTACGCCAATCAGCATTAATTATGTCAAAGTCTCTGTGAAAATGCATTCTAGTCATGTTGGTTTGGTGTATATTATAGGCCACAGTCAAACCTCGTTATATCATCACGTTTGTAACATTGGCAACTGGGTGGGGTTCCTGATCTCCCATAGTGGACAGGGAGGCACTGACTGTGTCTTCTATCCCCACGTGTCTGTTTTCCAACATGCTCTATTTCTTTGTCTTGGAATGAGATTTCTTGGTTTTGTCCTGGTCCTGGCCGGATACCCTGGCTGAGAGGGAAACAATCAAATGTATAGTTAGTTTTGGGAGATGATATGTTTCCCCCCTTATAACTCATCTCTCTGTTATATGTACTATATTATGCTTTGTTTACGTATTATATGATTTGTAAACATTTGAGTGTATTTCTCTTAGTGGGGATCTGTGCTTGTGTCTGGATGAGACTTTTAGGCGATCTCAAACTAAGTACTCTGATAGTGTAATCTTGGAATCTACATCTGCTGTTTACTATTCGAACCAATTCCCCTTTGTCTTACCGTTTCTTGGGTGCTTTAATTGGCGATATAGGCCAATTGCATTCGGTGGCAAAGTAGTAGAGGTAATTTGAATTTAAAACAGACCTTACTCTTCATTAAGTTGGCTATGAGCGAGGTTCGCCTTAAAGCGGGGTTGATATCACGAGGTTTGACTGTTATACAAATATTTAGTCACCCATCATTACAGTTATGTTCGTTATTGTCATCTATTTATTTGTTCGTTTCTGGGTGGGGATCCTGACCTCCCATAGCGGCCAGGGAGGTACATACTGTGTCTTCTATCCCCTTATATCTGTTTTCCAACATGCTTTCTGTCTTTGTCTTGGAATGAGATTACTTGGTTTTGTCCTGGCCGTGGCCCGAGTCCTGGCTGGGAGGGAAACGGTCAAATGCATAGTTATTGTTTTGAGAGATGATATTTTTTTCCTTGTAAATCATCTCTCTGTTATGTATTATTATATTTATTTTTAATGTATGATGTAAGCATCTGAGTGTATTCCTCCTTGTCGGATTTTGTGCTTGTGTCCGGATGAGACTTATAGGTGATCTCAAGCTTAGTACATTGATGGTATGCTCTTGGAATCTACATCTGATCACTATTTGTCCCCAATTCCCCTTTGTCTTACTCTATCTTGGGTGCTTTAATTGTAATTCTAGAACTTTCGACTATCCCATTTTCTTCCTCTTTACTGGCGCTGATATAACCTAAATGTGTTGCAAGCGCCGTAAAACCCTTAAAAACAAAAACAAAACATTTGTTCGTTTATTTATTCTTATGCATTTGTATTGAATTTAAAAACTAAACATACAATAGTGCAGCTTATATTTTTGGGTCACATTCAACTTGAATTCATGACATCTCAGTCAGCATTGTGTCTAAAATTATGACAAGGGTATTTTTGAGTGTTATTTTTGGCTTCCCATGGTAGGCAGGTCACCTCTGCTATATCTTCTGTCCCGCTGGGTGGGGTTCCTGACCTCCCATAGCGAACAGAGAGCCACTTACTGTGTTTCTATCCCTCTATAATATCTGGGTGGGGTTCCTGACCTCCCATTTTCTTCCTTTTTACTGGCTTTGATATGACCTTAATGTGCTACAAGCGCCGTAAAACCCTTAAAAACAACCTGTTACAACCAAAAAAATAATAATGATTTGCAGAAGTCTAGTCACACTGTTGAAAAGATATTGTTCATATTGAATGAAATTTTATATTGATTTTCATCTCTTGTCCAGGCTGTTGTTAACTGTGATACATTTAATTAGTATGTTATTGTTTATTGTATTGTTATTGTAGCATTTTATCCAAGAGTTTGATATTTTTTCCAAAGTGAGACATACAACAAGAGCCTGAGTGAGGTCTTTTGTCTTCCCATAGTGGGCAGGAGGGGTCACTCACTTGCTGTAACTTCTATCGGTCAATATTATCTGTTTTCTAGTTTGCGTTCTGCCTTTATCTTGGAATGAGATTACTTGGTTTTGTACCGGTCCTTGTAGATATGTGTCTTTGGCTGGGTGGGAGAGAAACAGTCAAATGTATAGTGTTAGTTTTGGGAGATGATTATTTTTCCTCCTGTAAACCATCTCTCTCTCGCTCTCTCTCTCTCTCTCTCTCTCTCTCTCTCTCTCTATATATATATATATATATATATATATATATATATATATGTATATATATATATATATGTGTGTGTGTGTGTGT
Source organism: Berghia stephanieae (assembly GCF_034508935.2). Lineage (NCBI taxonomy): Eukaryota > Metazoa > Mollusca > Gastropoda > Nudibranchia > Aeolidiidae > Berghia > Berghia stephanieae. Next base: position 41,764,287 of record NC_088369.1, read on the forward strand.
GTTATGTGTAAACATTTGAGTGTACTACTCTAGGATAGTGTGCTAGTGTCTGAATCAGACTTTTAGATGATCTCAAACTTACACTGATGGTGTGCTCTTGGAATTTGCTTCTGTTCCGTATTTGAAACATTCCTTTTGTCTTACTTTATTTTTTTTTTCGGGAGGTGCTTTTACTTGAATTTTAGAAGTTTTTTGACTATCGCATTTTCTTCATTTTTACTGGCGCTGATGAAACCTTAATGTAACGCATGCGCTTAAAACCCCTTAAAAACAAAGACATCGAATATACTTTTACGTCATGGTACAAGATTATATCGAAGGGCTAGAGCTCAGATGGTCGCTGGTTCGGATAAGTAAGTCAGTCAATAACAACACTTATCATCATCATCATCAATCCCATATGATGAATGATCATCTGGGGGATACACGGGATGCAGATCTCACCACTTTCCGCCATTAGGCGCGGACGTTAAAGGCTCCATCCATACACGTTCAATTTTCTACCAGTGACGATCTGGAGACAGACACGGCTGAAGCAAATCGTAGTGAAATCGCAATGTGTATGGCCACATTCCTGGGCGACGAGCGGAGGGACGTTCGGTCGCTCGGAAAGCCCGCCTTGCTAAGAGGGCCCATACACGCTCAGTTTTCATCCAGGGACGATCTAGGGACAGGCACGGCTGGAGCAAATCGTAGTGAAAACGCAATGTGTATGGCCAAATACCTGGGCGACGAGCGGAGGGACTGTCGGTCGCTCACAAAGCCCGCCTCGCCTAAGTCTACTGGGGCACGGCATGTCAAGTGTTGTGTTAACTTTCTTCCATGACATAACATGTGTATCCTTGCGGTGGACTTGTCTAGCTCGATGGCGTCCATCTCCTCTCAACACTAGAGATTCCTAAAATAACTTTCGTTTGGTTCTGGTGTCTGTCTCACTTTGGCTAAACTCGTCATAGAAAAGAAGCATTAATTTGATTTTGTAAATTCCTATAATATTGTTTAATAACGATGATTTATTGTTACTTTATTTATTATTTAATGATGATATAAAATGATTTTGAAAAAGATTAAATAAACTTAAATCATCTTTCATAAAAGTGGCTTAATAAAAATGTCATGCACATGAATGTTGTACCGTTCGATCTTTCTTTTTTCATCATTTTATCTTTATAAATTTATGTATTTATTTATTAAAATTATATATATATATATATATATATATATATATATATATGTGTGTGTGTGTGTGTGTGTTTGTGTGTGTGTGCGTGTGTGTTTTCATTCAATCTTAAGAGGACGGGAGAGCTCGGATGGGGTAGTTTTATTATTATTTATTCATGATTGTCTGTTATAATTCCTTATTAAAATGAGCTCAAAGCGCTATACAAGAGGTTCCAAACTAACAGTAACATTTAACATCCGTGCTGCACCCCCCCCCCCCCCCCCCCATAAATATCAGTTACTGGACAGATACTTATTTCACACCCGAGTATGGTGAGAAAATGTGAGAAAAGAGCCAGCGAATCTGCTATGCTTTGCTCACAGTGTGACTCGAGCAAAAGACCTGTAGATTAGAAGCCGAATGTCATACAAGACCACAAAATACATAAATAAATAAATAAATAAAGTAAGAACATCGGACCAAATGGATTTGGATATTAATGGGAAATAACTCGTTTCAATGTGGTAGAAAAGGGGCACGTAACCTATTAAAATAATAATTAAAACAAGGGAGGTAATCCATTAAATACAAATGTCCGAAAAAAACAGAACATCCTGAACGCGTTGCCTCCCTTGAACGCAAGAATTGTCATTATTGTCGGGGTGGAATTATTTTACTTTTATCGTCATAGTAGTCATCATAGCAGCAGGATATTTTTATCCCTTTATAGTTAAAAAACGCTCGCAAGAACTGTAAGCTCATCCAAGATTTGGAAATTAAGTTTTAGAATGCGCTCGTGACTATTTTAGTTCATGACATTCAGCGTCTTTGAGAAAAAAAATAGCAGCCAATAATAATAAATAAATAAATAAATAAATAAATGGCCACCTTTGTGTAAAAGTATTGGGTGACTGGCTCCTATCAAAAAAAAAAAAAAAAAAAAGGAGAGACAAAGAGGAACAGTTCACGTGATAAATAAAACCCACCCCTTTCCCCAACACAAGAACCCAGCAAGACATAATATCACACCCATTCAACGATAAAAAAAAAGATTTAATGTCCTTTATTAAATCAATTAAATGTAATGGTGAGGAAACAGAATGAAAACGTTGAATATCAATACAATACACATTGGGTGTCAATGTCAATAATAAATACAATACGTTATGGGCATTATTATCAAATTAACTCATAAATGCTCTGAGACAATGGCATCGTTATAGAAATGAACCAAAAAAAATAAATATTCAAAGAAAATTCTTCAAAAACAAAAACACAATAAACTAAACAAAAAAAAAAACAAACAAACAAAAACCCCCCAAAAAAAAACAAACAAATAATATTTTTAAAAAATTTTTTTGCGACACTTTTAGATTTTTTCAACGCCAGTAAAAGGGAAGTTGATGAAAAAGATTTAAAAAAAAAAATATAATAGGTCAGCACTAACAAGTACGCAAAGAAATAAAAAGAGACAAAGGGATACGAGTTTTTGATTGTTTGTATGTACTTTAAGGCGCTTGAGACACTTTTAGGTCATATCAGAGACTGTAAAAAGGAACATCATTGGGGGGAAAGTTGTAGATCTGAGGTTAAAAGTACCAAAGAAAAAGTAAGACAAAGGGGAAGTGATTTAAATAGGGGAACATAATATTCCATGAGCAATCTACTATTTTGACATTACCTAAAAGTCCCATCGGAGCAGAAGCAAAATACCCCTTAATAGTTTTACGGCGCTTGCAAAACATTAAGGACATAATATCAGCGCCAGTAAAAAGGAGGAAAATGGGATAGTAACAAAGTTCTAGAATTACAATTAAAGCACCCACCCAACAAGTAAACAGGGATTAGTTAAATATATACCCCAGAAGTAGATCAAAAAGCGAAATATCATCATAGCTTGTCTGAATGGAAGGAAGGAGGGATGGATGGAAGTGAAACTATTCTTATAAAAATAAATAAAATGAGTTAAACAAAAAAAACACAACAATAATTTGTCAACAAGACCAACACGGAATCCCAGCCAAAGATTATTTACATATCGACACAGGAAAAACAACGTGTAAATCATAATACACAGCATGATGGAATGTCACCATTTAACTACACACCTTCTCACTGTTAGATCACATCGTCTCAATATGGCATGTGTCAGGATGAACCAAATAACAATAATGGAGATAGCCACCACAGAATTATATCAAATCTGCAGTGATGGGCAATCCGTCTTTTGCAGATAAAGACGTTGAACTTGAACATGAATTGGAAGTTAATTCAAAATTATCTAAATTGTTAAATTTTGTTTCCTTTGTTCAGCAATTTAATCATTTAATTTTTTTTCTTCTTCTTTATTTTAAAAAAAAATAAAAAATATTTTCTATATCCTTGAAACCCCCCCCCCCCCCCCCCCCCCCCCCCCAAAATAAAAAAAAAGAAAAAAAAAAGAACAGGTGTCCGAAGAGCTAAGTTAGTATAGCACTTGCCTTACAAGATAACAAAGTCTGACCACTTTGTCAATGCAGCAGTGATTTGGTAGCTGGATCTCATTGTGTTTTGTTTTTGTTTTTAAGGGTTTTACGGCGCTTGCAACACATTTAGGTCATATCAGTGTCAGTAAAAAGGAAGAAAACTGGATAGTGAAAAGATTCTAGATGTACAATTAAAGAACTTGAGGAAAAAGTAAGACAAAGGGGAATGGTTTAAATAGAGAACAGATGTAGTTTCCAAGAGCATACGATCAGTGTACTTCATTTGAGACCACCTAAAAGTCTCACCCAGACACCAGCACAAGATCCCACTTAGAGGAATACATCCGTCCAGGGTCAAAAACCAAGTAATCCCATTCTAAGATAAAGACAGAAAGCATGTTGGAAAACAGATATAATATGGGGATAGAAGACACAGTAAGTAGGTACCTCCCTGCCCACGATGGGAAGTTAGGAACCCACCTAGAAGCATTCTCTTCGTTTAACTTGACACAAACTGGTTCTCTCAATTAAAAACTTTTGGTTGGTAATTTTTAAGTTTTACACTATTACGACATTTATAGTTCATTTCAGTAAAAGCAAATACAAAAGGGGATCAAATGGCAAAAGATAAAGATCTATCTGTTTTTGTTTTTAAGGGTTTTACGGCGCTTGAAACACATTTAGGTTATATCAGCGCCAGTAAAAAGGAAGAAAATGGGATAGTAAAAAGTTCTAGAATTACAATTGAAGCATCCAAGAGAAAATAAGACATAGGGGAACTGGGAACAAATAGGGAACAGATGTAGATTCCAAGAGCACACCATCAGTGTACTTAGTTTGAGATCACTAAATGTCTCATCCAGACATAAGTACAGGTCCCCGCCATGAGGAACACACTCAATTGTTTACAAATCATACATATGTAAAAGTAAAAATAATACAGTACATAACAGAGAGACGATTTACAAGGAAAAAAATATCATCTCCCAAAACTAACTACACAATTGACTGTTTCCCTCTCAGTCAGGACAAAACCAAGTAATCTCATTCCAAGACAAAGACAGAAAGCATGTTGGAAAACAGACATTGAAGGAGAGAAGACACAGTATGTACCTCCCTGCCCTCTATGGGAGGGGCAAAAGATAAAAATCTATCTGTATATGTGTGTGTATATATATATATATATATATATATATATATATATATATATTATATATATATATATATATATATATATATATATATATATATATATATATATATATTCAATATATACATACTATTTCAATACAAACATCATAATTTTTCTGTTTAAATTCCAATGTTTATAGACAGGTTCACGCAAGCTGCAGTTTGCGGTTGAGGCAGTGGAAAAATCATTGTTTTGTTTCTAAGGGGTTTACAGCACTTGCCACATATTTAGGTCATTTCAGCGACAGTAAAAATTAAAGAAAATGGAATAGTCGAAAGTTTATACAATTTACAATTTAGAGAAGCCTAGAAAAAGTATGACACTGGGGAATGGTACAAATAGGGAACAGATGCAAATTCCACGAGCATACTGTCATTGTACTTAGTTTGAGATCACCTAAAAGTCTCATTCAGACACAAGCACAGGATCCCACTAAGAGGAAAACACTCAAATACGTTCATAATACATTCAAAACGACATATATATATATAACAATACATAACAGAAAGATGATATACAAGGCCAGGGCTAGAACAAAACCACGTAATGTTGTTTGTTTTTAAGTGTTACGGCGCTTGCAACACATTTAGGTCATATCAGCGCCAGAAAAAAGGAAGAAAATTAGATAGTCAAAAGATTCTAGATGTACAGTTAAAAGGAATTGAGGTAAGACAAAGGGGAATTGGTTCAAATAGGAACAGGTGTAGATTACAAGAGCACACTATCAATGTACTTACTTTGAGATCTCCTAAATGTCTCACCCAGACACCAGCACAAAGTCCCACAAAAAGGGATACACTGATCAAATGTTTACATTATACATTCAAAATAACAAATATTACAATACATAACAGAGAGATGAGTTACAAGGAAAAAAATATAATCTCCCAAAACAATAACTATGCATTTGACTGTTTCCCTCCCAGTCAAGCACTACGACTAGGGCCAGGGCAAAACCAAGTAATCTCATTCAAAGACAAAGACAGAAAACAACTCGGAAAACAGATATGAGGGGATAGAAGACACAGCGTGACCCCCTGCCCAACATTGGAGTTCAAAGACCCCACCTAGAGAGTAAATCTCTCTCCCATCTAGCATACACACCAAAATCACAAATAGAATCAGAGGCATACATACATACACATCCACACACACACAAACGCACGCACGCATGCAGACATCAATTTTTAAATACAACAAATTAATCATTATAATTTAGAGAGAATGTCAAATTGGTTTTTACAATCATGTCATACAATATAATATTGAGAATAATAATGATAATAATGATAGTAATATGTCTTTGAAAGAACAAGGCAAATAATATAATATAGGAAAGTAACTCTTTGATAATACAGTTAGAAGTTAGCATTCTTGTACATAAATACAGTGATAATAATAAATAATACAAGGGTAATAATGATGATAATAATAATAATAATAATAATAATAATAATAATAATAATAATAATATAATAATAATAATATTAATAATATTAATAATATAATTATTATTATATTATTATTATAATGATAATAATAATGATAAATTTGAAAACTTGAAAACATGATACCTTAAGCTGTTTTTCATCCTTATATTATATATCAATATATATATACATAACTTAGCAAAATATACAAGAGAGCCCAATAAGACATAATATTGTTTCTAAAAGTACATTGCTCCAGATAATTTTTGAAAACATAATTTACAATATCGATAATGAATCCTGATAATTAATTGGGTTTGCGTTTGTATTTGAATGGCAGTATCAATAACTCAAAGTAAGGACAAAATTCTTTTCAGATACAGAGAAAATCAGCTCTAAAAAGTAAGTGCGAGTCATCTTCAAAACAGACCAAAAAAAAAAAAAAAAGTCATGAATAAAATTTGGAAATCTTTGTTCTCGAAGAATATAAACATGAAAAAAAAAATGTAGAAAAATATTTTAACATATTTGAAATAAAAAAAACACAAAGATTGCAATTGTTTGCGAAGTGTGAGAAGTGAAAGTAATCCTTTCTTATGAGACTTTGACGGGACAAGAAAAAAGATGGATCATTTTTTAAAAATTAAAAAAGAATAATGAATTTAATAGCTATATATATATATATTTCGGGTCCCTATTTCATTCCAGCACAATACCGTTTTGAGACGGATGGTCACAAATGCTGATTTTTAATATATATATTTATATATTACAATCAGGTCTAAATCAGCATTTGTGACCATCCGTCTCAAAACGGTATATTTGTCGGGATGAAATAGGGACCCAAAAAAAAAAAAAGTGAATTTAGCATTGAAATGGTTAGAAAAATCAATTTTCAGTTTTTTGCAATGTACGAAATAGTGTTTACTCCCAACAATAACGAATAGACATAAACCCCCAAGTTTCCTATTGCAGCCATTATTTCAATTTCCAGAACCTAGGTAATTCTGACACAATACTGCTTCGAGTCGAAGGGCCACATTCATAAATGTTCAAGGGCAGACAACTGATTGGATTTGTCTCTTTTTGAGTAGTTACTATCCCTTTCTTCATTCTATAGCAACTTATATAGCACATCGTCACCAATGAAAATAACGAGATTACTTTACTAAAACTAAAAGATGACCAATATGTACATCTGTGCTTGCAAGGGTCAACAAGTCCAACCACTTTTCAGCAAGGCAGCAGTAGTCGTTACGTTTGTTTTGTTTTTAAGGGTTTTACGGCGCTTGCAACACATTAAGGTCATATCAGCGCCAGTAAAAAGGAAGAAAATGGGATAGTAAAAAGTTCTAGAATTACAATAAAGCATCCAAGAAAAGGGAAGACAAAGGGGAATTTGTTCAAATAAGAAACAGGTGTAGATTCCAAAAGCACTCTATCAAAGTAGTTAGTTTGAGATCACTAAAAGGCTCATCCAGACACAAGCACAGGTCCCCACTAAGAGGAACACACTCAAATGTTTTACAAATAATATAATAATAATATAAAGAAAGCATAATACAGTGCATAACAGAGAGATGATTTACAATGAAAAAAATATCATCTCCCAAAACTAAGTATACATTTGACTGTTTCCCTCTCAGCCAGGGCATCTGGCCAGGACCAGGACAAAACCAAGTGATCTCATTCCAAGACAAAGACAGAAAGCATGTTGGAAAACAGATATAAGGGGATAGAAGACACAGTATGTACCCCCCTGCCCACTATGGGAGTAATCGTTACTGCTCTCTTGATGAAAATGGTAAGAGATCTAATTCCTGATAAGAATAAAATCGAAAAGCACTTGCAATTGATTAACCCTCACCTTACCACCTACATCAAAATCGTCACATTTATTGTTACGACACAATATACATTTTTCTTATTCAATTTTATTTTGGACATCACAATCACCATTGTTCAATTAACAATAAGAACATAAAAATGATTTGTAGAGAGATTGTTTCGAGTTTTAAAAATCAATTTTTCTGCTGGGTAATCCTGCCATTTTTGGGAAAATACTGAAAATGTTCGGTAAGGAGAGCGTTAAATGTTTACAGTGAAAGAATATTTGTGCGAGGATATGGGAAGAAATGTGTAAGCAATTTGAGCAGGATATAACTTTTAAAACCTGCTATGCGACACCAAGATAAACTCTATATCAATCCATTGGGCACTTTGGAATCACCACAAAAAAAAAAAAAAACAATAATCTGTACTCATAACTTATATAAAAAAAAGAAAGTAGCCCTTAAGAGCCAATAGGCTCAAGGAGCCGGAGTTAATTCCAGGTTCTATATTGTAAAATAGACAATATAGCTATTGCTTGGTGATACTCTTTGGCTAAGATGCTAGTATATCAGAAAAATCTTTCCACCATATTTAATAAACCCAGCTACCCAATCACTCCTGGGTGGACAGAGGGGTCTAGAAAGCATATTGACTTCACCAAGGATCAAGTTCTCTACTACTAACTACTACTACCAGGCCTGTAAATCGTCTTTTCCAAAATTGTCTGAAATTGTCTTTTAGCCATCGGTTATCTCAACAGGTATAGAGTTGGGTATTAAAAGTCATTACCCGATATAATAAAAAAAATTAAATGACCAAACAGTGTCATGGTTTAATTCTTAGTAAGTCTTTTTTTTTTTGTAAATGAAGAGATAATATCAATGACAACAAACATAAAATTAAAAAATAAAATAAAAAAAGTAAAGAAAAGAATTAGAAAAGGAAAGACAATAAATCAATTAATTTATAAGTTCTCTTCGGTCAACTTAAATCATTTTCCAATGGATCATTATTATAATTATCATTAATTATAGGGTTATGCGAATAAAACTTGTGGGTAAATTCAACTGGAGTGCGAAGAAGAAAAAAAACCAACCCAAAATACCCAAAACAAATAATTAAAAAAAAACCCCAATAAAAATAAGGAACTAAATTTAAATACCACAAAAAATAAGAAACTATCGTAATATAATAACTCATGGCAGTTCTAAATTTAACTTGAGCTGTTTTATCTGAGTCTAAAGAGTGCCTGCTCAAAGCTACGGGTATTTTGAAACAAAAAACCAAAAAAAAACCCGATGTAAATGATTTAGTCTTTATAATAAGATTGTCCAATTCAAAGTATTATAAACGATACAGGAAACTGGGAGACCAACATTTAAAGAATAACATGAGCAGCTCCGCAAAACGTGAAGTTAAGAGTGTACAAAGTATCTCAACTTTATTTATCTACATATATATATATAGAAAATATTTCAAGTATAATTATGATCAACTTCTACAATATTGTTTCGAGCATTCGCTCTTATCAGGAAGTGGAAGTGATGAGAGCGATGCTCGAAACAATATTGTAGAAGTTGATCATAACTAATACTTGAAATATTTTATAAATAGCTCCTTTTATAAAAAAGTTGAGCACTATCATTTCATGGTATTTGTTTTTATAATTGATATATATATATCATAATATATATAATATATTTATAATTGATATATTTATCAATATATATAATATATAACTGGTAGGTTTGCGGTGAATGTTCCAAATTGATCATTATACTGACCTGCCTCCCAGAAATGGCAAAAATTTGTAGTTTTCATGTCAAAAATTCTAATCACTACATGCAGACCTGCCAAAAAGTATGCATAATTTATTGAATTACGAAATTTTGTCTCGGAATTCGATACTTCCTGAGCACCTCTCAGTCTGTTTAAACTTCTTGAAAATGAAATAAATACAATGGAATACATAATTTTGAGTATTTTGAAGTGTCATTTTAATCCCCGATGAAGGCAAATTGTTCATATATAATACATAAAATGAACTATAGTGACTGCTATTTTATTAAATTTTCCTGTAGGCAGGTCTGCTACATCTTTACAATTGTGACCCACCTTGTCAATCTGGTATTATATCGAAAGGAACATATGATACCAAAAAAAATCATAAAGTCCAAAATTATCAGAATAGAAGGAAATGTAAGTGGCTGGGTGCTTAAGGCATTGCACTGTGACCTGGGTTCGTGCCCCTCTTCAAGCACTTTTGTTTTTTTTTCTTTGGGTAAGATTATTTACCCCCATTTTGCTCACTTTGGACAACATGGGTGATTCTTATTGACATCAGACACTTGTTTGTTGGATTATCTAAATTCCACCATGAGATGCCAAGGTGACAGCATCTGCTCATGATGATGCACAGAAGGGCATAATTATACGTTTTTTAAAAAGTTTTTATGATTCAAAACAAACCTCATTCTGCTAAGTGTAAGAACTATGTGTAAAATTCAATTCTATACAAAACGTTCAATCCCACATAATATCTTTTGAGATGATCGGTCACAATTTGCACCAAGGAGGACTGAATAGAACTTCAAAAATCCTTACACTATGTTACCATAATATTTTCATTTTCAACATGTCCTCTTGAATTAGAAAAGCTTATTTTGCCCTGCAGATGGATTCCACAGTGTACAATTAATTCTACAATTTTTTTCCTGGATAAGTTGGCAGGGCTGTGATAATGACAAACAAACAAACCAACATGAAAAGGTTATCAAATTTTACTGGCAATCTATAGTCAGAACATATTCTACTTTTTCATTTTGGCAAAAAAAAAAAAAATTAAAAAATTAAAAACAAATAAATAGAACAAACAAAAACAACTTTTACTCACTATAGCTATATAAGTAAGTAATACACTTCACAATCTGATTGACGCTTGCTGAGAATTGTGTGACTCAAGCCACAGAGTATTAAAATTCTAGGAGCACAGAACTGCTCTCTCCATTCATGTTGTTAATCGTTTCCATTGGTTTTGAGTCTGATCTTGTTCAGACTTTAGGAAAGACGGCACTGCAGTTTTTCTTAGTTCTTCAGGGCTTAATTCATCTTAATTCAAAAATGTCTGATATGTAGAGAGATCCTGGTTCAGGGTAGTTACTATTAATGTTGGTGGTATCCCTACATATTTGTTGCTATATAGGAAATATTCTGTCATTGTAATTTGGAATGGCATGTTATCATCTCGACATAAGATGCGACCAAATAGCTTTCACCGCTGTTCTTTTATCACTGTATGTACTCAGGCATTGGACCATGGTTTTTTCATAGAGATCATTATTTGTAAGTCTCTGGCTTAATAGATTCCGATTGTGCGGCACAATTGTTCACAGTGGTTTGAATCAAGACTTTTCTGAGTTCTTTTTTGTGTGGCCCCAGACATATTAGTACGAGCAGTCCTTCAGAGCCTCTCGGCCCATGGAGCCGTAGTTTATCCCAGTTTCTATAGCGTGAAACGGACAATAGCAATTGCTTGCTACCTTTTGGATAGGACGCTAGTCTATCTCAAAGTACTTTCCATCAGATCTAAGAGACCCAGCTACCCAATCAATGCTGGGTGGACATCCGGGATTGATCAAGGTCCCATTGATTGTGAAGTGAGTGCTCTACCAACTGAGTTATTGGGACCCCCTATATAAATATGCCCTGCAGAGTTATTGTCAAGTCTCAAACCCGAGCCTTCTAACAAGTCTTTGGCCTTAAACTTTTATCTTCTTACAAAATGATGGTAATCTTAATAAAAAATAATATGACGTAAATTATTTTTTTTGCCAAAATGAAAAAGAAAATCTGTTATTATTAATGTATGGTGTAAAACGACGCGTACTTATTTGCAGGTCTGAAGTAGGCCTAAATACTCGTGGGCTCATTATTGTGATGGACATTATACTCTCAAACCAAACTTAAAATACACTCCATTACAACAATGTTAAATCGAGCCCATAATCGTATTCGGCTATCAGACCTGCGAATACATGCACCTCGGAGTAAAAGAATAAACTACTACATCATTGTCAAAGCATACTGACACGTGAAGCATGAATGATAAGCTATTATTACAAACATCTATTTTTTGTCTGAATTTTTGCGCAGCTTCCCCCCGTCTATTAAATTTCAGCTCATGAAACGTGTCTGTGAAAATTAAATCACCAAAAGAGGAGAACTAAACAAAAGAAAAAGGAAGCTGTTGCTGTTATTTTACTACTTGCAGTATATTTGATTGAAAGAAAACCATTATTTTTACATCACATCTCGCCTCATTGAAATCAGAAAATGCCCAGAATGTGCCTCACTTCCCACCCCCTCTCCCCTCTTCTTTGGTCAAATTGTGCCCCCCTCCCATCTATTTGATACTTATGCTCGAGCTTTTATATATTGCAATATCCACTAAATGTGCTAAAAGCGCTTTACAAGGGGTCCCTGACCAACAGCAACGCGTAACGTGTAGAATGAAACATGACGCCTGTTAGGTGATATTAATATTACAATATTCTTCCTGACAGAGACAGCACTGTTAACGACCAGGTACTCATTTTACACCTGAGTACGGTGAGAGAATGCGAGTAAAGAGCCTTTTCCAAGGACTCAACTATGCGCTGAGGGGGGCTCGAACCGTGGCCTTCGTAAAGTTATGACCAAAAAATGACGTCAAAATGCCAGTCTTTTGCCACAAAAGAAAACAAATCGTGAGTTGTATTCAATAGTTCAACCAATGAAATAACTTGTTTCCATGAGCTCTACTAACGACAACTCACTAGGCGGTGCAAAAACCAAATAATGACGTCAAACTGCCAGTCCTTTTGGATTTCAGGTGTCAGGCTATAACATAACGATCGCTACGTTCGAACCCAAGACCTTCCGATCCGAAAGCAAGTGTCATACCACAAGATCACATAGTCGTACATGATACTCTAGAGTTGTCTTTTTATTTCAATTTATCTAAGTCACATGATCAATATTAGAATTCAGATTTTCTGAAAAAGTGTGAATCATAACATGACATATATAAATTTGTGACTCTTATTCTATCTTCTCAATGTCTATTCTGCTGACTTCTAGTCTAGTCTAGTCAGCGAGTGGTGGATGGTGAGTAACGATTGAATGAGACCCCCCTGGAATGGGGACTGCAGCACTGGTCGGCCGACCCGATTGCGTTGGATTGGTTGATGAGGTCGTCGTATTTTGGGTGGGCGGTGATAAGGATGAGGATGGGGACGATGTCGATCGAGACGGTGACGAAGAAGACGTAAAGCCAACACCAATACCCACACCTCCAATGTCGGTGTCGCTGTCGTCGACATTTTTAGATTGTTGGGGTTTAACGAGTTTGAAAGACATGTGGGGTGTTGGGGATAGGGTTTTACTGACAAACAAATCACTGCCGTCTCCTTGAACTCCCTTAGCCGAATCGTTACTTTTACCATTTTTGGACGTGGACGTCGTCGCTCCGTTTTCAAACAAATCCGTCGGTTTAAAGATTTTGCCCGAGGTAAAGAAACTATCCTCGCTGCTTTGGAACAAATCCTCTTTCTCGTCTTCTTTATTATCGGTGTTGTTATCATTAACACTAGCTCCATTCAGGTGATTGTTGTGAGCTGTCATTTTGCTTGCGCTTTCGATCCAAGAGGAAAAAGAAGAAGTCATGGCAGACGAGGCATTGCTAGATTTATTCGCGCTCTCGTCTCTGGAATTTTTGAATATCAACGGTGAATCGTGTTCTGCCGGGGAAGATCGGTGCTGAATCTCCAAAGACGAGAGATCAAACCTATCGGAATGCACGTTCCTCGAACTGTCCGAATCTGAGGGATGGTGGAGATGATTTGGATGTTGATGAGGATGGTGTTGATGGTGGTGTTGGTGTTGGTGGTGGTGATGATGGTGATGGTGGTGTTGGTAGTTGTGGGGGATGAAGCTTGAGGAGGATGAGGAAGGAGGCAGGCTCATTTGACTGGCCATGGAATTTTCTAGACTAGGGGTAATGTGAGTAGCAGATGAAGCATAAGGTCCTCTGGACGGGGACGACCTGAAAAAAAGATGGTATAAAAGGAAAGATAAGCGCTGGATAAAAATGTGCTTCCAAAATGTGTCTGTCATATCAATCTGGGAATATTTTTAGATGTACATACATAATCTCATTTCAAGCTCAAGACAGAAAGCAAGTTGGAAAACAGATACAGGGGGATAGAAGACACAACAAGTAACTCCCTGCCCACTATGGGATGTCGGGAACCCCCCCCCCCCCCCCCCCCCCCAGATACTGCAGATGCACTATCACTATTGAAGGACAGAGAACAGAGTGCCTATGCTAAAACAAAAACCACACTGTCAGTGTCAATGTGTCTAATTAACTGTTGGATCAACCAATCTTGAATTAATTTAGGTCATGTTGTAAGCCAAAAGACTGACCACTCACTCACAAAACTGTTGTGAATGAAAGTTATTGTATTCAAGTATCGTAACTTGTATTGTCCATCTAATGTAGTATCGTTCACAACTAGCGTCTATTCTACTGGCTACCTTGTTGAGAGTCATTCTGTATCCAACCGTCATCCTGTACACACGTATCTTACGTTATGTTGTTTAATAAATGTTCTTTACTGTAACAATTGTGACCCTTCGCCTCAAAACGGTATTAAGTCGGGTTGGTTAAGAAAATTGAATTTATAGCCAGAAATATCAGACTTGTGTTGAGTTTGTCTCTTATTGAGGAAAATGGATAGCATATTTTAGGGTGCTAATGCCAATAATTTATATTTTTGACCAGTTTAACATTTAAATCGGCTTTTAAGAGAGAGAGAGAGAGAGAGAGAGGGAGGGAGGGAGGGAGGGAGGGAGAGGGAGAGAGAATGAGAGAGAGAGAGAGAGAGAGAGAGAGAGAGAGAGAGAGAGAGAGAGAGAGAGAGAGAGAGAGAGAGAGAGAGAGTTCCTTACGGTCCCAAACCCAGCCTTTGCTCCAGTAACAGTTTGAGGTTGGACAGTGTCTGTCTCAGGTCACTGGTCCCTATCCCATAATAGAACCGCATCTGTCGACAAGAAGGGATTGGATTAGATTTAGTCATAGTTTTAGAAACTTTTTAAAAAA
The DNA here is from genome assembly GCF_034508935.2 of Berghia stephanieae. Classification (NCBI taxonomy): domain Eukaryota; kingdom Metazoa; phylum Mollusca; class Gastropoda; order Nudibranchia; family Aeolidiidae; genus Berghia; species Berghia stephanieae. The sequence continues at coordinate 41,779,510 of NC_088369.1, forward strand.
CACTCTCG
>NC_088369.1:41787017-41822017 GCF_034508935.2 Berghia stephanieae
GGAGAAAAAAACAAACAAACAAAACAATATTTACAAACAAACTTGTCATTATCTTTTTAAGGGTTTTACAGCGCTTGAAACACATTAAGGTCATATCAGCGCCAGTAAAAAGGAAGAAAATGGGATAGTAAAAAGTTTTAGAATTACAATTAAAGCATCCAAGAATAAGGCAGACAAAGGGGAATTGGTTCAAATAGGGAACAGATGTAGATTCCAAATGCACACTATCAGTGTACTTAGTTTGAGATCACCTAAAAGTCTCATCCAGACACAAGCACAGATCCCCACTAAGAGGAATACACTCAAATGTTTACAAATCATATATAATACATAAACAAAACATAATATAGTGTATAACAGAGAGATGATTTATAAGGAAAAAAAATATCATCTCCCAAAACTAACTATACATTTGACTGTTTCCCTCCCAGCCAGGGTATCCGTCCAGGGCCAGGACAAAACCAAGTAATCTCATTCCAAGACAAAGACAGAAAGCATGCTGGAAAACAGACATAGGGGGATAGAAGACACAGTATGTACCGTCATTATCTTTAATTTAAATCAAGATCTATTGTGCTTGGAGGGCTGTCAAAATCGTTTCAAAGAATAGAATAAAAATAATTGACTCTAATATATAATATTAGAGCTTTTATATATAAAGCGCAATATCCACTAAATATGCTCAAAGCACTTTACAAAGGGTCCCTGACCAACAGCAACACGAAACATGCAGAGTGAGATAATCATTCTTCATTTTTTAAATTGAAGCTTTCATTCAATTTGGCTTTAGTTATTCATTTCTTCGAGATCCAAGCAGCATCATTTGCATAACATGAATCATGTGACCTGATCATATAATTTTTACAGAATATTATTCTTACTGCTTACCTGTATTGAATGTGAGAGAGTCTCTTCTCCTCAGAAGTGCTACAGAATTCAGCTAAAGACGTTCTCTGGGATTTCAGTTGTTTGGCTGTAAAATTCAAAAGAATAAATAATAATTAATAATTAATAATAATAATAATAATAATAATAATAATAATAATAATAATAATAATAATAAAAATAAATAATGAATTTATATAGTGCCTAAACATCCACATTAATCATGCTCTGCTGCCCTTACATATCTAAAAAAAAACTCTCGAACATTATATTAAGGAAGATAAATTAGTTCGAAAAGAGATCGGGGATATTTAAAAAAAAAAATTTTAAACAGACTAAGTACACAGATGCCAACATAAAATTTATCTCAAGGGAATTCCAGACACATTTCAATAACAAATACTTCAAGCCAAAGTGGTGAAATAGAGTTAAACTTTAACATTTGGAAACCCCCACCCCCTGTTTCAAAATAAATTATTAAATGAAACAAACTGGCAAGTAAGATAGTATTTGTGGTTAGAGTCGAGATCAAATCCCACTTATAAAGGAATAATGTTGTTTGTTTGTTTTTAAGGGTTTTACGACGCTTGCAACACATTTAGGTTATATCAGCGCCAGCAAAAAGGAAGAAAATGGGATAGTAAAAACATTCAAGATGTACAATTAAAGCACCCAAGATAAAATAAGACATATGGGAACTGGGAACAAATAGGGATCAGATGTAGATTCCAAGAGCATACCACCAATGCACTTAGTTTGAGATCACCCATAAGTCTCATCCAGATACAAGCACAAAATCCAACAAAGAGGAATACACTCAAATGCTTACACTATACATGCAGAATAACAAAAATATTAATACATAACAGAGAGATGATGTACAAGGAAAAAAATATCATCTCCCAAAACAATAACTATAAATTTGACTGTTCCCTCCCAGCCAGGGCCAGAACAAAACCAAGTAATCACATTCCAAGACAAAGACAGAAATAAGCATGTTGGAAAACAGATATAAAGGGATAAAAGACACAGTATCTAACCCCCCCCCGCCCCCCCCCCCCTGCCCACTATGGGAGGTCAGGAACCCCACCCAGAAGGAATAATGTAATGATTAGCATGACTCGGCGGTATGGGCCTTTGCTTTGACTACTCGCTGCATTGTGTGCCCTTGGACAAGTCATTTTGCCATAGCTCACTTTGCAGCTCTGCACTGCGGCTGACATTTGGGGTTATTCCAGTCTTTCCTTGGAATAGACCCTTGGGATGAAAGAAAAGAATTTAATATTTTATATTTTTTATTCATTTCTTCTTTTTTTTTTTTTCTTTTTCTTTTACCCCAAGATTCGTTGGTGCCCTGGACTTTGAGCAGCTCATCCTCGTCTTTCTGTTTCTGTTGTTGCTGCCACAAAAGTTCTTGTCTCAACTGCCTCATCCTAATCAGCAAGGCTTCCCTTTGTGTTAGCTGTAGGAAAGAGGGGAGGGGGAGAGGTTGTTCCGAACAAAAGAGGTACAGTTATAGTATAGCAATAAATTGAAATGTATTTGTATGTGGTCATATTAGTTATGAGATGATGATGATGATGATGATGATGATGATGATGATGATGATGAAGAAGATGAGTAAACATCACAATTACAATAGCCCAGGCAGAGGGGGGAAGGAAGAGGGATTTAACTCCTTCAGCATCAGCAGAATCTGTTCTACTGGCCAGTCTTGAAAGGCAAAAACAATAATGTAATCCAAACCTACTATCTACAACAGTACTATGAATTGAACCAATGGTATCATCTCTTTCATCAGAACATTCAATTGGCCGTAGGGGTTATTTTAATTGAGGTTTTGCGACGAATTTGAATGTCGCTTTGTCTAAGCTTGTCATTCTCATGCTGCCTCAATCAGGTGTCAGCCATTTTGTGACGAAATTGCGAATATAACCTCAGCGCAAAAGATTTAAGGATGTAAAGGCAGTGAGGCTAAAACATTCTAACCTTACCTACCTTAATGCCTGTTGGTATCATCAACAACACCTTGAGATTTAATAATAATAATGGACTCTCGTATAGTGCACTGTAATCCTAAGCCATGAGGCTCTTGGCCAAGTCATTATATAGAAGCCCCAGTTGCTTTGGTCTTACAGCATTCTTAGTAAATATGAAATCTACCTAGAGTTCCTATATAAATACTGAGACAAAATTATAATTTGACAAAACAAAAAAAATAATTGTATTTTGTCAACAAAGGGTTAAAAATTCCTGTCGTATGATAAAATCACTGATAATCAAAACTCGAACTTTTTATTATGTAAATGTTGCTGATCGAGGCTCGAAGAAATATATAACAATGTGAAATTGAATGTAAGCTTCAATTTAATATATGAAAACAGATAAAATGGATGTTTCGGGTTTCCCCTTTATCAACGAGACAGGATGAATGTAGTGTTTCATTCATCCTGTTTTGTTGAAAAAGGGGAAACCCGAAACGTCCATTTAAATCTGTTTTTGTATATTAAATTGAAGCTTACATTAAATTTCACATTGTTATTTATAACTTTCTATTAAGACACTAGCTTGCCAAAAGATAACTTACAAAATCAATTAAATTATCCTCTTACCTTATCTGATCGCTCCTTTGAGGACACCAGCTTGTCTTCTATGGTGGAATGGATTCTACGCACGGAGGCATGAGTCTGTTTGATGGCACGGAGAACTGTATGGATTCTGTTGAGACAAGACACAAACAAATGCAAGACTTAAAGTATTAATCAAATCTCATATTGGGGCAGCGTGGCTCAACAGTACGATCTTTGCTTCGTACCCGAAAGGTACCGAGTTCGATAACCTGCCGCTGCGCTGTGTGGCATTGAGCAAGTCACCTTGCCCTAGCTCAATTTGCGGCACTGCACTGCGGCTGATGCCTGGGTTATTCCAGTCTTCCTTTGGAATAAACCCTAGAGACAAATTTCCCCTATGGGATGAATAAAGGGAATTTTTTTATTTTGAAATTTAAACAAATAACTAGATACACAATGGGTGATTTGATGAAAATGTTGATTTAAAAGACAAAAATGGAAAAGGCAATCACACTAATCACGTTCACTTTACTATTCATTATCATTGCTATTATTACCATCATTATTATTCTTATCACATTAACTTTTTAGGAAATGCCATCACCTTAAGAGGTAGTTGGTGTTGTAAGAGGGCCTGAGTGAAGACTGATCCAGTAAAACAGCGTGTAAGTTTTCACTCTTTGGGATTTCAGTGTCTGGGACCTGCAATTTCAAACAAAACAAAAAATATATATATATAAAAAAGGGAAGAGGACGCGGTGAAGAAATGAAGCAATATTTGAAAATTTGAACTACTAATTAGTTAAAAGGCAATAAATAACCTTGATTGCAAAATGTGTTCCGTACTGACTGAAGGATAAATTTTAATCAAAAATTGTACTTTAAGGGTGACAAAATTTAATTAATCTCATCTTAAAATGCTACATATTGGACAGACAAATAACTGTTTTTAAAATTTTCTAGCTGTTTCTCTCTGATTCATGAATAGAGACTGGAGTTCAACAAGATTTAGGGGGAATTCAACAAAATAAAAAATAAACAAGGGAAACAAGTAAAGAGAATTTTTTCCAAACCAGCTTTTATCTCCGTTTTTTTTCCCAATTTTGAGTTATTGAGGATTATTTCCCCTAAAATTTATCATCTAGTCTATCAATTCATCATGAATGTCCATCAAATTCAATAAAATTTAGGGGAACTTTTGTGCCAATTGATGCTTAAAAATAAAGTTTACATTTCAATTTAACTCAGGAATTGCGATAATCTCAAACAGTAGAAAAGTTGACTTAATAAGTTTTGGAAAACCAGCCTTCAATACTCTAATGCCCCTACACACCTAACATTCGATCGGCCGGAATACCGGTAATGGTAAACCGTTTAGCCCATCAATATCAAAAATATCACTCCGATCTTAAAACTAAATACATATTTGAACTCAGCAGGTCCAAATTAACAATGTCCACACGTACACGCCTCGATTTAATGCTTATTTACAAATTACTTTTTATTTAGTTTTTAAGATCGGAGTGATATTTTTTATATTAATGGGATAAACGGTTTACTGTTACCGGTAGACCAGCCAGTAGAAAGTTAGGTGTGTAGTGTAGGGGGCATATAGGAGTTATCGCACACTTACCAGCTGCTCAAGTTGTGGATGGGCCGCCTCAGGGTCCAAGTAGCAATAGATGTGGTTATACATCCCAAACAGCAATGTGTCTGGTTTGTGCTTCAAACCAGATACCTGGAGCTAAACAAAAAGAAAAAACATGAAGGAATAATATAGATAACTCATCAAACAAGATGTCTGATGTCAACAGGAATCACCCATGTTGTCCAAGTGAGCAAATTGGGGGTTAATAATCTTGCCCAAGGAAAAAAACGAAAGTGCCTGAAGCAGGGCGTGAACCCAGGACCTTCCAGGTCACAGTGCAATGCCTTGACCACTCGGCCACTTCGCCCCCCAGAGCTAAATAAACACATATAAAAATATCAACTCATTACTGTGTGTAAGTTATATTTATCAAAAATTATGATTCAGTCGATTTAGAAGAAAAGAAAAAGAAAAATAGAGCATAGCTTTGAGAAAATTTTGATGATTAGCTTACCCATATCAATGATCAAAAGGGCTTTACAAAAAAACATCCAAAAAAAAAATTTTTTTAAAATAAAAATGCGCTTTTATATAGAGCAATATCCACTAAACATGCTCAAAGCGTTTTACAAGGAGTCTCTGGCCAACAGCAACATTTAACATTTAGAACGGAATATGATCCGAAAGCGGGTGGCATACCACTAGACCACATAGCCGCACAAATGCTTGTATGATGTAATTCGAGAGAATATTGACGTAAAATCCGTTGGCAACATAAACATTCTTTAACGACTAGTTAAAGGCAATGAATGTATAGTCATAAAAAGTTTTTACTGTATTTACAGTGATTGTCAACAAACCTTGCTATGTGCTTGACTAAATATGATACCAGTTACCCCACAACAACACTTAAGACAATTGAATTAAAAACTCACTCACAATAAATCACATTTATTTAATATATTACAGGTTTCCACCAAAATGTTAGAATCAAGTTTCATTTAAAAAAAAAAAAGACTTCATTTCACAGATTGATCCCTTGACTTGTCAACTTAAAACGTACCATCGGCTAGATAGTCATCCTGTATTTTTGAATTTTCATATCAGGTCATGACTTAGCGACCATGTAGGTGTATCGGTCTTATCAGCTTGTATTGTTTTGAACTGATCTGATATGCCCCCTCTTATCTAATCACCAAATGAGAAAACAGGCTGTTATCAAATAAATGATGTACTGTAGTAGTCACTTGCCAACCGAATTTCTCAATTTTGTTCTTCTAATCACATAGTGTGTCAGTTTTAAAACTATATATATATATATATATATATACTGTGAAGTGAAAATCTGTCTAAATCAAATTGAAACGTCAGTCTAAATCAAAATGAAAAGTCTATAGTTATATCAGTTACCATCTAAATCTGTGTAAATTGGGGTTAAACAGTATAAGGCCTATGACCTTGACTTTATTCCAGCAGTCCGACTTAATACCACATTGAGAAACAAAGCAAAAATAAAGATTTCATTCATTTTCATCATGTCAGTAAATAAAAGGACGGATTCATAGCTTAACTCTCTCCAGTTCCCCATAGTTGAAGATCGAACAAATTTGTTTAATTTTCCATTCATATGAACTCGAGAGAGTTAAGCCAGTGGACATCTTTATTGTGTAAACAAACAATAGACAACAAAAGCAATAACATCAACAACAACAAAAACCCAAAAAAAGATCAAAATGAAACAAATATGTGGTCATTTGTATTTTGCTGCATGAATTGAGCTTTTATATAGCGTAATATCCACTTAACGTGCTCAAAGAGCTTTACAGGGTACCCTGGCCAACAGCAACACTAAGCATTTAGGACGAGACATGATGACACCTGTTAGGCGATATTACATTTTTTTCGGACAAAGACAACGCTGTTAACGCCCAGGTACTCATTTTACACCTGAGAACGGTGAGAGAATGTGAGTAAAGAGCCTTTTCCAAGGACTCGACTATGCGCCGAGCGAGGCTCGAACCCAGAACCTTCCAATCCGAAAGCGAGTGTCATACCACAATAAGACCACATAGCCACACGAATGAGAGTAAAATGTATCCCAACATACCTTGTCAGAGAAGAGAACGAGCCCTGAGAGATGTACATGCCATTCGATCTTCAACTGGAACTCATTCTGGTATCCGATCCATACCCGGACCACAACGACTGTGTTATATCCATTAAGGAATCAATACTGATATCATTGTACATGATGCAATCATACAATTTCTACTATGTGTTCTATATGGTTTTTCTCATGTCTCATATTTTTTTCAAACTAAAATCTATATTTTCAACATCAGCAACTATCCAAATTCTAAACTTTATTATTCCCTGAATATATGGAGACGTAATATTTTTTCGAGCAGGTGGAAAGGAATGAAAACTATCTATCTGCCTAGCTACTCAGGTTCCCACCAAGCTGATGACTTTATATAATAACATACTTTTACTCTTCCACTTTTAGCATCCCCCCCCCCCCCCCCTCCTTTTGTAATAAATCCTGACTTTTTTTTAGCATTTAGCATATTTTAGTTAACATTCCCATATTGTCATATACCATAGAATGAAAAGCGTATTAAAATGTGAGAAATCATACTAGCTGGCAAGTCTACTTAGATATATATTCAAAATAAGCATTCAAATTAAAAGATGGAACTAAAGTTTGAAAACCAAATGCAATGTAATACAAAATGCAAGCATAAGATCGAGTAAGATTTGTGCTGAAAATCTTAATTCAAAAGGGATACATTTGGAGGCGAGATCGGCATTCGAATCATTTCTTTGCAGGTCAAAGCTTTGCCAGGTTGGATTCTGTTCAAGTTAAACAACAACAAAAAAAACAAAGTTATCACCAAAAACACACCAAATAAAATAATGGTAGTGGGGGGAGGTGGGAGGTTATATATCAAAATTCAAACAAGCCCCTTGTAGGAGACTACCCAAGATCTTGAGCTGAAATATACTGAGGTAAATAATAATAATAATAATAATAATAATAATAATAATAATAATAATAATAATAATAGTAATAATAATAATAATAATAATAATAATATAATAACTTACATAGTCTTAAATTTCTTGGATCTAATAAAATAATTAAGCGACATTGGATATATTTGATGTAAAAATTCCTGGCATGCTCGTAGCTGTCTGCATTAAGACTTTCCTTATCGATATCTGAGGCTAGAAAAATGTATTTTTGATCCGTGTCTTTGACTTTTAAAAAAAGGTTTAAAGCAAGAATTGCTTCTAAAAGAATTGTAATTCAAATGAATTAATCGGTACTTTGCAAACACTTTTTTGCGCCACTTTGAGAAGTCCCTCAGTATCTTAACTAATTGTTATTATTAAATTTCAGAGAAACTGGCAAGACCTAGATTGAACCTATAATTCTTTTGGTTAATTAATTTTGGTGTCTTTTTTTGCAGAAGAATGTTAGAAAAATGATCTTATAGCCTAATATCGTTTTTTTTTGTGTCATCAGCTCTATATTGATCAATCTGGCTATCAAAAATATTTAAACAAAAGAGAAAAGAAATGTTTAATGCAGTCCAATAATTTTTTTTTTAAAAAGACCAAAAAGCTATAGAAGAACATTATAATTTATGTATACTTTGGCAGTTCATTCAGCTCTGCGGTTAAGCACTTGCCTCAAATGCAAAAGGACTTAGTAATTATTTCAATTTGGGATTCAGTTCGATGTTGTTTTTCCCTCCTCTGTGCAACCAGCATGATTGGGTAGCCAAGACTGTTAACTCTCTCGAGTTCACCCTCATTGAAAATCAAACAAATTTGTTCGATTTTCCATGCATATGAACACGAGAGAGTTAAGTCTGATAAAACAGACATTTTGCAATAGGCTTGTCGTATTAAAAGGGTAGCATACAATGATTTTAAACTAATGCTGAGCACTTTACAACCACTATAGAAACGGATATTCTCCAGCTCTATGGCCCTAATAATAGCTTTGAACGTCCATTTATAATAATAATAAATATAATGCATTCCCAGGACGCTGGAAAAGAAATAAAAAGTTGTAAAAAGACTTACCAAGGATCCTGTGATCTTTTCACTGGTATAAAATGCTGAAATAAAAAAAGAAAAGAACAGAAAAAAGAATTGTTAAAGAATGTAGATTTTAAGGATTCTACTTACTGTGCTTGCAGCTTGAGCGTTCTTACAGCACAATATCTACCAAACATGCTCAAACTGCTATTCAAGGAGTGCTGAGCCAACAGTAACTCTTAACATGTAAGACGAGACACAATGCCTGTGAGGCAATATTACATTTTTTTTTCAGACATAGAGGACGCTGGTAACGGGGAGGTACTCATTTTACACCTGAGTACGGTGAGATAATGAGTTAGTCAAGAGCCTTTTCCATGGACTTAACTCTTTCCTTACCGATCATTTTCAGTATTTTCCCAAAATGACAGGCTTACCCAGCCGAAAAATGGATTTTTTAAAACTCAAACACGATCTCTACAAAACAACTTTAACTTTATGCTCATATTTATTAAACAAAAAATATATTGTATCGTAACAAATGTGACGATTTTGCTGCAGGTGGTAAGGAGAGGGTTAACACTCAACTATGCCCTGCTCAGAACAGGACTCAAATTTTAGACCTTCTGATTCCAAGGCGAGTGTCATACCACTAGACCACATATCTGCACAATAGATGTAATATTATAAACAGTAAAAATAAAAAGGGATATGATGTGAGTGTCGAAAGTTAGATCTGCCAACAAAAGCACCTATGAAAACGTAATACAAAAGGGCATCATGTTTATTTTGAGACCACCTAAGACTAACTCCAGAATTATGTAAATATGACAGCAAGAAATATATAGAAAACATCTTGTTTATAAGGGCAGCAGAAGCAACACAAATACACCTTTGGTTGATTTCTTTCTTTTCTATAGGTATATCAAAATCTATTTTTTAAATGTTCATTAGAAATAATTGATATCTTTGTCTACCAGATTGCAAACTAAGTAAAAATAGCATTTAAAAATGTGAGCTTTTATATATTATACAGCACAGTATCCACACATGAGCTCAAAGCTAGTAACTATACTGGACAGTGGAATGAATAAATAGTTTCAATTTTCTTCTCGTCTTAAATAATAATACTAATAATAATAATAATAATAATAATAATAATAATAATAATAATAATAATAATAATAATATAGCACTTGTATAACGGATAGCTATAACTAGGTCATGCTCTATGCTCTTATAAAGTTATGATTAAAACTCTTGGGATTTTGTGAGGATTTTAATCAAAATAATGTTTACCTTTACTCTTGGTTTCTCTATGAAGGGTGAAATAAACTTGTAGCTTGATTATATCAATTGCTTTGCTATTCGGACACACTAAATTTCTGACTGTGATACTTTGTAGATGTCGTAATCTCCTCTGAAAATATATAGAATGGACAAAAAAAAAAAGGTAAAAACAAAAATGGAAGCAAGCCAAACAGCCAATGATAATGACAAAGAATTTTAAAATGTGCATTACTATCAATAAAAATGCAGAGGTTGAAAAATTAAAATAAAATAAAATAGTTGGGCAGTACGGCTCACATTTGGAAAAATGTTGGTTGATGGCCCCGAAGAATTTTTATTATCTCACCCGCCCTTCATTTGGTGTGAAGCATCCCACGAAATTATTTTCATTTGCATCAGTACATTATCTTGTTCAAAAAATGAAGCAAACAACTATGGGAATTTAGTCTACTTTACCTAAGTAATTTAGAAATAATACAAATAAAATAATAATTAAAAGTGACTGCGCCTGATGGTCAATAAAAATTCACCCTTCTTATGCCAGAACAAACAATTATTCCTCAAAAAACGACATTTTGATACAACCAGGAACATAATCATAATCAAATGAACAAGTGAGCCTTGACCTTGTTGGACGATAAGAACTCAATAAAACATATGTTTTGATTCAACTCAATTTTATCAGCTGTGACAGTCTGTCATACTCTATAGATTACACCTCCAATTCACAACATAGTCATATAAAGCCATATCATGAATCGCTGTGATTATTGCCAGACATGTATGCCAATAAGAAAAATTATTATTGGCAGACACTGTCTGGAAATAACGATGGACCATTATACATAGAAACTGTTTTGAAATTCCGCTCTTTTAAACATTTATCCACATTACAGAATATGGAAAGTTTCGAAATGCACATAGAAATAAAGTAACGTAGTTTTTATGCACCTCCGTTGACGGTGTATCTTAACGGACCATTTTTATACACCTCCGTCACGCATGCGCATCCCACCCAATTTCATCAGCGATATTGTGTTTCTGTATTTGGACACAGCGAAAGTTATATTGTGACATCTGTAGGATGTTTTTGTTAATAAATTTATATAAAAATAATAATTTAAAAAATCGAAATATAAAACCAGAAAATAGAAGTTGCATTGAAGGAAAAATAATGTTTTAGAAAGACCTTATTAAATCTGATGAACAGTAAGGTGGCTCCATAGCCCAGTGGACAAGATGTCAGACTCTAACCTTGAAAGTACTGGGTTCGATTCCCATTGTAGACATATTTTTAAAAAAAGTTTACTTTATTAAGAAAGACATTTATTTTTGTTTGTCTTTCTTTTTTGTTTGTTTTTGTTGTTTTTTTTCAAAAACTTTTTAGGTCTATCATGTTTTTAAAAAAACTTCGATTCTAATTTTCTAAAATTATTTAATTATTTGAGATCAGTACCTATTTGTGTGCCATGTTGCTTTTTACTTTTGATTTTTAAAATTATTGTTATTATTCTTTAACTTTAATTTATTATCATTGTATAAACGTACATAGGTAATCACCAAGCAGCGTGCTAAACTACAATCTAAAACTATTTAAACCTCATGGACATATGCAGCAACATTTTCATTAATGTACCATCACCGCCAATGGAGGTGCATAAAAACGGTGTGCTTTTGTACACCTCCAACGGAGGTGCATAATAACGCCACCATAAAGTAAAGTTAATAAAATATCAATATATAAACATAAAATTAACCAACAATAAATCAGTCAATGGATAGTAGTATTAGTATGCAGACACTTTAAATTTGGCTCACAAGAAATTCAGACATCAAAATCAATCAGACGAATTTCAATGCCGAAAGAGGAATTTCCGAACACAAGAAAAGGGAATTAGGATGGAATTTGGCATTGGGTTTACATATTGAATTGTTCTAAATAGATAACTGGTTAGAACCATATTATGATATATAAACAAAAGGCCAAATACAATCCCAAAGTTTCCTTATTTTCAAATGAAGTAAAGCTAATAATTAATGACTAATGGTAAATGACTGTAGTACTGGTAGTAGTGAGGATAATGTGGTGTTGGTTGTTGTAGTAGTAGTGAGTAGTGGTAGCGATGATGGGCGAAGGTACCAGTTGTGTCTGTGTAGTGTAACTTGTAACAGTTAACAGTAACAGTAACTTTCGACTGAAAACGACACACCCCCTTTCTGAGAAATTTTTTATCACAGAAAATTAAAACTATGCCATGAGCTGTTGCATAAACGTTTGTGGTTAAAACTCTGTAAATGAATTTTTGCGCACAATGCCGTAACCTGGTTTAGTTGACCGAATCGAGTAAAACGTCAACGTCTGAGTGAGTTAAAAGTTGATTGAAAACTATGAACATCACTCCCTTCTTGCAAGGATTTTTTGGCTTGGTCTTGAGCCAATTTAACAGTTGTCGAACAAATTTGGTAAATAGGTTGAATAACAATTCACCTGATGGGTCGGAAGGTTGAATTGACTGTGAACCAACGGCTCTTCAACATCTTCCTGAATCGTACTAGACATATTTACGGCAATCAAAAGTTATTATTTTCAGGTCATTCCAGCGGCTGTTCCGAAAAAAACATCCATCGTCAACAACTCTTTATATTTGAAAGCAAAAAAGCATCATATTGTCACATGATTGATTAAAAGGTGGAATTTAGTATCGTCAGATAGGTATTTCCTTTTTAAATGTTTCTTTTAGCATGTCTTCTGTACAACTTAATTTTTATATAATTCAACTACCGACTGAATTTATTATCATCCAAACACATATATTGTGAGATTTAAGTCTAGATCAGTAAACTTAGAGATTTTCAAACTTCTTTTGTAGATGATTACAATCTTGAAGGTACGATTACTTTACTGACTTTTCTTCCTCCTTCTCACAAGAAGGTTGCATACAATTATTTTCGTTTTCAGTTTCAATCACTGTGTTGCCTGCCGCTGCTGCGATCTCTTGCAACTTTACACTCTCAACATGAACCCACTAACGTAATTTTTTAATCTCTCTCTCTCTCTCTCTCTCTCTCTCTCTCTCTCTCTCTCTCTCTCTCTCTCTCTCTCTCTCTCTCTCTCTCTTCTCTCCTCTCTCTCTCTCTCTCTCTCTCCTCCTCTCTCTCTCTCTCTTTTCTCTCTCTCTCTCTCTCTCTTCTCTCTCTCTCTCCTCTCTCTCTCTCTCTCTCTCCTCTCCTCTCTCTCTCTCTCCTCTCTCTCTCTCTCTCTCTCTCTCTCTCTCTCTCTCTCTCTCTCTCTCTCTCTCTCTCTCTCTCTCTCTCTCTCTCTCTCTCTCTCTCTCTCTCTCTCTCTCTCTCTCTCTCTCTCTCTCTCTCTCTCTCTCTCTCTCTCTCTCTCTCTCTCTCTCTCTCTCTCTCTCTCTCTCTCTCTCTCTCAGTGGGCACTTTGTTAACTCGTCTTGTGACTAGATAGTGGCTGCCGATCGCTCGCTCACTGTGTCACTGAGTGTCGTGAAACTTTTCATTTTCTTTTATACTTTTTTTTATCTCTTTTTATATTATTTGGGCCGTCGTTATTCACAGATGTCTGTCAAAGTCGATAACAATATAACGATGGACGATTATTCGCAGACAGTGTCTGTCAACCAATGGTCAGTAAGAAAAATCCAGGGGAGGCCTTCCGAATTCTCTAAGGGAAACAACCCAATATTCCCTCAACTAGATAACCCTAAGAAAAAATAAAACCCATCTATCTAGTACCTTACTTTAACTTTAACTATCTAGTTCTAATAGTAATAGTATAGTCTAATAGGAGAAACAAACACCCAAGCACCTTTACTAAGATCTCTAACAAACCTGAGAATACCAAAATAATTGTAAAAATGGGTGGCCTTCCGTTAGCTCCTCTGCTGAGGGAAACAACCCAAATATTCTCTCAACTAACCCTTAGAGAGAGGCCTTCCGAAAGCTCCTCAGTCTAGCTTAACTTTCGATTAGTATTTTCACTGTGGATCTTTTGCACTACCTTTCAATACTTCACAAATCTTCTACCCATCTACCTGTTAACTTTATTGATGTTCTTAAATTTTGTTTCTCTTTAATTTGTTCATTCTAACCACTATTTTGGGGATATTGATGATAGTTGGAAATTTGTTTATTTCGCGGATGAATCCTAGGCCTGGGTGTTGTTGGTCCATCTACACACTGTTGTGAATGAAAGCTATCGTATTCAAGTATCGTAACTTATATTGTCTATCTAACAAACCTGAATACCAAAATAATTGTAAAAATGGGAGGCCTTCGGTAAGCTCCTCTGCTAAGGGAAACAACCCAAATATTCCCTCAACTAACCCCTAGAGAGAGGCTTTCCGAAAGCTCCTCGGTCTAGCATAACTCTCAATTAGTATTTTCACTGTGGATCTTTTGCACTACCTTTCAATACTTCAAAAAACTTCTACCCACCTACCTGTTAACTTTATTGATCTTCTTAAATTTTGTTTCTCTTTAATTTGTTCATTCTAATTCCAACCTCTATTTTGGGGATATTGATGATAGTTGGGGATTTGTTTATTTTTCGGACGAATCCTAGGCCTGGGTGTTATTGGTCCATCTACCGATTGTTGTCAATGAAAGCTATTGTATTCAAGTATCGTAACTTGTATCGTCTATCTAATGTATCGTTCACAACTAGCGTCTGTTCTACTGGCTACCTTGTTGAGAGTCATTCTGTATCCAACCATCATCCGTACATATATGTATCTTATGTTATGTTGTTTAATAAATGTTCTTTACTGTAACAATTTGGTTTGTTGATTCTTGGAATAATATGTCTTATCAATTAATGATATAAGAATACAACACTGACCACACCTACTATTTTCGTGTCTTCCTCATACGAAATATTATAATTTATTATATATAACACTTCCACAAATCTAGATATATATTATATCATTTCACCTTTCAGACTCATCCGAGTCAAGGTGATAATAACTATCAAAACAATGAAGCAGAACTGTCCGGGAAGAAAATTATCTAGGACATGTAGATGTCTGTGTGGATAAATAGCTCAGTGGGTTAGCCCACCTTTCAGTATTTTCTTTTTGTTTGCTGCACTGGTTCGAATCCGCTCTTATCATATTTTTTTTTTCTTTTTTTTCTTTTTTTTTTGTATTGGTTATATTTCTGAGCATATTACATATATATATATATATATATACATATCGACTTATGGGGAGTGTGTGTTTTTTTACTACTGTAATATATGAAGAAGCGGGAGAGACCAAGAAAAAACTCTCTCTCTCTCTCTCTCTCTCTCTCTCTCTCTCTCTCTCTCTCTCTCTCTCTCTTTCTCTCTCTCTCTCTCTCTCTCTGATCATTTGATCGCTCTCTGAATTATATTATTTTTTTATTTTTCTGAATTTATATTTATATATTTTTTAAGTAGTATGCACTTTTGGATATTGGATTGGGTATCAATATTACAATTTGCAATGTTTTATAGAAAGCAACTGATAGAGAAAGTAAAGAAGATTTAAAAGAAAAAAGAGGGGGGGGGGGCATTTTTCATTTGAGACGACTTACCCATTCGGACATGACATCCACATGAATGTTGACGCATGTTGTATATATAGGCGAAGTGGCCGAGCGGTAAAGGTATTGCACTGTGACTCAGAAGGTCCTGGGTTCGAGCCCAGCTTCAGGCACTTTTATTTTTTTCATTGGGCAAGATTATTAACTCCCACTTCGTGTCAATTGTACAACATGGGTGATTCCTGTTGACATCAGACATCTTGTTTGATGAATTATCTATATTCCTTCGTGGAATGACTAGGCCACGTTATCTTATTTTGTCGCAGCGGAAGGGCATGATTTTTTTTTTATTTCTTATTGTGACCTACTAAATATCAAATAATATACATACATACTTACATACATACGTACATACATACATACATACATACATATACATACATACATACATATACATACATACATATACATACATACATACATACATACATACATACATACATACATACATACATACATACATACATACATACATACATACATATATATATATATATAATATATTCTTTTCATTTCACCTTTCAGAAATATAAAAAACTTGCAAAAGCTCAATGAACGGGAACTTGAATTGGGAATCATCGGCAAGAAGTCTTGGCATGATGAATATAAAGGCAGTGCTTGGATTTTTATCGGAGGTTTGCCCTATGACCTTTCAGAGGGAGACATTATTTGCGTCTTTTCACAGTGAGTCTTTTATGATGGTTTGATTAATTAAAAAAAAGATAAAAACATTAGAAAATGTGTATGGTGGAATGTATCCACTACCCAAGTGGTTAAGGCATTGAACTGTGACCCTGAATGTCCCGGGTTCGATCCCGGCTTCAAGCACTTTCTTTTTTTGTTTTTTTTTCCTTGAGCAAGATTATTAATCCCCAATTTGCTCGCTTGGACAGCATGGGTGATTCCTGTTGACATCAGACATTTTGTTTGATGAATTATCTATATTCCTTCGTGGAATGCCTAGGCGACGGCATCTAATGATGCTGTTGCGGGAGGGTGTAATTTTTAAAAAAGTTATTATCCACTACACTTGTTCAAATCACTTTACAAACAGTCACTAGCCAACAGCAACATTTAACATCTAGGACTAGACATCATACTTTAAAGGCCATTTTTAAAAAAAATTTGGTACAGGGACAAATCTGTTACTGGCCAGGTACTCATTTTACATCTGAGTGTGGTGAGAGAATATGAGTAAAGAGCCAGGGTACTGTTATTAGTTGAAACTCACAAAATATTTCTTTTCTATTAAATAAAGAAAGTACCTCCCTAAATAAGGGAGATAACTCTTTAAATGTCTTGTGGCCGGTCAAAGTATGATTTCTGGTTTCCAAGGACTGAGCATTACAGGCTGTCAAATTATGGAAAATCCGCATGCCAAAGGACTCAACGGGGCAATAAATTAACCTTGATTTAAGAAAGGTTTGCAAGTTACTCGTGTATCAATCTGTGAAAAATAGTTTTTTATAGTATTTAGATTTGCCAGTAATTCTGTGCTCTAAGATAAAAATTTAATCATGGCTGTATGGAACAATGTTGATCACCAACCTTAATTTTCTGTATAATTTATTATATTGTTATTGTTGTTATTATTATTATTATTATTATTATTATTATTATTATTATTATTATTATTATTATTATTATTATTATTATTGTTGCTGTTCATTCTTGTTCGTTATTTTTTTAAATAGCTTGTTGTTACCCGTAATTTTTAGCTTATTTTGTTGACAAATATCAGTTAAACAAGATATGGCAAAAGGTTGATTTGTAAATGCTTTGTTGTAAAATAAAAAAGAGAGAGGAAGAGTTTCTTATATATAGATAGTATGCTCTTGGCTAAGAAGCTCACAACATTGCCATCCAGAAGTAAAACGGACCAACACACAAAACTATGTGTAACTATGAACGTTTATAGTCTGGTTAATACAGTTAAGTGAAAATTACTCATAAATGTGGATGGCAAAAAACAATAACAAATACTTGATTGACGTCAACTTCATTCTATCAATAGCATATGTACCAAGAGCATGTTTCGAAAGATTGAGAAGTCAAAATTTGTTGTATAACATGTCTACAGAGCTGCCAACCTCCCGCATAAAATGCGGAATTGTACGCATTTTCAGCGATTGTACGCTTGCACGCATTTCCCACAAGATTTTACCCATTTTCGGTGTTTCATATTATTACCAACCTATTGAGAAACCTTGGTGGCAAAGTGGAAATTCATATATTTTTTGACCAATTATGATCTTCATGCTGGGAGGTAGAATTCTGAAAGGATTGGATTATAGTCTTGGGAACATCATTGTTGCTGCAATTGAGCTTGTGCGGCGTGACTTTATTTAAGGATACCTTCCTCTTACTTTCACAATGGTTATTTTCAGTCGATTTCAGGATTGTGCCCATTTTTATGAAATCTCCCCCGTTTTGAGGTCCCATTGTATACATTCTCATCAGATGGGGTTGGCAGCTCTGTGTCTATGATAAATGCAATGTTACCAATGCACAGCGGCAATGAAAAATTTTATGGTTAAATCTTGTCATGGCACAGTTGATGAAACAGTCATTGGTTACCTTTACACATTGATTGATTTCAGGTATGGAGAAATCGTCAACATAAACCTTGTTCGAGACAATAAGACGGGCAAATCAAAAGGTTATGCATTCATCTGCTTTCAAGATCAACGCAGCACAGTGTTGTCTGTAGACAATCTTAATGGAATCAAGGTAACTGCACAGTAAAAACTACTTAAAGTTAAAGTGATACTAGGCTGCTAGAAGCCGTGGACTGTAAAAAGTAATAAACCAAATTGAATGTAACGGCTTCAAAAAAGAACAAAATACCAAACATGGAACGTGTTGGGCTCAAAACCCTTCTTCAGCCAACAACAAAAACAATAAATTAAAGACATAAATACATTACTAAATTCCAGATAGATGACAGAAATATCTCTTTCTTTTATCTGGAATTTAGTAATGTATTTATGTTTTGTTGTTGGCTGAAGAAGGGTTTTGAGCCCAAAATGTTCCATGTTTGGTATTTTGTTCTTTTTGAAGCTGTTATATTCAATTTTGTTTATTACTAAACTAAAGACGAATTACATAGGTATTCAAGGGCCTTGCTTTAACTGTACATTCAAGTGCTTTCGTGGAATTCAAAGGACTGCATATAAGTTATCACATTGTGACTGTGATGTAAAATAAGTTATTGTCGCCTGTTCATGGGTACCCCTGAATCAATGCCAGTGCCAATTTTTAAAACTTTTTCAGCGCTGAGATTATATCCGCATTTTTGTCACAAAATGGCGGACACCTGAATGAGGCAACATGAGAATGACAAGCTAAGACAAAGCGACATTCAAATTCGGCGTAAAATCTCTTCAATTGATATACCCATCTGGGGCCAATTTAATGTTCTGATGAAAGAAATGATACCATTGATTCAATTTATAGTATTTTTTGTAGAAAGTAGGATTGGATTACATTATTGTTTTTGCCTTTCAAGACCGGCCGCACTGTGCGGCCACTGGCCAGTAGAACAGATTCTGCTCTGGCCGCACAGTGCGACCAATGGCGCTGAAAGAGTTAAATAATAGAAAAGAATTGTTTCTTTTGTGAGTTGCTCATATGTATAATTGCTTTGTGTCCAGCTTGCAGTGTGACATGAATATAAGGTTTTGAATTCTATAGCACTATACAATATTTAAACTTGAAAAGCCTTAAATTTAAATGTGTTGTCCTATTAGTTGAATGTGTTTTTCCTACCTGGAGAATATTATGTTAAAGAGCTCTGAGCTTGGTAGTAAATTATTATACAGCGCAGTCCGCAAGAGATCGACTCGACTCATACGATGTCCATATGGTTTGTTTTGTTGTGGGGGGTATTTTTCTTCCTTATTATTGTTACCAAATGTCTAATGAAATCAACAGTTTCAACGGGAAATCCACTTATGACTGACTGATGTGATGTATAGATTAAGAATTGAGTCATAGCTTGAAAGAAAGAGAGGGAGAGAGGATTAGTGCGCTTGTGCAAGTACACTGTCTGAGTGTGTTAATTAACCTATCGCACTAGCCACTTAAAACTAAAGTTGTTGTTGGCTGGGATTGTGTCATCATTGTTTGATAAACGTTGAGAATGTCAACAGACACAATGGTACTCGAGTCAAGTGCAAAGCGTTTTGTTTTTTTTATATGGATGCCTATGGTCAAGTTTAGCTTGCTGATCACACAAGAGGTCAACAAAGTCAAGCAATGTTGAGTACAGTCATTGACTAGATGAGTGACTCAGGTGTGAATGAGTACCCTGGTTATAGGCAGTTGTGGGTGTTGTAAGGGGCAATACATAAAATACATTTTACAGTACAGCACTATGTACTATACTTTTTAATCTATGTATTTTCTATTAGTATTATTATGTGCAGTGTTTTAACAAGATTAAAACGTAAAACCCTACAAACTGTGAAGTGATCCTCGACAATATTGGTTTCCTCAAGACGATGAAGAAGAAGAAGTAGATGATGAAATAACACAACTTTTTGTGTTTATACATTTTTATGCATGCCACGTCTGTAAACGAATTTCCATTTTTTTTGGATGAATAAAGTATATATTATTATTTATTATTATTATTATTATTATTATTATTATTATTATTATTATTATTATTATTATTATTATTATATATTATTTTATTATTATAAACACATTTTGTTTTATATGGTTTGCTGGTGAAATAACTTTTATGCATATTGACATTGATGAATGAATCTGTGGACATGTTCATATGTGACCCATCGTCTCAAAATGGTATTATGTCGGAATGAACCAGATGCTTAAAATCTGAATTAAATGTTAAACTGGTCAAAAATTTAAATTGTTGGCATTAGCACCATAAAATATGGTATCCATTCTTCTCAATAAAGCATACAAACTCAACACAAGTCTGATATTTCTGGCTATAAATTCAATTTTCAACAGCTTAACCAACCCGACTTAATACCGTTTTGAGGCGAAGGGTCACATATTTTTAAAAAGTAGTATTTTTTTTTAGTATTACAATATATATCGCACCAGGGGAACACTGCCATACGCACACAGTCGAAATGAAAAAACTAAAACGTTGTTGATGATGAAGATAATGATGATATTTAATGGATTGGAGAATACGATGCAGTAAGATAATATTTACAGGACAGCATGTAAAGTAGAAATGCATGTAGAGCAGAAGTATACAGCAGTATGTAAAGAGGTCGGCTGCAAAATCTACTATTTAAGAATAGATATATTTTGGTCACATTAAATTTTATTAACATAGTATAATATGTGGATCTCCACGTGTCAATTGAATCATATTCACAGTGCGCTCATATGACCTTAATGTGTTGCAAGCGCCGTAAACCCCTTAAAAACAAACAAAAACAGTGGAAAAATAGTTAAAGAAAAATAAACAAAAATGGTATGTTAAAACATGAATGCTCCTCATTAGGATATTGATGTAAACATTTATTAAGGTGATAGACTAATGATGTCTTTAACTTGAAATATAAAAAGGAACATGAAATCATAAATTATTGAATCAATGAATTATACGAGTACAAGTTTATCTCTACGAACACAATAGAGCTTCAAGCCTTAAACAATTTAAACATGAATCATAATAACTAAATTTGAAAAATCAAACCTTACATTTCCAGTGTGTTTACTATCGAAAATGTAACGAGGACCATCCAGTAAAATGCTCAATTGGCTTAAACCA
This sequence comes from Berghia stephanieae, assembly GCF_034508935.2. Taxonomy (NCBI): domain Eukaryota; kingdom Metazoa; phylum Mollusca; class Gastropoda; order Nudibranchia; family Aeolidiidae; genus Berghia; species Berghia stephanieae. The sequence goes on from NC_088369.1 coordinate 41,808,748, forward strand.
GAAACTTTCAAGAATATATATATAAAAGATAGCGCAGTTATAAACTGTATTATTATAAACGATATAGTTAAAACTATATCACAGTCAAGGTTAGAACCTCCACATATGAAAGAGAAAATGAAAATGGAAGATGACCAATTCTACAAATACTTATAACGTCAAAAGGCGTAAATTATAAATAATAATAATAATAATAATAATAATAATAATTTTGACTACAGTAGCCAAATTATAAATAACAGCAATGATAAAATAAAATAATGAGTGGTGAAAACTGACAAAGAGTGACAACTGATCACCAAGCAATAACAATAAACAAGCAATAATGAACTATTCTGGTCTAACCAGAACATGCTGTCCTTCCGAGCTAATGGGAGCATTCTATATTCATGTTTTCGTCCAACCAAGTCATCAATCACATGATTTGTTGATGTCCAACGATTGGATATTTCTTAACATATGTAAACACGCTGCTTTTTTTTATAAAAGTTGTAAACATACCCGTGTGTCAAGCTGAACAAAATGACCAATCGTGATGCTAGATATTTCAATAGCTTTGAATACTTTTCACCATGTGGGTCACTTTGAGCACAATGTGACCAATGACCTCGAGCACATGGAAAGGGAATATAGGTCTTGCCCATTGGCCCATGGAGTCATATCGGTAAGTTCACAACCCAAACACACAAAACCAACACATATAAAAACAGTTTCTATTGAAACCCCCGAGGAGATGTATGTGCTATATAATAATAATTCATATTTAACAATTCATCCAATGTTCAGATTCTCGGCAGAGTCATCCGAGTGGACCACGTCAAAGATTACAAAATGCCCAAGGAACGAGGCGACGAAGATGACACAACTTTGAAATTGAGACAAGAGGGATGTGCCCCCAAAATTGAATCATCACCCGAGGAAGTAGAAGATGACATAGAAGAGAAAGAAACAAAGAAAAAGAGAAAGAAAGGTAAAGTGGAACTTAGCTTTTTCTTCATTTTACAAGACTCTTCTTTTGCTGCACTCTTTGCACTGTGACCCAGTAGGAGTCGGGTTCATGCCCTGCTTCGGGTAGACTTCTTTCTTTTTCCTTGGGCAAGATTTTTACCAGTTCCCAATTGGCTCACTTTGGACAACATGGGTGGTTCCTGTCGACATCAGACGCTTGTTTGGTGGATAATCTCTATTCTTTCATGGAATACATTATAGGTGACAACATCTCATGGTAGTGTAATTTTTAATCTTTCTTATTTCCCCTTACTATACTGAGCTTAAATTGAGCTTTTATATAGCGCAATATCCACTAAACATACTCAAAGCGCTTTACAAGGGTCCCTGGCCAACAGCAACTCTTAAAACGTAGGACGGGACATGACACCTGTTTGGCGATGTTATAATTTTTTCGGACAGAGGCAAGGCTGTTAATGGCCAGGTACTCATTTTACACCCAAGTATGGTGAGAGAATTTGAGTAAAGAGCCTTTTCCAAGGACTCAACTATGCTCGAACCCAGGACCTTCCAATCTGGAAGCGAGTGTCATACCACAAGACCGCATAGCCGCACTATATAACTTCTAAGCTAGTCAATACAATTTGTACAACAGTGGAATCCACATAGAGTCAACACTCTTAAAACCAACTTCTGCTTAAAGTCAACATCTATTGTTGGTCCCAATTTCAACTGTATTCCATTAATAATGGATAAAGTGAACCTTGTTTACAGTCAGGCAGTCTTTCTTGTCTAGTGGTGGTGGTATTATCAGGATTCCTCTGTAGTTCTAGAATTACAATAAACTACAAGTCATTTCAGTTCGAGCTCTGTTTTATTCTCACTCATTATAAGCAGTTTCTACTGTCTTTGTAATTACTAGTTTACTTTTTTATTTTTAAATTATTTTTTTTCCCAGAAAAGAAAAAGAAAGTAAAAAAAGAAAAGAAGAAGAAGAAAAAGAAAGAGAAAGATTCATCCCAAGAAGAGGACAGTGATTCAAGTAATGAGAGTGATAATGATGAAAAACATGATCGCTTGTCTGATGTGAAAGTTGATATAAAGGAAGAGAAATTGGATATAAAAGAAGAGAGGCTGGATCGTGGCTATGACAAAGCTTTGGCTCATAATCAACATTCTGGGAAGATGAAGAGAAGTGGACGTGGTTTTAACGATGATGATGATGACGATGAGAGAGAGGGGAGGAGGAGGAGGGCAGTTAGAGATAAAAACGGAGTGAAAGAAGAGAGATTTTCTGACGGGGATGATCGGAATAGAAGAAAGTGGGAAGAGGGAGGAGATGGAAGGAGAGGGATTGATTTCAGAGATCAAAGGTATGACAGGGAGAGGGATAGAAGAGATGGGGAGTATAAGAGAAAAGATGATAGAGAATATGATAGATTTGAACAAAATAGAAGGTCAGACCAGTTCGGCCATGGCAGCGGAGAACGTAGAGATTATGAGAGAGATTACAGTTACAAAGAAGGAAGGGACAGATACAGTGATAGTAGAAATGGTAATTTTAGACATAGAGATGATAATGGAAGAGGTGGTAGTGGTAGTCATGGTGACGGTTGGAGTGAGAGGCGACACTCCTCGAATAGAAATGGAGACAATGATAGAAGAAGGGACAGAAGGAGCAGGAGTAGAAGTAGAGATAGGGGTCGTGATTCTAGTCGAGGAAGAGATTGTGGGAGTCGAAGTCGTTCTTGACAAAAGATGACATTGGATAACATAATCTAGTTAGTAGAACATTCAACTTGAAAAAAAAAAAAAAAGAAAGATGTGAACCATTATCTCAAAATGGTATTATGTTGTAAGAATACTAACAAAAAGGTGAAAATAAAGAGGCTTCAGATGGGAACATTACAAACAATGGCCGTTTCAGGTCCAAACCTTTCACCAGTAAAACAAGAAGCTAAGGAATGGTGAAAACAAATAAAACAAAATTATAGTGAGAATTTTTAGCGTCGTATACCTGGGTGGTTGGGAGTATGAATGAAACACTAGTGTGGCATCGATGTTTGAGTAGAGAGTCCTCAGGGCAGGTCAGAGGAAAATTTTTAGAAAGGGTTCGTACCCGAAATATCCATTATCCGTAATGTTCCCATCCGAAGCCTTTCCATTTTCACCTTTTTATCAGTATTTTTATGATCCAAGGCTTCAGGCAGCCCCCCCCCCCCCTCCACTGCTCTCTATTATGTTGTGGTGATATTGATGCTAACGATTAAATTTATGGTAATTTATGTTAGTCAAAAATATGAAACTTTGTTTAACTTTATTATGTGTTTTATTGAGTGGAATAAATATAATTTCATAAAGTGCATATAACTACAACGGTTTCATGTTTCTGGTGATTTTAATTAACTTTAAATTCGCTTTTTAGCTCCCCTCCACTCCAACATAAAATCAGTTTTATGCTGTTAGTCACGAATGGTCGGATTTTAAACATATCTGAATCTGTGTAGCTGTGTCTTAGATCTGATGGATAATGTAAATGGTGCTTCTCGAAGCTCGAAGAAGTAAATAACAATGTGAAGTTGAATGCAAGCTTCAATTTAATATATGAAAATAGATAAAATGGACGTTTCAGTTTCCCCTTTATCAACAAAACAGTATGAATGAATGAAACACTACAGACGAATGAGATAATAATGTGGTCGTGGCGTTGTTAAGATGAATAAACAAGTTAGATAGCAGGATAATGAATAATAATAATAACATTCATCTTAACAACGCCACTACCACATTATCTCATTCATCTGTATTGTTTCATTCATCCTGTTTTGTTGATAAAGGGGAAACCCGAAACGTCCATTTTATCTGTTTTCGTATGTTAAATGGAAGCTTACATTCAATTTTACATTGTTATTTACTAAATTTGATGGAAGGAACTCAGCCTTAGACAGATTGTTCTATTCAAAAGGTAACAAATTATTACCATTACCATATGTTTAATGTTACAAAAAAACTCAGATGGGGTCTTGCTATGTGGATATATCAATTTTTTCTCTCTTGTTATCTTTCAAAAATTTTTAAAAAACAAAGAAAGAAAGAAATGAAGATGAAGAGAAACTTTACACAAGACACAAGTGGGAATAAGAAGACAAGGGAAGAGAAAGTTAGTAAATGTGATTCATAATATATATGAGTCACATTTCCTCACTATATATATATTTATATATATGTATGTATAACAGCTTGAGATCATATTTTTTACACATTAAGATTACACCATTTTTAGGCAGCACTATGTCGTTTCCTGATCTCATCAAGCTTTATACCTTCGAATAGTTTGAAATTTTTATTCTTTTTTATTGTTATTATGATTGATTTTAGTTTATGTAGGTTTTTATTGATTATTGTTTTCTATTTGTTTGTTATTCTTTTGGTTTTGGTATAATTTTATGGGCTGGGGAAAGGCGGGGGGGGGGGGGGGGGGGGGTTGTTGATTGTAATTTGTTTTTAATACAGCGAATGAAATATTTGATTTTTAGACTCCATTGTATTTCATGACCATACAAATCAATGCTTGTAAATAAATTGATAATTTTATTTTTATTGGACATCTCGCTGTTCAGTTTTGATTATTGTTTTTGTTTCTTTTTGCTAAAGGTCCAATTCTTAATCTTATTCAAACTATGCACTCTGACCTCCCATAGCGGGCAGGGAGGTACATACTGTGTCTTCTATCCCCTTATATCTTATCCAACAAGCTTTCTGTCTTTGTCTTGGAATGAGATTACTTGGTTTTTTCCGGGCCCTCGTCGGAGTCCTGCGGGTGGTTGGATGGGAGCATCACCCTTGAATCATATACCTATGATGTTCGCATGGTTGTACGATCCGATAGTGATGTCGTTTCTTCTTCTCTTTACTAGCCTATCCTGCTTCTTTGGTTTGTGATTGTATTTTTGACAGGGGATATTTTTTTTCTGTAAATCTTCTGCCTGTTTGTTCTTGGTTATTTATAATTTAGCTTATGATATCTTTAGGTTATGCTTTTGATTGACATTTGTACTATTTTTGTTAGATTGCTTGTTTTTTTGTTTCAGCGGTCTCTCATATAACCTCAATTGTGTTGGAAGAGACCTAAAGCAACAAACAAACAAAAACAAACAAATCGTCGGAGTCCTGGCTGAGGGAGAAACAGTCGAATGCATAGTTATTGTTTTGGGAGATGATATTTTTTTCCTTGTAAATCATCTCTCTGTTATGTATTATTATATTGGTTATTTTTAATGTATAATGTAAGCATTTGAGTGTATTCCTCTTTGTTGGATTTTGTGCTTGTGTCCGGATGAGACAGGTGATCTCAAACTAAGTACATTGGTGGTATGCTCTTGGAATCTACATCTGATCCCTATTTGTTCCCATTCCCCTTTGTCTTACTTTCTCTTGGGTGCTTTAATTGTAATTCTAGAACTTTTTACTATCCCATTTTCTTCCTTTTTACTGGCGCTGATATAACCTAAATGTGTTGCAAGCGCCGTAAAACCCTTAAAAACAAACAAACAAAATATGCACTTCTGGGTGGGGTTCCTGGCCTCCCATAGTGGGCAGAGAGGTACTTACTTTGTCTTTTATCCCCCTATATCTGTTTTCCAACTTGCTTTCTGTCTTTTTCTTGGAATGAGATTACTGCTGTACTTAGTTTTGTCCTGGCCCCGGCCGGTTGGCCTTACTGAGAGGGAAACAGTCAAATGTATAGTTATTGTTTTGGGAGATGGTATTTTTTTCCTTGTAAATCATCTCTCTGTTATATATTAGTATATTTGTTATTTTTAATGTATAATGAAATGTAAGCATTTGAGTGTATTCCTCTTTGTTGGATCTTGTGCTTGTGTCTGGGTGAGACTTATAGGTGATCTCATTGATCGTATGCTCTTGGAATCTACATCTGAGCCCTATTTGTTCCCAATTCCCCTTTGTCTTCCTGTCTCTTGGGTGCTTTATTTGTAATTCTAGAACTTTTTACTATCCCATTTTCCTCCTTTTTACTGACGCTGATATAACCTAAATGTGTTGCAAGCGACGTAAAACCCTTAAAAACAAAAAACAAACTATGCACTTGTATAGTTTAAAATCTCACATCATTGTTCATTACCTGATTTGTAGTAAATTGATTTTAGATGTACATACAACTTCTTTCTGTTCTCTGGTTGGGGTTCCTGACCTCCCATAGTGGGCAGGGAGGCACTTACTGTGTCTTCAATCCCCATGTGTATCTGTTTTCCAACATGCTTTCTGTCTTTGTCTTGGAATGATTTACTTTGTTTTTTTCCTGGCCCTGGCTGGGAGGGAAACAGTCAAATGTTTTGATAGAGTTTTGGGAGATGATTTTTTTTTCTTGTAAATATTCTTTCTGTTATGCATTGTACATATGATTTGTAAACATTTGAGTGTGCTCCTCTTAGTGCGGACTTGTGCTCGTGTCAGGATGAGACATTTAGGAGATCTCAATCTAAAAATCTAAGTACACTGATAGTGTGCTCTTGGAATCTGCATCTGTTCCCAAGTTGAACGAATTCCCCTTTATCTTTCTTTTTTCTTGGGTGCTTTAATTGTAATTCTATAACTTTCTACTATCCCATTTTCTTCCTTTTTACTAGTGCTGATATGACCTTAATGTGTTGCAAGCGCTGTAAAACTCTTGAAAACAAACAAGAACAATTTTCTGTTCTGATTTAAAATATGACACATTGTCTTACATTTTTACTGAGGTACTATCATGCATTTTTACTATATGTATTTACCTGTGCGGCTATGTGGTCTTGTGGTATGGCACTAGCTTTCGGATCTGAAGGTCCTGGGTTCGAGCCTCGCTCGGCGCATAGTTGAGTCCTTGGAAAAGTGTCTTTGCTTGCATTCCCTCACCGTACTGAGGTGTAAAATGAGTGCCTGGACATTAGCAGTGTTGTCTCTGTCCGGAAAAAAATTGTGAAATCGCCAAACAGGCGTCATGTCTCGTTCTACATGTTACTTTGCTTTTGGTCAGGGACTCTTTGTAAAGCACTTTGAGCATGTTTAGTGGATATTGCGCTCTATAAAAGCTAAAGTTTTGTTTGTTTTTATTTATTGGCATAATGGCTCAGGGCTCCTGCGTATGTTTCTATCAATATTATTATCTCATTACATCATAATAATGCAAGAGAACTACTGGGTGGGGTTCCTGACCTCCCATAGTGGGCAGGGAGGTACATACTGTGTCTTCTATCCCCTTATATCTGTTTTCCAACATGCTTTCTGACTTTGTCTTGGAATGAGATTACTTGTTTTTTTCGTGACCCTCGTCGGAGTCCTGGCTGGGAGGGAAACAGTCAAATGCATAATTATTGTTTTGGGAGATGATATTTTTTTCCCTTGTAAATTATCTCTGTTATGTATTATTATATTTGTTATTTTTAATGTATAATGTAAGCATTTGAGTGTATTCCTCTTTGTTGGATTTTGTGCTTTTGTCCGGATGAGACTTATAGGTGATCTCAAGCTAAGTACATTGTGGTATGCTCTTGGAATCTACATCTGATCCCTATTTGTTCCCAATTCCCCTTTGTCTTCCTTTCTCTTGGGTACTTTAATTGTAATTCTAGAACTTTTTACTATCCCATTTTCTTCCTTTTTACTGGCGCTGATATAACCTAAATGTGTTGCAAGCGCCGTAAAACCCTTAACAAACATAAAACAAGAGAACTAGTCATATTTTTGTCAAAGGAGTCTGGAAAACGCATTTAAAATAAAAATAATGATCGTCAAGGGAGAGAACAACTATTCGGTTTATTCTATTTTTGCACTGGTTTCCCTTAGTTATCACTCCTTACTCAGGATATTCCGTGACGTTTTTATCTCTTCAATGGCAGCAGCTTCTAATGGTTCTCACACTACCATGTTATGACGATCGACCCAATCAGAAAAGTCCGGTCCCCATTCGTGCACCGTCGCAAACCCACCCGGTAGCATCGTCACATCACACCGTTCAACTAGATGCTCTGCCGTTTCGGGATCTTGCCCACATCGGGTACATGTAGGACAGGTGGAAAGTCCCCATTGATGAAGCGCTTTTGCCGTGAGGCAGTTCCTCGACCGAACCGAAGCCGATTCGCAGCCACCCAGTGCAATGGCAAATCTGAATGCATATCCCAGTCTTTAAAATTAAGTAATGAAATAGATTTGAAACTATCTTTTTGCTTCTTGGTCGTTTTCACAGCAGGTGGGGAGAGAAAGAGAGAGATTGGATTGCTCAGTTGGTAGAGCACTTGCTTCACACTCCTGTTAATCCTGAATGAAGTTGAGATATTTCCTAATCAGCCTGACCACTCAGCATCCATTGGGTAGCTGGGTTTTGTTAGATGTGGTGGAAAGTACTTTGTAGTAGATCCTACCCGGGTTAGCAAGCAGATCCAATAGAAAGCTGGATAAAACTTGAGCTTTTATATAGCGCAATATCCATTAAACGCGATTTTATTAATAAGTTTTGAGATCAATTTCTTAAATAGTTAGACCTAAGTAGAGGAGAAAAGTGAGGAAAAGTGGATTTTGGAAGTCGTTCAGATGCTAAAATAGAATTCGATGTAAAACAGTGTGCTGAACATTAAGCTTGTGCTAGACATATTGCGATTTATTCAGTAAAATGATTATAATTGCTCAAACCTACTAACAGTAATTTTTTTTTTTTTTTTTTTTTGTCAATCTACCTTTAAAATCCTTTTTTTTTAAAATGTGATCTGGTCTAAATGATGATGAAACCTTTTTGAAACGATGGGTCGCACGCAGGTTTTTAAAAAAAATATATGTTCTGTTGTAGCACAGTGGTAGACCGCTGTTGTTTATGTTAATAGGCCATAACACACATTAGACTGTGCAGGGTGGTATACAGAGTTAAAATGGGCTAATAATTGCCACGTTGTTGAATTCAAAATTGCTGTTGTTTATTATTTCAATAGGCCATGAAACATTAGATTGTGTAGGGTGGTATACAGAGTTAAAAATGGTTAAGAATTGGATTCAATATTCTGATGTCACGTCGCCCAGCAACGGCAGCCATCGTGGGTCTAAACAAAGAAAATCGGTGCTTTTTATTCTTCATGCTGGCTAGAACTTTTCAAATGTCTTGTGATCAGAATATGTAAAAGTCAAAACATGATCAGATTTATAATGGGGTTTTTTTTCTCCTCTGGATACGCTTTTATGCTCGTCGGAGAAATATTTCATTAGGGCGTCCGCCATTATTCCGATAGTTTAGAGCCAGTTACTAAGTTACCATGCGTCATTACGAGGGAAGTGACGTTACGACTGTTGAAGGGTATTGTCACGATGTTGAATTCAATGTTGCTGTTGTTTATTATTTCAATAGGCCATAAAACACCTTAGACTGTCAATAGGCCATAACACACCTTAGACTGTACCTACAATGTGTTATAACATCGGTAAGAAACGTAAGAACTGACACACTGTTGAATTAAAAATCGTATAAATAAAATTGTTGATATCTGTCGTTTTGGGATTAGATAAATGGTTATTGTGATACATAATTTAGTAATTTTTTTAAAAAACTCGTTGTCATGCCTTTGTATCGTCGATAGTCTCGTTTTGGTTTTGGTTTTGTTTTTGTTTTGTCTCTTTGTGTGTTTTTTATGTCTCTTTTGGGTGGAGGAGGGGGAGATGAAAATATAGTTTGAGTAGTAGTAGTAGTAGTAGTAGTAGTAGTAGTAGTAGTAGTAGTAATAGTAGTAGTAGTAGTAGTAGCAGCAGCAGCAGCAGTTGTTATTGTTGTTTACTACGTGTTCTCCAGAGTGCGTCAGACATATAAAGGTGATCGCAAATAATGCTTGTAATCTTACATCATAAGCTACTTATTGTCTCAAATAGGTATGATGATGTGATGGGTCAAATCGTGGCCAAAGTAAAGTTATATCCAGACACTGACCAGAAAACGATGTCAAAATGCCAGTCTTTTGCCACAACAGAAAACAAATCGTGAGTTGTATTCAATAGTTCAACCAATGAAATAACTTGTTTCCTTGAGCTCCACTAACGACAGCTCACTAGACGCTACACAAACCTAAAAAAAGGACGTCAAACTGCCAGTCCTAGAGGGTTCTAGTGTCAGGCTATATTATGTTAACGATGGCTACGGTCAGATGCTGAAACTTGGACATAATATGCAGAGTCAAACAATGGAAATATCGGGTTCAATTTAGGTTTATCGTACAAGCTTCGCACAGCTGATCCTGACATTCTATCCGCACACTTTTTGTGACCTAGATTTTCGAAATTCGTTTCAATACGTTAAATAAATGCGTGAATTACACAATCACAGTAGTTAATTGCCTCAACCGAAGTTCGTTCCTTCTTGCTTCTTGAGAAAGAAAAAAACAAGATTGTAGCTTATTTTTCGCTCCGTTTAACCCAAATTACTTTCGTGAAATCACGAGATGGGTGATCACCAAATTTCCTTCTTCCCTGGGATGACGCATTCGGATAAAGGGGAGAAGTGGGTTCCAACTTCCACGTGTCGTCTGCTTAGTATATGTGACCCTTCGTCTCAAAACGGTAGTAAGTCGGGTTGGTTAAGATTTTGAAAATTGAATTTATAGATAGAATGCGCTTGGCCAAGGAGTTCACAACATTGCCATCCGGAAGTATAACGGACCAACACACAAACTCTGTGTAACCATGAACTTTTATAGTCTGGTTGATACAGTTTAGTGAGAACAACTCACAAACGCGGATGGCAAAAACAATAACAAAGGCCTGAGTGACGTCATCTGCATACTGTCTATAGCCAGAAATATCAGACTTAGTGTTGAGTTTGTATTTTTCATTGAGGAGAATGGATCCCATATTGTAGGGTTATAATGCCAGAAGTTTATCTATTTTGACCAGTTTAACAGTTAATTCGGCTTTTAAGCACACGGTTCGTTCCGACATAATACAATTTTGAGACGATGGGTATAGATAGTTCGAAGATGGCGTCACTCAGGTCTTTGTTATTGTTTTTTGCCATCCGCGTTTATGAGTAATGCTCACTGAAATGTATTAACCCGACTATAAATGTTCATGGGTACACACAGTTTTGTGTGTTGGTCCGTTATACTTCCGGATGGCAATGTTATGAGCTTCTCAGCCAAGCGCATACTATCTATATTATTAGGATTTAAACATCTTATTTATAGAATACACATGGGTGTAGAAGGCAGGTGTGCGTAACAACGGACTCGATCACTCGTATCGGACATCTAACCGAACCGCACACCTTATATCAAACACCGCACACCTTTGATGACATGAATTATCATATTCTGTTATCAAGACAACTCAGCACATTAAGAACCCCTGCTGCTGATACATGCCCTTACAGAGAGAACGTCAACATGCGTCTCTCTTATCAACTGAGGAAGTAATATTATTATATCGTTTGGTTAATTAGATATCACTAATTATATTTGAGAAAACATTTTTTTTTTATGTTATGATATGCATACTTTTATAAATAAAAATATAACCAATAAACTTTGATGAATAGTTCACAGTGATGTATAGGGAATGAGATTAGCGGAAGAGTAGCGTCCCTTGATTGGACGTCACCCATAGTCTGTGACGTCACCGGCGGAAAAGTTATTAGAGAGAGAACGTCATGTTGGTTGTGCGCATGCGTCTCTCATCCTCGCGGACGTTCTCTCTCTAATAACTTTTCCGCCGGTGACGTCACAGACTATGGGTGACGTCCAATCAAGGGACGCTACTCTTCCGCTAATCTCATTCCCTATTGCAAAGAATGAAAATTAATAAGATCACTGACTTCACGGTTCGGTAACCCAGACTCAGACTAAAAGATGGCTGAGAAACGATTTAACTGGTGCATCACTAGTGCACTGTGAACTTTTCATCAAAATAAGATTGTCGGTCATATTGTTATTTTATAAAAGTATGTATATTATAATAACATCTTAAAAGTGATATCTCATTAACCAAACGATATATTTCCTCAGTTGATCAGAGAGGCGCATGCGCAATGCTATGGTGACGTTCTCTCTGTAAGGGCATGTGCTGCTGATGGTTGATGGCTACGACAGTCATACCTTACTTATATTGAGAAGAAGAAGAAGAAGAAGAAGAAGAAGAAGAAGAAGAAGAAGAAGAAGAAGAAGAAGAAGAAGAAGAAGAAGAAGAAGAAGGATGAGGAGAAGAAGAAGAAGAAGAAGAAGAAGAAGAAGAAGAAGAAATGTATGAATCTGAGGGTTTTTATGTGTTGTGTACGCAGGGTATAGGGTTGGGTTAAGGCGAGTGGTGGGTTGGTTGGGGGGGGGGGGGGGTTGTGCAATTCAGTGAACTTGCTTGCTTGCTTTCTGAAGATCTTGGGACGGAGGAGAGCTCCGGATAGTCGTAGTCGTATCACCTTTCAACCTGGTCTGCTATATGTGACCTATCGTCCCAAAACGGTATTGTGTCGAGACGAACCAGATGCTTAAAATCTGAATTAAATGTTAAACTGGTCAAAAATATACATTGTTGGCATTAGCACCCTAAAATATGGTATCCATTCTCCTCAATAAAACATACAAACTCAACACAAGTCTGATAATTCTGGCTATAAAGTCAATTTTCAACAGCTTAACCAATCCGACTTAATACCGTTTTGAGGCGAAGGGTCACATATCAGTGCACATTGTTGGTTGGAGACAAGAGAACAGTCTCTGATAGAAGAAATTAAATCTATGAGGTTAACATCCAGCACGCCAGGCACCTGTGCTCCCGTGATAAGATTCATCCTGATTTTTTGGGTTTTTGTTTTTTGTTGTAAATGTCTTTTGTGTGCGTGAGTGTGTGTGTGTGTGTGTGTGTGTGTGTGTGTGTTTGTGTTTGTGTTTAAAACATGTACTTCTTTTGATATTTTTATTAGCTAACAAAGCGTCATTCAAATGGATCCAAAGATCAAGATCTAGATAAAATAAATCAAACAATGGATTTTAAAGCTCTTGTTAAAGAGTCGAGTTATAGATAGTATGCGCTTGGCTAAGAAGCTCATAACATTGCCATCCGGAAGTATAACGGACCAACACACAAAACTGTGTGTATCCATGAACGTTTAGAGTCTGGTAGTTCAGTGAGCATTACTCATAAACGCGGATGGCAAAAAAACAATAACAAAGACCTGAGTGACGTCATCTTCGAACTATCTATAGGTTTGAATGACTGGTGTGCGAACCGATGGAACTGTGTGCGAAGCGATGGTCACATGAGGAAAAGTGTGCGAACCAAAAGTACAAGGGTATTTTTTTGGGGG
>NC_088369.1:41824517-41827017 GCF_034508935.2 Berghia stephanieae
TAATAATAATAATAATAATAATAATAATAATAATAATAATATAATAATAATAATAATAATAATAATAATAATAATAATAATAAATTAAAAAGTCGAAAAAAAAAGAAAAAGAAAAAAAAAGAATTATATAAACAAATCAGTAAATAAATAGATAAATAAATAAATAAACATATGTTTGAAAATGAAACAGAAAAAGACTTGGTTTTATATGACTTAATAACCCTGTACACTCTTAGATAGGGGCACATGAATTATTTTGTTTGCGTCAGGCATCCCATACCTTTCATTATTATTTTATTATTATTTTAACAGTCATAAGACTCCGGGAATTGACACCATCAAATCAAAGGAGCTAAAATGTCTAACTGAACCATACCTAGTCGCCATTGCTAATATGTTTAATGGAATGTTCGAACATAAAACACATCTTGATCTCGGTTTCGGTAAATTAATTTTGTTGAATAAACCAAACAAGAAAAAAGGACCATTAGAAAATCTAAGACCAATTGTTCTTCTTTGAACACTTAGACAACTGCTCAGCGTATTAACACTGAACAGAATAAGGAATATCTGTCACTGACACAGAGCGGATTCAGAAAAGATTGGAGTACCAGTGGCATTGTATGAGCTCATAGATGGTTGAAAGCCAGAATTGAAAAATACAAAGAAGAGTTCACTATATTGAGCATTGACATGAGCTCTGCCTTTGATACAATCTGCACAACAAAGATTTTGAAGGCACTAAATTCATTTCCCGAAAAAGATCATACCCGACTAATAAGATCACTGCTAGCAAACACTACACTTACGTTTATATCTGGTGCGGAAACAGCTTCACCTTTAACATCGCTGGGAACTCCCCAAGGAGACAGTCTGAGCCCAATCCTTTTTACCGTCGGAAGCAGCACTAAAAGAATTAAGACAAAAACTCCCGATTCCTAAAATCCTTACCCGCAGACAATTTTGATATCATATTTAATACAGCACATACCAATAATATCAAATACTCTGCAATATTGGAAACTAAAGGTCAACGAATCCAAAACAGAAATTACAGAGGTTAGCAAGAAACGAGCGGAATGGAAAAGTGTCAGAACACTCAGGAAATTGATTAATGAGAATGAAGACATCAAACGGAGAAAAATGCTTGCTCAAACTGCATTCAGAGAACTACACAACGTTTGGAACAAGACAAATCATCATTAATGAAAATAAAAGAATACGTCTTTACGAAGCGCTAGTGCTGCCAATCCTTATGTACAACTGTGGTAATTGGGGTCTTACAAAAAAGAATTTGAACACCCTGGACTCCCTTCATCGCAAACAATTGAGACTAGTTATTGGGGTACATTGATTGGCCAGACAAAATCAGTAATGGGGATGTATATGACAGATGCAGAGTACAACCAGTCAGTACGCGTATAAAGAAACAAAGATGGAAACTATTCGGACACTTGCTCCGGCGAGATGAAAATATTCCAGCGCAAACCTCAATGGATGATTACTTCAAACATGGAGCCAAATACAGAGGGCGTACACCAACTTCACTTCCAACAACATTGAATCAAGATATCAAAAAATATCACATACATTTAGAAACAACAACCGAAGAACTGATTTCAACAACACAAGGAAACATCCAACTGCCTCAGCACCTTAACACACATGATGACATTCTAAAGCTAAGAACACTTGCACTAGAAAGAGATTTATGGAGGCAAATTACTAACCGGATAATAGAAACAGACTGACAAACTCGAAGTGACGCACACATTCAGGGCAAGCGTCCATGGAGACTGCGAAGCCATATTTATTATTATTGTTATTATTATTAATATTATTATTATTATTATTATTATTATTATTATTATTATTATTATTATTATTATTATTATTATTATTATATTATTATTATTATTATTATTATTATTATTATTATTATTATTATTATTATTATTATTATTATTATATTATTATTATTATACTACTACTATTATTACTAACAGTATTATTATTATTATTATTATTATTATTATTATTATTATTATTATTATTATTATTATTATTATTATTATTATTATTATTATTATTATATTATTATTATTATTATTATATATATTATTATTATTATTATTATTATTATTATTATTATTGATGATGATGATGATGATGATTATTGATATATATATATATGATTATATATTATTATATTATATATATTATTATTATTATTATTATTATTATTATTATCATTCATTATATATTATTATTATTTATATTATTATTATTATTATTATTATTTTATTATTATTATTATTCAAAATTTTAGTCATTTTCAAAAGTGAGGCGCGCAACGCGATGAAGTCATCATTACATGACATAGATGGTGGCTGGGCATGGTGGGTCCTTGGTGCTTCCTTCTTTTGCCAGCTGATGTGTTCTGGGTTGGCATTTGTCGCTGGGATGTTTCAGGTTTGTCGAAGAATATGTATATTATTCT
>NC_088369.1:41832017-41852017 GCF_034508935.2 Berghia stephanieae
TATATATGTGTGTTATATAATATATATATATATATATATATATATATATATATATACATACATACATACATACATGTGTGTTTGTGTGTGAGTAATATGTTTATGTACAGTGTGTAAATGGATGTGTGTTTGTGTGTATGTGTGTGTGTGTGTGTGTGCGTGTGTGTGTGTGTAATTGGATGCATGTGAGCTTTTGTTCGTATATCCGAATCTGCAGTATGTAATGTTTTTTACTGATGGTCAATGTGAAGTGCTTCGAAGCTTCGTCATAAACGCTACATAAATGTATATTATATATAATATATATATATATATATATATATATATTGTTTTAATATTTACCACAATGTTGGAGTCTACATCGATGTTTCAGGCCTTTTCAGCCATCGTCAGGACTGTGTGTTACATGATTTTGATTTGTTGTGTGTTGTTGTGTCATGTCGAACACTAATCGTACCATATTTGTATCCAACACGATTCAATATATATATATATATATATATATATATATATATATATATATATATATATATATATAAAAGATAACCACCCTTTATCGCCTTATTCTTTTATTGATGATATGCGTCTAGATAAAATACCCACAACATCCGTCAGTTAGATTAAACATACCAAATCACAAAACGATGCATAAGCTTGAACGTATGTATAGTCAACGTATTTTAGTGAGACTACTCACCAAGATGGCCGTCTAAAAACTATAACAAAAAGCTGAGTGACGCCAATACGATTCAATAGTCTGATGTCACGCCTCCCGGCAACGGCGGCCATCTTGGTTCTAAACAAAGAAAATCATTACTTTTTATTTTTCATGCTGGCTAGAACTTTTCATATGCCTTGTGATCAGAATGTGTAAAAGTCAAAACATGATCAAATTTATGGTTTTTTCCTCTGGATATCCTTTATGCTCGCCGGAGAAATATTTCATACGGGCGTCCGCCATTGTTCCGATAGTTTAGAGCCAGTGTTACTAAGTTACCCATGCGTGGGAAGTGATGTTACGATTGTTGAAGAGTATTGGATTCAATAGTCTGATGTCAAGTCGCCCAGCAACGGCGGCCATCATGGTTCTAAACAAAGAAAATCTTTACTTTTTATTCTTCATGCTGGCTAGAACTTTTCATATGTCTTGTGATCAGAATGTATAAAAGTCAAAACATGATCAGATTTATAATGTTTTTTTCCCCTCTGGATACGCTTTTATGCTCGTCTGAGAAATATTTCATAAGTGCGTCCGCCATTGTTCCGATAGTTTAGAGCCAGTTACTAAGTTACCATGCGTCATTACGAGGGAAGTGACGTTACGACTGTTGAAGCGTATTCCCCTCGTCCTATTGGTGGTAAGCAAGCATTTAAGTAAAATTCTCATCGGTTCCACACGCCAGATGAATTTACCAACAATAGGCTGTGATACATTACGTTTAAACTTTGTAGTCGGAGAGAATTTACCCAACTGGCGGTCTTTTAAAATGTCCTTAAATTGTTCCCTATGATATGAATGTGTCTCACCATCTCAATGCGGTAATATATATCTATATGAAATAAGTGCTGGAAATTGATTTTATAGTCACAAATTTTTTTTTTAAATTTACTTTAAGGACATCTTACATAATAATGAATAACCAGAGAAATAATAATTGGATTATTTCAAAAAATTGTATGTACATTATCAAATGTATATTCTAAGCTCATGCCAATACAGTGATGCCAAAACTCCTGTTTCACTGGAAAAAACACGGCCTGGAGCAAAATATTTCGGGTTACGGGCAACTTCCGTCAAATTCCGGTGAGGTTAAATTAATTGTTCCAAGGACACCCCCCCCCCCCCTTTCCAGTCACTACTACTACAACCACCACCAAATCATCACCAATCATCATCATTACCACTACAGCAACAACCGTCACCAACACATCATCATCACTACCTCTACTACTACAACCACCACCATCACTACCACTACTTTGATTACCCCACCTCCCTCGGGCATGGCATTTGTCCTATATTCCCTCCAGTCTTCCCCAATATCTAAGTTTTTCAGTTCTGGATTGGTTATACTGCTACAGAGGTAATACAAAGTGCTGGGATTGACACAAATAAGGAAATCTATTGACAGATCTTCAAGTGTTCCAATTGTGTGTAAAATCGTCCCAATGATGAAATTGTAAACTTATCCTTATAGTAACAGATCCACTATTTATGTGTGTGACTGTAGTAGTGATTTTGTAGTCGAATGAATGAACATGTGTGGTACTAAAAAAAAACTATTGTAAAGCACCTCTGAGCACTATTTGTGGATACTGGTGCTATGCCAAATAATAATTATAATTATTAATTATAATTACTTCTACAACCACTACCATCACACTATCATCACTACGACTACTACTACAACCACCACCACCACATCATCTTCATCACCACTACTACTACAATCACCACCACCACCACACTATCATCACTACCACTACTACTACAACCACCACCACCACATCATCAACACTACCTACAACCACCACCACATCATCATCATCTCTACTGCTACAATTTCAACTACAACCACCATCACCACCATATCATCATCACCACTACTACAACCATCACTACCACTACTACTACAACCACATCACCATCCCTACTACCACTACTACAACAACTACCACATCACCATCCACTCTACAACCACGATTACATCATCATCTCTACCACCACCACCACATCACCATCCCTGCAACTACTATTACAACCACCGCAACGCCACCCCTACAACCACCAACCTACTGCAATCCGTGTTGCAAGCGCCGTAAAAAACCCTTCAAACAAATTTAGCTCAAATCTCTCTCTCTCTCTCTCTCTCTCTCTCTCTCTCTTTCTCTCTCTCTCTCTCTCTCCCTCTCTCTCTCTCTCCATCTTCACACAAACTCAAACATACACACACACACACACACGCGCGCGCACACATACACACACACATCAATAAATTCGGTCACTAGATTAATTTTCATGGTCACCTTCCTGTACTTACCAATAATAGCTAATCACAAATACTTTGGCCTCAAACTTCAACCTCGTTATCTTTTCAAGTTCATGTTGCTCAACTTATCACTAGATGCAATTTCAGCACTCTCTCTCTCTCTCTCTCTCTCAAACACACACACACACACACACACACACTACAACCACCACCACCACATTTTCATCACGACCACTTATTCTACTACAACCACCACCACCAACACATCTTCACTACCACTACTACTACAACCACCACCGCCACATCATTATCATTACCACTACTACTACAACCACCACATCTTCACTACCACTACTACTTCAACTACCACCATATCATCATTACTACTGCAACCACCACCATCATCACTATCACCATCATCATCATAATCATCACTATCATCATCACCATCATCATCATCACTATCATCATCACAATCATCATCATCATCATCATCATCGTCATCATCATCGTCCTTTCTCATTCCGATTACTACCGTCTCCATCCACCAGGTTATATTCCTCGAGGAGTTCCAGGGCAGTGTCGCCTTTACCTCTTGGGTCACCGGATTATTCTCGGCTTTGCTTCAACTCGCTGGTAAGATAGAGATTGCTAGTCAAAATGTGACCCTTTGCCTCAAAACGGTATTAAGTCGGGATAGTTAAGATGTTGAAAATTGAATTTATAGCCAGACATATCAGACTTGTGTTGAGTTTGTATGTTTTATTGAGGAGAATGGATACCATATTTTAGGGTTCTAATGCCAAGAATTTATATTTTTGACCAGTTTAACATTTAATTCGGCTTTTAAGCATTTGTTTCGTTCCGACATATTACCGTTTTGAGACGATGGGACACAAATAGTCCAATAATATTGTTTATGATGTCATTGGTGGTGCCTGGAAAAAAGTCTCTTAATTTACAGTCTCTCACCTTACTCAAGTGTAAAATGAGTACCTGGCCGTTAATTAACAGCTTTGTCATTGTCTCATTGGCAGAAAAGAAAAGAATTGTAATATCGCCTAAAAGGAGTCATGTCTCGCTCTACTTGTTACGTGTTCCTGTTTGTCAGGGACCCTTTGTAAAGCGCTTTCGGCACTTTTATTGGATATTGCGCTATATAAAAGCTCAAGTTTTTGTGTTTTTTGTTTGTTGTTTTATGTTTGTTTGTTTGTTGTTGTTTTTTTTTTTTGTTTTTTTGTCAATGTTTTTTCTAAACTCTTTTTTTGAGGTCCTATATCCCCGCGTAATGTTACAGTATTGGACTGGAACCCTCAGGGCAGAAGGTCAAGGGGAAGGCCACGAGGAACATGGAGAATAATTAAAGAAGCTGTTATAGATAGTTCGAAGATGACGTCATTCAGGTCTTTGTTATTGTTTTTTTTGCCATCCGCGTTTATGAGTAATGCTCACTGAGCTGTATTAACCCGACTATAAACGTTCATGGATACACACAGTTTTGTGTGTTGGTCCATTATACTTCCGGATGGCAATGTTATGAGCTTCTTAGCCAAGCGCATACTACAGAGAAGTGATAAGACATCGAATGAGATTTTAAAAAGTTAGCTCAGGATAGAGAAGGATGGAAACTGTTTGTCTGTGGCGTATACCCTGACCCAGGGTGAAAAAGGCAATGATGATGATGGTGATAGAGAAGGATGGAAACTGTTTGTCTGTGGCGTATACCCTGACCCAGGGTGAAAAAGGCAATGATGATGATGGTGATAGAGAAGGGTGGAAACTGTTTGTCTGTGGCCTATACCCTGACCCAGGGTGAAAAAGGCAATGATGATGATGGTGATAGAGAAGGGTGGAAACTGTTTGTCTGTGGCGTATACCCTGACCCAGGGTGAAAAAGGCAATGATGATGATGATGAATGTCAATACCTTTTTTTTCATGGTGGATTATAGATACATTTTCTTTACATTTGAGCAATAGTGAGCATTTTGCATGCTAGCTACTATAACCCGCATTCCATCATTATTATGACACATTGCTGTGCAATAATAATAATAATAATAATAATAATGATAATAATAATAATAATAATAATAATAATAATAATAATAATAATAATAATAATAATAATAATAATAATAATTGACATTTTATATAGCGCAATATCCACTAAATGTGCTCAAAACGCTTTACAAGGGGTCCCCGGCCAACAGCTACATTTAACATTTAGGACGGGACAACGCCTTTTAGGCGATGTTACAATTTTTTCGGACAGAGACAACGCTGTTTACAGCCAGGTACTCATTTTACACCTGAGTACGGTGAGAGAATGTGAGTAAAGAGCTTTCTCCAATGACTCAACTATGCGCCAAGCGCGAGGCTCGAACCCAGGATCTTCAGATCCGAAAGCGTGTTATACCTCTAGACCACATAACCGCACATCAAGTACCATAAGGTTACATACACGATGAGGAAAGATCGTAGCCCTCGTTATGTTATAGCCTGGCACTGAAATCCAAAAGGACTGGCAGTTTGACATCATTATTTGGTTTTTGCACCGCCCAGTGAGTTGTCGTTAGTAAAGCTCGTGGAAACAATTTATTTCATTGGTTGAACGATTGAATACAACTCACGATTTGTTTTCTTTTGTGGCAAAAGACTGGCATTTTGACGTCATTTTTTGGTCAGTATCAGGCCATAACTTTACGAAGGCCACGGAAAGACACGGGTCGGTACCCTCAACACATGCCCGTATAGATAGTTCGAAGATGACGTCACTCAGGCCTTTGTTATTGTTTTTGCCATCCGCGTTTGTGAGTTGTTCTCACTAAACTGTATTAACCAGACTATAAAAGTTCATGGTTACACAGAGTTTGTGTGTTGGTCCGTTATACTTCCGGATGGCAATGTTGTGAACTCCTTGGCCAAGCGCATTCTATCTATTCAGATAGACGCCACGTCGCATATTTCAATAGTATAATTTATCTCGTCACTAGATAAACACCTTACCGCCTATTATATTCAATTTGAGGTTTTTTATTTGAGCTTTTATAGAAGTGGCCGAGTGGTTAAGCAATGTTTTGCACTGTGACCCGGAAGGACCCGGGTTCGAGCCCCGCTTCAGGCACTTTCGTTTTTTTTTTCCTTGAGCAAGATTATTAACCCCCAATTTGCTCACTGGGACAACATGGGTGACATCAGACATCTTGTTTGTTGAGTTATCTAAAAAAATGAATATTATTCCTTCGTGGAATGCCTGGGCGACGATGTCTTATGATGTCGTGGCGGAAAAGGCATAATTTTTTAAATATATAGAACGAAGATAATGTCACTCTGGTCTTGGTTATTGTTTTTTTTTTTTTTTTTTGTCTGTTTTTTTTATTTTTTTATTTATTTATTTTTTTTTATCTATATCGAGCAATGTCCACTTAACGTGCTCAAAGTGCTTTACAAGGGCCACCAGCAACACTTAACATTTAGGACGGGACATGACGCCTGTTAGGCGAAATTCCAATTATTTTTTTTCGGACAGAGACAAAGCTGTTAACGACCAGGTACTCATTTTACAACTGAGTAGAGTGAGATAATGTCAGTAAAGAGACTTTTCCAAGGATTCAACTATGCCCCGAGCGAAGCTTGAACCCAAGACCTTCCGACCCGAATGCGAGTGTCATACCACAATATAGAGGGAACGAAGTTGACTCCACTTAGCTCCTTATTATTTTTAGACAACCCGTTAGTGATTAGTTCTCACTAAATTCTATCAATCAGACTATAAACGTTAGAGGTTATTATTATTATTATTATTATTATTATTATTATTATTATTATTATTATTATTATTATTATTATTATTATTATTATTATTATTATTATCATTATTATTATTATTATTATTATTATTATTATTATTATTATTATTATTATTATTATATTATTATTATTATTATATCATCATCATCATCATTATTATCATTATTATTATTGTTATTATTTTTATTATTATTATTATTATTATTATTATTATTATTATTATTATTATTATTATTATTATTATTATTATTATTTATTATTATTATTGTTATTATTATTATTGTTATTATTATTATTATTATTATTATTATTATTATTATTATTATTTATTATTATTATTATCATCATCATCATCAAAGTCATCATCATTATTATTATTATTATTATTATTATTATTATTATTATTATTATTATTATTATTATTATTATTATTATTATTATTACACTTTTCACTGTTCCCAGGCCCACTATCTAGTGGGGTGTCAAACGCATTTAGTTGCCGGACATCCGTCATGGCAGGCGGCGGCCTTCTGGCTTTAGGTTTCTTCATCAGTGGATTGGCCAAGGATCTGGAATGGCTGATGGTCTCGTTCGGAGCTGTTGCCGGTGAGTATGAACTTCGTGTACTTTGTAGTCGGTCTCTATACGCATCGCATGAAGAATCCGTGGATGGACGTTATTAAATATGCAAGGGGTGCTGGGGCAGGGTTGCCAATTTGGCAGATTTTCTGCCAAATGCCCTTTTTTTTGGGCAGAATTTGAAGTCGTCTGGCAGAGAAAAATCGGTTTGGCAGTTTGGCAGATATTTGGCAGATTTTATTTTCCGAGGCCTAGGGATGAATGTATAGGTCTACTCCACGTGTTCCGTGGCAATTTTTATGTATTAGTGATTTCTTTAAACTTGGGAAATGAAAAAAAAATTTATGACATCTGCCTTGAGAATTTTTTGTTTAACAAAACTGATGAGTTTTCAAAGGGGGTACTATAAATAGTACGGTTTGGCAGATTTTTGTGGTATTTGGCCAATTTTTTAAAATCCAGTTGGCAGAATGCCTGAAATTAATCTGGCAACCCTGTGCTGGGGTGTTGTGTATTCACAAGGAGATGTGAGATTCTGATGTCCAAAGCACTATGGAATGCTAATCACGACCAGGACCAGGACCATAACAAAGAAAAAAATCAATGAATAACCGATCAGTTTAATCCGTGTGATGGTATGGGGGTTTGAGCGTGGCCATCGTTATGTTATAGCCTGATACTGAAATCCAAAAGGACTGGCAGTTTGACGTCATTATTTGGTTTTTGCACCGCCTAGTGAGTTGTCGTTTGTAGAGCTCATGGAAACAAGTTATTTCATTGGTTGAACTATTGAATACAACTCACGATTTGTTTTCTTTTGTGGCAAAAGACTGGCATTTTGACGTCATTTTTTGGTCAGTATCAGGCCATAACTTTACGAAGGCCACGGTTTGAGCGTGGCCTGCGTCAAGTTATGGCTTGACACTGACCAAAAATGACGTCAAAAGCCAGTTTTTGCCACAAAAGAGAACAAATCGTGAGTTGTATTCAAGAGTTCAACCTATGAAATAACTTGTTTCCTTGAGCTCTACTAACGACAACTCACTAGGCGGTGCAAAAACCAAATAATGACCTCAAACAGCCAGTCTTTTTGGGTTTCAGTATCAGGCTATAGATAGTATGCAGATGACGTCACTCAGGCCTTTGTTATTGTTTTTGCCATCCGCGTTTGTGAGTTGTTCTCACTAAACTGTATTAACAAGACTATAAAAGTTCATGGTTACACAGAGTTTGTGTGTTGGTCCGTTATACTTCCGGATGGCAATGTTGTGAACTCCTTGGCAAAGCGCATTCTATCTATAATATAACGATGGCTACGGTTTGAGTCAGTTCAGTACACTAAGGGGGTTTAACCGCAGCGAATCGTTAACTTATAGATAGTGTGCGCTTGTCTAAGAAGCTCACAACATTGTCATCCGGAAGTATAACGGACCAACACACAAAACTATGTGCAACCATGAACTTTTATAGTCTGGTTA
The DNA here is from genome assembly GCF_034508935.2 of Berghia stephanieae. Taxonomy (NCBI): domain Eukaryota; kingdom Metazoa; phylum Mollusca; class Gastropoda; order Nudibranchia; family Aeolidiidae; genus Berghia; species Berghia stephanieae. Next base: position 41,840,876 of record NC_088369.1, read on the forward strand.
ATACAGTTTATTGACTCATTTAGGCACCTCTAACATAATGTGAGATTTGTCGCTTTTAATTCGTCGGTTAGTGAGCTCTTCCAAGTTTGCTTTGGACGCTAAATCTAACATGTCCCTTGGGGGTTCGTTCCAATCAAGGGACTGGCGGATGATGTCGCTCCCTGCTGCTCTTCTCAAGATGTGACCGACCCATCTCCGTTTAAAAAAAAAAGGTTGAGCATTTATATAGATAGTATGCGCTTGGCTAAGAAGCCATCTGGGAGTATAACGGACCAAAACACAAAACTGTGTGTAACCATGATCGTTTATAGATAGTATGCGCTTGGCTTAGAAGCTCATAACATTGCCATCCGGAAGTGTAACGGACCAACACACAAAACTGTGTGTATCCATGAACGTTTATAGTCGGGTTAATACAGTTCAATGAGCATTAATCATAAACGCGGATGGCAAAAAGCAATAACAAAGACCTGAGTGACGTCATCTTCGAACTATTTATAGAGCAATATCCACTAAACATGCTCAAGGCGCTTTACGGGGTCCCAAGCCAACATCAACACTTAACATTTAAGATGAGACATACCGCTTGCTAGGCGATATTATATATGTATTATTTTTCCGACAGAGACTAAGTTGTTCACAGTCAAATATTCATTCTGAACCTGATTGCATTGAGAGAATGTGAGTTCAGAGCCCCTTTTCAATAACTCAGCTATGGACCGCTCAAAGTGGACTCGAACCTAGGACCTTACAATCTGAAGGCGAGTGCCATACCACAAATCCACACAGCCGCACATTTCCCCCCTTCCTAGTTTGATTGCTGATGGATGCTTGATACTTCGATATTAACCCCTCCTTACCAACCATAAAAAAATCGTCACATTCGTTACCATCCATCCAGCACTTTTATCATTCAGATCTCTTTTGTAAATCACACAATTCAATGAAACATGTTTTATTATAGCTATAAAAACGTGACACTGTGTTGTAGAGTTCATTTTGCTGATCAATATTAGGCATAGAATGTATTTGTTGCTTTTCTCTTTGACTAAAAATAAACTATTTCTGTGTTGGGTGGGTGTAAAATTTTGGGGAAAATTCTGAAATTGGCTGGTAAGGAAAGGGTTAAGAATATGATCATGCCATTCAACAATATTAAAATGTTATTTATTTAAATTTTTGGTTCCATTTTTAGGTGTTGGTTTAGGAATGACCTACACATCCTCCATCGTGGTCATCAACTATTTCTTCCAAAAGAGACGGACGCTGGTCAACGGTATCGCCTCATCTGCTGGAGGTCTCGGCATCATTTTAGCCCCGCAGTTCTCACAGCTTCTCTTCAACAATTACACTTGGCGTGAGGCGTTGTTTATTCTGGCAGCGGTCTCCATTCACATTTGCATCGCCGGCGCTCTGATGTTTCCAAACCAGAAAACATTAGAAGCCGCAAAACAGGAAAGCATTGTAATTGATTGTAAATTAAAAGACGGACTTGCAACCGATTATAATAATAATGTTTTGACTTGCAATGAAACGAAAGCGAATTGTTACGAAGCACACAGACAAACAAATCAAAATGGCGGCGATAGCTCGTCTTCAGTCAACACTTGCTCTCTGGATATTCCACATTTAGAATGCACTGATAATTCGTTAACGACTACTAATGATTGCAGTAAAAAATTATTGGCTGATGACGATGAGGAAGCAAAGTTTGACGTTCATTTCATGGATAAAAGACTTGAATCAAATGAAGATGAAATTTTATCTCATCATGAAGAGCAGTGGTTACCTACAGATAAATACGCTCGTAGACATGAACCCTATAGCAGTATAGACAATTCGCTTCATGGAGACCAAAGATTAAATTATCGATTGTTACATCCAAACATGTCTGTGAATTGTCCTATAAATAGCGTAAATTATAGTCCCAGCAATCAGGAACACGATATGGACCTCGATCATTGTTTGCTAGACGAACATTCTAGTAATGTGTGCCAAAGTGATCATAGAAAAGAAACAAAGGACAGACAATATCAGAAAAGCCCCATAAACAATGTCGAAGGCTCGTTGGAAAACCATAGATATAGTAGAGATAATAATATAGCGAATGATTCGTCAGTGCATCCAAAAATGATTTACCCTCGTCTTTATAGAAATCGACTATTTCTAGTGTTATGTTTTGCCCTGTTTGTAAATAACGCCGGCTGTGGCTGTTTTCTGATCCACGTGCCCAGTTTCTTACAGAGTCGAGGTCTGGCAGATTGGGAGGTCACAAACGTGCTGTCCATGAATGGTGTGGCCCTTCTTATTGGGCGATGTCTTGTCGGAGCCCTCTCCAACAGTCATCCTGGGGAAGAAACGATGTTGTTTATTGCCTTGCAGACTATTGGTAAGATTGCGTTTTTTGTTTCGTCTCAGATGGAGAAATTTGCCATACGTCCATTCAGAGCCATTTGTGACCCACCGTCTCAAAACGGTATTATGTCGGGATGAACAAGACGCTAAAGAGTCAAATTCAAGCTAAACTGGTCAAACATTTGAATTATTGATATTCAGCATTCTAAAATATGATATTCATTCTCCTCTATAAAGCATGGAAACTCAACGTCCGACTAATATCTTTGGCTACAAATTCAATTTTCAGTGTCTTAAACTTCCCGACTTAATACCGCGGATTTTTGCACAGCTTGCAGCCTCAAAATTAGGGGAAATTCTCTGATTGTGCATTGTAACCGCAAAATCTGCACGTTTTGCAAATTTTTGACAAATTCTTTGACTTTGATTCTTTTTTTTTTTTGTTTTGCTTGTTTTTTTTGCGAAATTTGTGTTCCCCGCGGTAATTTTGTTTTCACAACTTTGTGCCTATTTCCAAATAAGCATAATCTCTGGCAAAATTTGCCATTTTGTGTTCCATAATTTTGCATAATTTTGAGTTTGAAATTGCCTAATTCCGCGGGGATATTTTATTATATGGGTTGCATTTAGTTAGTTGTTAGGTGTGACACAACATATTTAGAAACCTAAACGCCACTACCACATCATCTCATTCGTCTGTGGTGTTTCATTCATCCTGTTTTGTTGATAAAAGGGGAAATCCGAAACATCCATTCTATCTGTTTTTGTACATTAAATTGAAGCTTACATTCAATTTCACACTGTTATTTATTTCTTCGAGCTTCGAGTAGCAACATTTACACTAGTTGGGAATCTGAATGTTTATCAGGGTACACATTCTTTTAACATAAATACAAAACAAGTAGATGACGATGATAATAATAATTAGCCAGATGTAAACTTGTAATCGTTATAGATAGAATGCGCTTGGCCAAGGAGTTCACAGCATTGCCATCCGAAGTATACGACCAACACACAAACTCTGTGTAACCATGAACTTTATAGTCTGGTTAATACAGTTAGTGAGAACAACTCACAAACGTGGTGACAAAAACAATAACAACGCCATGTACGTCATCTTCGAACTATCTTACTGTCTCGACATCTTTGTAAGCAACCAATGAGAGCGATCTATATTACTTGTCCATGTGCTCGAGGTCATTGGTCACATTGGAATATGTGCTCAAAATGACCTACATAGTGAAAAGTGTTCACAGTTTGAGAAATATCCAACGTTTCGATTGGTCATTTTGATCAGTGTGACTCCTGTGTATGTTTACAACTTTCGTAAACAAAGCAGCGTGTTTACATTTATTGAGAAATGTCCAATCGTTGTACAGCAACAAATCATGTGATCGATGACCAGGTTGGACAAAACATGAATATAGGTCGCTCCCATTTTTAGACATCCCCCGTGTGGTGTCCGGGTTCCCTCAACTGAGAGGGTCAAGAATAGCCCAACGCCAAGCCAGCGTGTTGTAAAAGGTGTGTGATTCCCCCATCTTTGAGTCACCTGGTCCTCCAGGTTGGGGGTTGGCAAAGGGTTAACACCCCTTTCCGTTAAACTCAAACCGTTACAGAAACGCAGACAGACAAACCAAGTCCTTTTTTTAGCTTGGGCGACCGAAGAGTTTCTGGAATGACAGAATTTATGAAGGGGAACCCTCAGGGCAGAAGATCAAGGGGAAGGCCACGAGGAACATGGAGAAGAATTAAAGAAGCTGATATACAGAGAAGTGGTAAGACCTGGAATGAGATAAAAAAGTTAGCTCGGGATAGAGAAGGATGGAAACTGTTTGTCTGTGGCCTATACCATGACCCAGGGTGAAAAAGGCAATGATGATGATGATTTTTAGACATACTGGTCCCGATATTATTAATTATGTTCTTGGATAAAGCAATGGTAGCGATCTATATTCAGGTTTTCGTCCAAACGAGTCATCAATCACATGATTTGTTGCTGTGCAAAGATTGGATGTTTTTAAACAAATATAAACACACTGCTTTGTTTATGAAAGTTTTAAACATACCCATGTGTCAAGCTGAACAACTGGGTGGGGTTCCTGACCTCCCATAGTAGGCAGGGGGGTACATACTGTATCTTCTATCCCCTTATATCTGTTTTCCAACGTGCTTTCTGTCTTTGTCTTGGAATGAGATTACTTGGTTTTGTACTGACTCTGGCCGGAGTCCTAGCTGGAAGGGAGACAATCAAATGCATAGTTATTGTTTTGGGAGGTGATATTTTTTCCTTGTAAATCATCTCTCTGTTATGTATTATTATATTTGTTATTTTGAATGTACAATGTAAGCATTTGAGTGTATTCCTCTTTGTTGGATTTTGTGCTTGTGTTGGATGAGACTTAGAGGTGATCTCAGACTAAGTACTCTACAAGTGTGTTCTTGGAATCTACATCTGATCCCTATTTATTCCCAGTTCCCCTACTTATTCTTGAGTGCTTTAATTGTATATCTAGAAATTTTTACTATCCCATTTTTTTCCTTTTTACTGGCGCTGATATAACCTAAATCTGTTGCAAGCACCGTAAAGCCCTTAAAAAACAAAAACAAAAACAAGCTAAACAAAATGATCAATCGTGATGCTAATTATTTCAAAAGTTGTGAACAATTTTCACTATGTGGGTCACTTTGAGCATGTGGGTCACTTTGAGCATGTAGGTCACTTTGAGCACATTTTGAAATGTGACCAATGACCTCGAGCACGTGGAAAGTTAATATAGATCATCCCCATTAAACCACCCCCCCCCCTCCCCAAACTGAACATTTAAAAAGCACAATATCCACTAAATGTGCCCAAAGCGCTTTGCAAGGGACGCAGTTCATAAACAAGCCATACCCTACTCATTCATAATTAAGTACTAAAAATTACGAAATTTCAATCTGTATCTCAATTTTAGGTGGACTCGTTATGATGTTGTATCCAGTCATTGGATCTGGGTACGCCTCGTGCATGGGTCTAATGTTCGCCATAGCAATCTACTGTGGCACTTTCCATTGCTTGCTTCCTACTCTGACGATTGCATTTGTGGGTTTGAAAAGCATGTCGACGGCCATTGGGATGGAAATGGTGTGCTGTGGTCTCGGATTTCTCATAGCCCCTCCCTTGGCAGGTAGCTATAAATAGAATGAAGATGACGTCACTCGCGTCTTTGTCATTGTTTTTTTTTTTTTGGGTTGGGGGGGGGGGGGTTTGTTGTTTGTTTTTTTTTTGTTTGTTTTTGCCATCCACCTTTAAGAGTAATTGGATTCAATAGTTTGATGTCACGTCGCCCAGCAACGACGAGCAGCGTGGTCCTAAACAAAGAAAATCGGTACTTTTTATTCTTCATGCTGGCTAGAACGTTTCATATGTAATGTGATCAGAATGTATAAAAGTCAAAAACATGATCATATTTATGCTTTTCTCCTCTGGATACGCTTTTATGCTCGTTGGAGAACTATGTCATAAGGGCGTCCGCCATTGTCCCGATAGTTTGGAGCCAGTTGTTAAGTTACTATGCGTCATTACGAGGGAAGTAACGTCATGACTGTTGAAGGGTATTCTCAGTTAACACTATTATCCAAACTATAAACGTTCATGGTTACACACAGTTTTGTGTGTTGATCCGTTTTACTTCCGGATGGCAATGTTGTGAGCCTCTTAGCCAAGCGCATGCTATCTATTGATGTTGTGCGCTTGGCTAAAAAACTCAAAACATTGACAGTCGGACATACTATAACGGACCAACGCACAAAACTATGTATAACCTTGAACGGTTATAGTCTGATTTATAGAATTTAGTGAGAAGTAATCATAAAAATGGCTGGCTAAAAACAGTAATAAAGACCTGAGTGACGTCAAATTCGTTCTATCTAAGCAGTGCTCTCCTATCTATAAAAGATTTACTTCTTTTTAATGACAAAACACTCTTTTTTGGTTTATACAAGAAATTTTTATTTTATTTTCATTAATTGATAGACTAATATGTCAGGTAAAGAAGTTATCATCATCATCATCATCATCATCATCATCATCATCATCATCATCATCATCATCATCATCATCATCATCATCATCAACGTCATCATCATCATCTTCACCATCATCAACATCATCATCATCATCATCATCATCACCATCATCATTACCACCACCATCATCATCACCATCATCATCATCATTATCATCACCACCACCATAATCACCATCATCATAATCATCATCACCACCACCACCACCACCACCATCATCATCATCATCATCATCATCATCATCATCATCATCATCATCATCATCATCATCAACATCATCATCATCACCACCACCATCATCATCACAATCATCATCCTCCTCATCATCATCACCACCACCATCATCATCACTATCATCATCATCATTATCTACACTTTCGTCCTCAACCCATCCACACCCCAATCTCTCATCAGGTATGGCGGTAGATTACACAGGCCGACAAGACATCAACATGTATGGAGGAGGTAAGTATACAAAACAGTTTAACTCATTCAATCCAGGGGCGAAATGGCCGAGTGGTTTTAAAAAATTGAGCTTTATATAGCGCAATATACACTAAATGTGCTCAAAGCGCTTTACAAGGGGTCCCTGGTCAACAGCAACATTTAACATGTAGGAGGGACATACCGCCTGTTAGGTGATAATACAAATTTTCGGACAAAGACAACGCTGTTAACGGCCAGGTACTCATTTTACACCTGAGTACGGTGAGAGAATGTGAGTAAAGAGCCTGTTCCAAGGACTCAACTATGCGCCGAGCGCGAGGCGCTCGAACCCAGGACTGACCGATCCGAAAGCGAGTGTCATACTTCAAGACCACATCGCCGCACATTAAGGCATTGCACTGTGGCCCGGAAGGACCCGGTTCGAGCTCCGCTTCAGGCACTTTGGTTCTTTCTCCTTGAGCAAGATTACTAACCCCCAATTTGCTCACTTGGACAACATGGGTGATTCCTGTTGAGATCAGACATCTTGTTTGATGAAATATCTATATCTATTCCTAACACCGACGACATCCGTAGTTTACCCAGGTTACTTTTACATGCCTATTTATTACGTTTTTCTGAGACAAATTATAGGCGTAGTATCAAAGCTAATGTTTTAGTTTTTACATGTTAATGATGGTTGACTAAAACTATCTTTGCACATGCTCATTTTAAAAACATTTTTCCTATTTTGAAAAGTTGCAAAAAAAATTAGGATTGAGTGAGTTAAAGTCATAAAACAAACCTTTAAGGCCAAAGAATTTTAGTGAAAAATAAATATAATAAGAATTTTTTTAAAAAGATTATTGAATAAAAATTGTGACGCATTATTGCAAAATGGTATTAGACTATGTAAGAGTAACATTTAATTTACGATAAAAAATACAAAATTAGTGAAACAATTATGTGCTGTTTTTTTAATCGAGTAGAAGAGATTCGCATTATTTTTGGAGAAATGAAGCCACTCAACTGTTATAATTATTTTACTGCTCCACTGTTCTCAATATCAATATTTAGAGCCAACAATGATAAAAGCGGTCCCGTAAAATAAAATATTTTTAAAAAATAGAGCTTTTATATACCGAAATATCCACTAAACGTGCTTAAAGCGCTTTACAAGGCGTCCCTGATCAACAGCAACATTTAACACTTAGGACGGGACATAACCTCTGTTTTGCGATATTACAATTTTTTCGGACAAAGACAACGCTGTTAACGGTCAGGTACTCATTTTACACCTGAGTACGGTGAGAGAATGGGAGTAAAGATTCTTTTCCAAGGACTCAACTATGCACCGAGCGAGGCTCAAACCCAGGACCTTCCGATTCGAAAGCGAGTGTTTATACTCTGATTAATAGAATTTAGTGAGAGCTAATCATTACAATGGCTGTCTAAAAAACAATAGCAAAGAGTTGAGTAACGTCAATTTCGTTCCATCTACAACAGCTTTAAACAATAACAAAATGCTTACGGATTGGAGTTCAAAATGCTTCAACAAATATGAGTGTATACGATCCTTTTGATGTGTTTTAGTGATAAATAATTGAATAAATAAATGGTTTCTTTATTATTGTTTACCCAGGGTTCCTCTTCATGTTGGCAGGATTGATCTCCATGGCGCTCCCGGGAATGGCAAAGACGAAGGGATGAAAGAATCTAACAAGTCATCTTTACGGAAGAACATGTTATGGTCGAAATTGATTGTCGAATCGTAGGAGGGGAAGGAGGATGAGGAGGAGCAGGAGGAGGAAGAAGAGAAGAGGGGAAACTGAAGAAGAAGAAGAAGAAGAAGAAGAAGAAGAAGAAGAAGAAGAAGAAGAAGAAGAAGAAGAAGAAGAAGAAGAAGAAGAAGAAGAAGAAGGAGGAGGAGGAGGAGGGGAAGAAGAAGAAGAAGAAGAAGAAGAAGAAGAAGAAGAAGAAGAAGAAGAAGAAGAAGAGGATGAGGAGGAAGAGGAGGAGGAGGAAGAGGAGAATGGCAAAGAATAAGAAAGATGGATTGGGGAGGAACATTGGAAAGATAATCCATCAAACAACGAATGACACCCAAGATCTATCAATGTTGTCCATGTGATAAATTGAAGACGGGAAAGGGGTGTTATAATCTAGTCCAAGGAAATACACCTCACCTCCTCCACCACCCCTCCTTTGAGAATAGGATCCAATAGTCTGACGTCACATCCGCCCAGCAACGAGCATCTTGGTTCTAAACCAAAAAAAATCGGTACTTTTATTTTTCATGCTGACTTTAACTTTTTCACATGTCATGAGATCAGACTGTATAAAAGTCAAAACATGATCAGATTTATAGTGTTTTTCTCCTCTGGCTACACTCGTCGGAGAATTATTTCAAAAGAGCGTCCGACATCGTTCCTATGGTTTAGAACCAGTTATTTAAGTTACTATACTTCATTACGAGGGAAGTGACGTCACGACTGTTGAACCGTATTGATGGAAAGAGGCTGATAAAGCCGGTGTCTTTCCGTAGCCATCGTTATGTTATAGCCTGACACTGAAATCCAAAAGGACTGGCATTTTGACGTCATTATTTGGTTTTTGCACCGTCTAGTGAGTTGCCGCTAGTAGAGCTCATGGAAACAAGTTATTTCATTGGTTGAACTATTGAATACGGTCTATCTCGGTTCTTGCAGCGTTCAATGAACAGTAAAAACGCTCGCTATCTTTTGGATAGATTGTCGCCGAGTCATGTCCAACATAGTACAGATAGTTCGAAGATGACGTCACTCAGACCTTTGTTATTGTTTTTGCCATCCGCGTTTGTGAGTTGTTCTCACTAAACTGTATTAACCAGACTATAAAAGTTCATGGTTAAACAGAGTTTGTGTGCTGGTCCGTTATACTTCCGGATGGCAATGTTGTGAACTCCTTGGCCAAGCGCATTCTATCTATTCTAAAAGATCAAGAGATCCATTCACTGCTATCTATGCTGCAAGGACGAAGAGGCCAGCAAAATAAAACATCGACTGACCCGAGACTGTTACTGGCGTCCATGTTTTATTGTTGTTGAGAGTCCATTGGTCTAAAAGTAGGGCATTGACCTGATTTGCATGCTGGGCGCTTTTCGTTTGCTTTGAAGAATACAAACAAAACGGATAAATATATTTATTAATTTATTCATTCGATAATATAAACCACAACTCCATTAAACTTCATTACATAAAAGTCATTGATATGTTTGTTTTGTTTATTTTATTTTCTATTATTATCTTTTTTTTTCTTTTTTTATTTGGGTGAGGGGGGGGGGGGGGGGGGGGTGGAGCATAGCCATCGTTAAGTTATAGCCTGACACTGAAACCCAAAAAGACTGGCATTTTTGACGTCATTATTTGGTTTTTGCACCGCCTAGTGAGTTGTCGTTATGGTGCTCATGAAAACAAGTGGTCCCATTGGTAGAACTTTTGAATACAACCTTAGCCATCGTTAACTTAACGATGGCTACGGGTTGAGGGGGTCTTCTTTTAAAGTGTTATTGATTTTTTTTTTTCGCATTTTGTGCAATGTTGTACCTGCTCGTAGCATCCGTTTCTAATATTTACACCACATACAACATTACAGAAGTCGGCTGGTGGTCTCTGACAACTTAACCGCTCTCAGTCTCACGAGCCCTCTTAACACTTTCCTTACCAGCCATTCTTAGAATTTCCCCCGAAAATTCACACTCGCGTATATTGCGATAGACTAGCGTACTACCAAAGATTAGCAAGCATTTGTGACCCTCCGTCTCAAAACGGTATTATGTCGGAATGATTCAGACCCCAAAAAGTGAATTTAGAGATAGAATGATGTAAAATTGGACCTTAGAAGTTTTTGTAAAGCAAGAAATAGTATTTATACTCTAGCATGACGTACCGAAATGAAACCCAAGTTTGATATTTGTGGCAAAGAATTCAATTTCCCTAACCGAGTGGATCCCGACATAATACCGCTTTGACACGGTGGGTCACATTTGTTATTGTCCTATACAGGTGGAGAACTCCCACTAAGTGGGCCTCTGATGGCTCTGAATCATTTAACATTCAATTTTAAGCATCAAGCAAATCCCTACAAATCACCGTTTGTAGACGATTTGTCACAAATATAAATGTACGTTTTGCTCAAGCAGGAAAAAAAATGTACATAGTGATTAGAATAATATAAGAAAATCGTGTATGAACGATTCGAGATAGTGCCTTTTTTTTCAAGCAAAGGGGCATAACACATTCTTTTAACTCT
>NC_088369.1:41859517-41889517 GCF_034508935.2 Berghia stephanieae
GCAAGGTTCTTTGGCCATGTAATGAGAAGAGAGGAGATTGAGGAGCTGGTGACAACAGTAGGTGGAAAACGAGCAACAGGAAAACAGAGGATTAAAATGATGGACAACATTAGGAAAGAGGCAGAAAGAGGCAGTTACGGTTTCTGAGACATGTGTGGAGAAGAGACGGAATCGAAAAGTTGGCAACATCTGGATGATCGAAGGAAAGAGAGCTAGAGGAAGACAAAGAATGACTTATCGAAATAACCTAAGAATGGCCAAATGTGACTTAAAAAGCAACACAGATTTCATGCGCACCGCAGAGGATCGTGATTCGTGGAGACAGCTGACCGGCAACGTGCTCAAAAGCACAAGCCACGATGGATGATGATGACAAGGTTGATGTAATGTGGAGACCATCAGGGGCAACAAACGACAAAGAGGGTGGGAAAGGCATGATCACCCACGCTTGGAAGCAAGGCAACAGATGATGAATGCATAGTTGAAAAGGAGAGAGAGAGAGAGAGAGAGAGAGAGAGAGGAGATAGAGAGAGAGGGAAGAGAGAGAGAGAAGAAGAATAGAGAGAGAGAGAGGAAGAGAGAGAGAGAGAGAGAGAGAGAAAGGGGGAGGAAGAGAGAGAGAGGAAGAGAGAGAGAAAGAGAGAGAGAGGAAGAGAGAGAGGAAGAGAGAGAGAGGGAGAGAGAGAGAGAGAGAGAGAGAGAGAGATTTTAAAAAAAAATAAAATAAAATTCCTTTTATTCGTACCATAGGGGAAATTTGTCTCTAGGGTCTATTCCAAGGGAAGACTGGAATAATCCAGGCGTCAGCCGCAGTGCAGCACCACAAATTGAGCTAGGGCGATTTGCTCAAGGCCACACAGCTCAGCGGCGGGCGATCGAACTCGGTACCTTTCGGGTGCGAAGCAAAGACCGTACCGCTGAGCCACGATGCTCCGGCCTTAGGTTTAAATCCTGGAAGGAGGCCATTACTGCTGCACCACGCAGGACAGCCTGGGGAAGCTGAGCTCGCATGTTTTGCATTGATTAGGCATGTTGCATTCACAAAGTGCACAGTTGAGAAGGAAAGAGACACAACTGTGGAATATGCATCATATATAGGGGGGGGGGGGGGGGGGGCATTACTGCTTCACCCAAAAGGACAGCCTGGAAAAGATGTGCTCTATTTTAAAGGATAAGAGACGAGAAAATGAATAAATGAAGATAAGGTCAAGTTGTTGACGATATTAATGAATTTAAAATTGCTATTTTGATATGGAACTTTGTTTTGTTTTGTTTTTTGTTTGTTTGTTTGTTTGTTTTTTGTCTTTTTGTGTGTTTGTTTGTTTGTTTGTTTTTTGTTTTGTTTTGTTTTTATGGTTTTATTTTGTTGTTGTTGTTTTTTGGGGGGTTTTTTTTTGGAGGGGGGGGGGGGGGGGTTAGGGATATTTTGTTGGGGGTTTTTTGGGGGGTTTTTTCTCCTTTTTTTTGATACTTTTCTCTCAAAGAACACTTTTTATTACTTATACGTTACAGCCATTAAAGTAACAGTTGGCCCATTTTGAAGCCCTGTCACTGATATGTTACTAATACGATATGATTAGTCAAACAAGGCATCCCTAAGTACACCTTTTTACAAAACTATCTACAAATGTGCGGCTATGTGGTCAAGTGGTATGACACTCGCTTTCTGATCGGAAGGTCCTAAGTTCGAGCCTCGCTCGGCGCGTAGTTGATCCCTAGAAACGGAGCATTACTCACATTCTCTCACCGTACTCAGGTGTAAAACAGCGTTGTCTCTATCCGGAAAAAAAAATTATAATATCTCTAGACAAGCGTCATGTCTCGGTCTTCATATTACATGAGCTGTTGGTCAGGGACCCCTTGTAAAGCGCTTTGAGCACATTTATTGGATATTGCTCCATAAAAAAGCTCAATATTTTTTTTAACGAAAAAAGTCTCAGGTTTGAGAATTCCTTTTCCGAAAACGAGGAGTCATTTTAATCGATCGATAATTGAAGGAAGAGTTTTCTGGCCAAGATTTTAAAGATATGGTGGGGGTAGGAGGTGGGGGGGGGGGGGTCAGAGTACGAAAATATAATCAACCCCCAAACCTCCCTGATTTACACAAACTCCATCCATCATTTAAAATAGTTAAGTGCCTCAAATCAATCATCCTTTAATCATTCATTTATTTATGAATTTTCAGACTACAAATAAAATATTTTTCCACCTCTTTTCTTTCTTTTCCTATTTCAGAAATGAAATAAAATGCGATCTCAGAGAATATATAACAAGATTAAGCAATAATCTCACTTAGGACGATTCATCACCAAAATCAACACACATCCATCCCACAATGCCAAGCCTCTATTTGACCAATCGACAGGCAGTAATTGTGCTATTAGATGGATAACTCAGAGTTAACTACCCTGGACCATACCGGAAGTTAAAGGAATAACCGACGAACAGGGAATAAAAGAGGGCGCCACCGTCAAGAGGTCGAGTCATGTAGATTGATTAAATCTTCGACGAATATTAATATTATTATTCTCCCGAAATTTCCCTCGCCGATATTTCTTCTGTGTATCGGTTCTCGCCAATCGGCCTACAATTATACTCGGGCAAATTGTCAAAAACCCGAGGAAAATCAATGTGATTGGGTTATCCACCCCCTCTCCCTACACCCATCACCCCCCCCCCCCTCCCCTTCCCCCCCCCCCACCCCGAGCTTTTCTTTTATTCGTCTGGCCAATTCGCCAGCCCCGTTATTTATGGGTTGGTTGGTTTGTGTGTGTTTGGGTGTTGACGACTTTAGAGCAAACATTGGTTTATAAAAGGAAAGGAAGATGAAAGGGGGATAACTGTCCTTTGGTGTTTGGGAATTGAGAATAACTCTAAACTGAAAGAAGGAAACAATAGGCAATTGCCATAGAAGGCCTGAATTGCTTTCACCGTGTAGAATTCAGCCTCGCTTTTATTATTATCATTATGATTATTCTACCGCGCTCCTCTGTTTCATTTTTAAAAAAGCATTTTAAAAATAATTTGGCAAAAATACTATAAAATCAAATAGTTATCAATTAAGATGATATCAACTTTTCAACAAAAAAAATCTTAAATAGAAGACTGAAAATAAATCTTAAGTTTTAATCATTTTTGAAAAATATGGAGTCATTTAGAATAATCAGTATTTAAAGTATGTCAAGAAATTTTATGGTCAAAATATAAAAAAGTTATTTGTCAGAGTATACGAAAGAAGTATTATGATCATAATAACCAATCAGAGTTGGGGAAATATAATAAATCATGGAACAATCTAGGTTGTAGATTGTAAAACGTCTTGTGATTGGCTGAGACTATGATTGACTTGTGTTCATGAATATGGATATGTGTATGTTATATTATCCAGTAAACTCTTAAGGCGGTATCATGACAAAGTAGAAAACGGTAGGGGCTGCCTGAAGCCGGTGATCGCAAAATACTAAGGAAAGAGTGAAAATGGAGAGGCTTAGTATGGGAACAAAACAGACAATGGACGTTTCGGGTACAAACCCTTCGTTAGCACAACAAAAGACAAATAAACGTGGAGAACAAATTCGTATCCACGTTTATTTGTGTATTGTTGTGCTGACGAAGGGTTTGTACCCGAAACGTCCATTGTCTGTTTTGTTCCCATACGAAGCCTCTCCATTTTCACCCCTTTCGTTAGTAACATGACAAAGGAAGTGGGAAATAGATAGTTCGAAGTTGAGGTCACTCAGGTCTTTGTTATTGTTTTTTTTTTTTTTTTGCCATCCACGTTTATGACTAATTCTCACTAAACTGTATTAACCTGACTATAAACGATCATGGTTACACAGAAGTTTTGTGTGTTTTGTACTTCCGGATGGCAATGTTGTGAGATTCTTAGCCAAGCGCATACTATCTATAGGGAACAAAAATGCGATTTTGATTAACTGGTTCCTATCTCATTGGAAGTGTAAACCCACTCTTCCGGAGGACTGAATATATACATGCCTTCTGTAAATGAGCTTCTGGTTTCGAAATGATGGCATCTTATTTTCTAGTCTACGCGGCTATGTGGTCTAGTGGTATGACACTCCCTTTCGGATCGTAAGGTCCTGGGTTCGAGCCTTGCGCTCGGCGCATAGTTGAGTTCTTGGAAAAGGCGCTTTACTCACATTCTCTCACCGTACTCAGGTGTAAAAAGAGGAGACTGGATATATCATATTTTAGAATGCTAAATAGAAATAATTCAAATGTTTGACCAGTTTAGTTTGAATTTGACTTTTTAGCGTCAGGTTCATCCCGACATAATACCGTTTTGAGACGGTGGGTCACAAATGTTTATGAACTTTAGGTTCAGACATACGTACCTACGAAGTACAAGTGAGATCTATCGACAGCAGGTGACTCCCCGATAAGATGAAAATATGCAAGGCAAATTGCATGAGACCAATTACTGCATGTTTTGCCTAATATCTAAATCAGGATATATTGTGACCCTTCGCCTCAAAATAGTAATAAGTCGGGTTGGTTAAGATGTTGAAAATTGAATTTATAGCCAGAAATATCCGACTTATGTTGAGTTTGTATGTTTTATTGAGGAGAATGGATACCATATTTTAAGGTGCTAATGTCAACAATTTAAATTTTTGACCAATTAAACATTTAATTCAGATTTTAAGCATCTGGTTCGTTACGACATAATACCGTTTTGAGACGATAGGTCACATATGTATTAATTCCTGATTATTGCTTGCAATGGATTCAATTTGGAACGTTGGCTATTAACATATTTGCACGGTCACAGTAATAATAACGAATCATAATAATATTGTAAAGCTAATATAATAACACTGGTACGACTAATCCCCAAACATCCACACAGTTTTGTTGTTCTTTCCCCTATCAAATCATATGATCAACGTGCACTTATGCGCAAAATGTTGCAATGGATGTATTTCAAGCAAAGTCAAAATAATATTATTGTCCATTACAACAATGCGGCTATGTGGTCTTGTGGTATGACACTCGCTTTCGGATCGGAAGGTCCTGGGTTCGACCCTCGCGCTCGGCGCATAGTTGAGTACTTGGAAAAGGCTCTTTACTCACATTCTCTCACCGTACTCAGGTGTAAAATGAGTACCTGGCCGTTAACAGCGTTGTCTTTGTCCTAAAAATTGTAATATCGCCTAACAGGCGTCATGTCCCGTCCGACATGTTGAATGTTGCTGTTGACCAGGGACCCCTTGTCAAGCGCTTTGAGCACATTTAGTGGATATTGCGCTATATAAAGCTCAATTTTTAAATTTTTAACAATGTTGAAACAAGCACATCAATACGTCCGGTTATCAGACCTGTGAATATGTGTACCTTGTCATGACCCTTCTCATCAAAACATTATTTTGTAGATGGGGTTAGGATGCTACAGATTCCAAATATATTATAATCTTAAATATGAGACCATGGACTATTTAGGATGATGAAAATACGATTCATTCATTTCTTTGTATTTAATAAACTAGTAATTTTTAAGGTGCCCAATAACACTACGAGCTTACGAGTATGTGTTATTGTACGATAAAAATAAAACGAGTACCTGTTTAATGTTTTTTCAATTCGTAGATGAACATTATTTTCTTCATTTAACACTGTTGTTTTTGGCGTAATAATACAACTTCCTCCATTATCACAAAGGATAGAAGTAGATAATTTACTTACACAATTGTGTCTTGTCTATAAAAGGAAATTATCTTCAGTTGTGTGCTTAAAAAGACGATCGTTGAACATATATATATATATATATATATATATATATATATATAATATATATATATATGTGTGTGTGTGTGTGTGTGTGTGTGTGTGTGTGTAAATATAAACATTTCAAGTATAATTATTATTTTTTAACTTCTACAGTACTGTATCATGTCTATGACAATCAACGGGAAGTGTTTCACAGCAAGTATGAAACAACACACAATCATAAACAACAATAACGATTACACACACTTCCCGTAGATTGTCCTTGTGACATGACACAGTACTGTAGAAGTTAAACAATAATAATTATACTTGAAATGTTTATATTTACACACACACACACACACACACACACACATATATATATATATATATATATATATATATATATATATATATATATATATATATATATATGTTCAAAGATCGTCTTTTTAAGCACACAACTGAAGACAATTTCCTTTTATAGACAAGACACAATTGTGTAAGTAAACAATAATAATTATACTTGAAATGTTTATAAATAGCTCCTTTTATCAAAAAGTTGAGCACTTTTATTTCATGGTTTTTGCTTTTATAATATATATCATATATTACGTATATTGGTATATTCTTCTGGTAGTCTTGGGTTTGTATTGTGACGTAACTTTTAAGGACCGAGTCACGCTTTGAATTTACGAAAGTTACGGTAAACTAGTCGAATCTGTGGCGGTCTAAAGAAACAACGTTTGAGTGACGTCAACAGCATTCAATCTATAACAAGACCTCTCCGATAATCATCACGAACCATCGGTAGCTCATAAATCAAAAGACGCGAAGAGAAAAATTGTCTCATTGGCACGAGCTGCCCTCAGACCATGTTTACATTCACCGACCAATCAGAGCACAGCGTGACATGTGTGGCCTCGCTTTGATATCGGTGACCTCAACAACCCCTTCAACGCTTCCGCTTTCATTTCCAGTTATGAATTAATGCCACCTGGTCCAGCACATCAAAGAAATGTTGTAAAACAACGGCTACGATTAATGTGATAACATGATATTAATAATAATAAGAATAAGAATAAGAAGAAGAATAAGAATAAGAAGAAGAAGAAGAAGAAGAAGAAGAAGAAGAAGAAGAAGAAGAAGAAGAAGAAGAAGAAGAAGAAGAAGAAGAAGAAGAAGAAGAAGAAGAAGAAGAAGAAAAAGAAGAAGAAGAAGAATGACAATAGTAATAATAATAATAATAATAATAATAATAATAAGAAGAAGAAGAAGAAGAAGAAGAAGAAGAAGAAGAAGAAGAAGAAGAAGAAGAAGAAGAAGAAGAAGAAGAAGAAGAAGAAGAAGAAGAAGAAGAAGAAGAAGAAGAAGAAGAAGAAGAAGAAGAAGAATGACAATAGTAATAATAATAATAATAATAATAAGAAGAAGAAAGAAGAAGAAGAAGAAGAAGAAGAAGAAGAAGAAGAAGAAGAAGAAAGAAGAAGAAGAAGAAGAAGAAGAAGAAGAATGACAATAGTAATAATAATAATAATAATAATAATAATAATAATAAATAAAAGAAGAAGAAGAAGAAGAAGAAGAAGAAGAAGAAGAAGAAGAAGAAGAAGAAGAAGAAGAAGAAGAAGAATGACAATAATAATAATAATAATAATAATAATAATAATAATAATAATAATAATAATAATAATAATAATAATAATAATAATAATAATAATAATAACCTCAATTTCATCATTTAGTATTGTAATACTTTATTAGCATACACGTCATCCCGATTTAACAGCGATTTGTGGCGTGTTGTGTCAAATATTTGAGTAACACATTAGGGAGCGGGCAATGGTGTAGGGATACAGATCTGAAAAAGTCTGGATAGAACAGTTTCAGACATAACGAAAACAGTTTTAGACATAGCGAAAACAGTTTCAGACATAGCGAAAACAGTCTCAGACATAGCGAAAACAGTTTCAGACATAACGAAAACAGTTTTAGACATAGCGAAAACAGTTTCAGACATAACGAAAACAGTTTCAGACATAGCGAAAACAGTTTTAGACATAGCGAAAACAGTTTCAGACATAGCGAAAACAGTTTCCGACAAAGCAGGAAGTAAAATATTACGGCTATGTGGTCTAGTGGGATGACACTCGCTTTCGGATCCGAAGGTCCCGGGCTCGAGCTTCGCTGGGCGCATAGTTAAGTCCTTGGAAAATGCTCTTTACTCAACACTCTATGACAGTACTCAGGTGTTAAAATGAGTACCTGGCCGTTAACAGCGTTGTGTCTGTCGAAAAAAAATATTGTAATATCGCCTAACAGGTGTCATGTCTCGTTTTATCTACATGGTACGTGTTGCTGTTGGTCAGGGACCCTTTGTAAAGCGCTTTGAGCAATGGATATTGCGCTATATAAAAGCTAAATCTCAAGTAAAATAAAAGAGGAAAAAAAACAACAAACAAACAAAATACAAACGGTCGACGCAGGCCGATTTTTGGGATGGCTCTTTTTCATGTATCCCCCCCCCCCCCCCTCCGCCCCCCCCCCTCCGCCCCCCCCCCCCCCCCCCTTCCCTCCTTTTTTTTTTCAGAGCACTGTTTCATACACACATTTTAAAATAAATCTTCAGCCCTATATTTACTTGTCAATGTGTCTTTCATTTCTCATTTACATTCATGACCTGAAAAAGTCATAAACACCCGATTCATTTCAAAAGCTATTTATTCAAATGTGATCTAGTTTACCGAAACAATGAAATTGTTTATCCTTTATTCATAATGATGATGCATGCCTTTACATATTAAATGATCGTGTTAATATATATATATATATATATATATATATATATATATATATATATATATATATATATATATATATATATATATATATATATATATATATATGATTTAAGGGATTTAGCTGAAACCACGTAGGGCGCTCGACAGTTTTAATGGAACGAATTATTACGAATTATTAATATATATTTTCTCACCTCGTTTCCTTACATCTTCCGACAACGTTGTTTCCTCCAGAGTTTTTTTTTGATGTATGTGGGAGGAATGTTCTCCCAGAGAATAATGTAAGAAATCGAGGTGAGAACAAATAAATTATAGTCAGATTTTTAATAAGCGGCGCGTGTTTTTCTTCTTTTTCTCAGCTGCCCATCAATGCACAGCTGCAAAGATTTGTATGAACCTCTGATTTGAATCAATTTGTCTTAATCAAAAAGTATTTTTCGTGAATTTAAAAACAAAAGAAAATGATTTCGCTTATTACAGCTATATAAAAATCGATAATGGGTAATGATCGGACCTCACAGAAGATTTACCTTATCAAATTTATGAATTTTGCGCTTATCCGTTTTGAAGGAATTCGTTAAAATGGAATGTCAGGTTAATTTAAACTTAAACGATATGCATACAGCATCTGAATATGAAGGAACGAATGGCAATTTCTAACTATCAGACACCTACATTTTATAACTACCAATACACATTACTGATGAATACAAACGAAAATGAACATTACGCGCTTCCAACATTATTTTGATTGCAAAATTTTGAGAAATAGCTTGTGTTTATGCCAAAGACGATTACATATCAAATTTGTCTAGGATCCTTTTCCTACCATGTCGTTCCACACAGGTGATCTCTCTGTCGAATTTCGATAGCCATCTTCTCAACATGATGTAGATAATAAGCCATAAATAACAAAATTCAAAGTTTAATGCAAACTACATAAGTTGTAAGTTTATACCAGTTAAAGCGAATTGTTATTATTGGGAAACAAGTATAATTACTACCACCACCACCACCACCACCACTACTACTACTACTACTACTACTACTACTACTACTACTACTACTACTACTACTACTACTACTACTACTCTCCATCCATTTAGTTAGTTAACTGTTCTCCCGTTTGCTGACAAAACACCTTTAACCAGTCAACTGTCATACCCCAGAGAGACACGTACTCAAAAATTTGGCCAAAAAATTATCCTTCAAATATCGATCGATTTAAATGTCCCTCATCTGGGAAAATAAACAAGCTCCCAAACCTGGGACTTAAAAAAGACCTTGCGAGGTTCCAGGTCTGGGAATTTTTGTTTTTGCCAAGTTGAGGGCCATTAAAATCTAATAATTTATTTGATATTTGAAAGACAAGTTTTCTGGCCAAATTTTTAAATAAGTGTTGTTTTTTTTCAGAGTACTGTAGTTAAGTTACTTGTTTAAAAAAATAAGATTTGAACAGAAAGATTATATTTTAAGTATTGATAATTAAGATGACCATCAAAATGCCAAAACCTCCTAATTCTGAGACTTCAAAAATATCTGAAATTTAAGGAGTTATCTGAAGCCACAAAAATCTGAAGTTATAAAAGGAAAATCTAGCCAAAAATTTTTTAAAAAGCGTTTTGGCCTTGTACACCAAGTCTACCCCCCCCCCCCCCACCCGCCACTCAACCCCCCACCATTCCTATCATTTCACCCCCCCCCTACTCACCCAATAATTAATAATATACTTATATTTAAAGTTTTGATAATTAAGTTGACCATCAAAATGATAAAATCTCCTAATTCCGAGACTTCAAAATATCTGAAATTTAAGGAGTCATCTGCAGCCATCAAAAATCTGAAGTTATAAAAAATAAAATCTATCCAAATTGATAATAAAGCGTTTTGGCCTTGTAAATCAAATCTACCCCCCCCCCCCCCAACAACCAACCCCCCACCATTCCTATCATTTGACACCCCCCCCCCTCCCCCTGGCCAACCCCCACAATTCCTATAATCGCCCCCCCCCCCTACTCACCCCCCCCCCCCCCAATAATTAATAATATACTCAACAGCTCAGGAATCCGACTGGCATAATATTTATTCAACCACACGATCCAGGGGCTGCAGATCTGTGTAAATTCGTAGGATATTTTGTATGCAAATGGCTTGATTAGCATCAATTAGGCAGCGATTATCGCCAACAATTTTTCAATTATGCCTTCTCAGCGCGTGCCGGGTGCTAGCAGATTAGTCCCTTCTTACTCGTTACACCCAACGGTTGGAAATTTCACCGCAATAATGAGGTTTGTAATACTATCTAATGAACTGATGACTGCCCGAATGGTATCAAACTCTCGTGACGAGTACTTGGGAGTTATTATTCACTTTATATATTTGTTTGAATTAGGGGGTTCGGAGCTTATCCCGGTATAGAAAATGTCACTACAATAAAGTAATGAGTTTTGTAACACTATCTGGTGAGAGAGATGATGACTGCCCAAATAGTATGAAAATTTTCATGACGAGTACTTGAGTTATTAGTGCTATGTGTTTAGTTAAATACTCACAACATCCGCCAGCCACACCAAAGGGACCAACATACAAAATTATGAGTAACTTTTATCGTTTATGGTCTATAGTAGTAGTAGTAGTAGTAGTAGTAGTAGTAGTAGTAGTAGTAGTAGTAGTAGTAGTAGTAGTAGTAGTAGCAGTCGTCGTCGTCGTAGTAGTAGTAGTAGTAGTAGTAGTAGTAGTAGTAGTAGTAGTAGAAGTAGTAGTAGTAGTAGCAGTAGTAGTAGTAGTAGCAGTAGTAGTAGTAGTAGTATGTAGTAGTAGTAGTAGTGGTAGTAGTAGTAGTAGTAGTAGAGTATGGCTACACCTCCAAATTCATTTCGTCAACCCAGCTTCGGATGTCTTCCTCCACCCTAAGAACTGTTTCATATCCACCTTCAAGATTAGTTAACGTATGTATATATATAATATACAACGTTGTTTCTTCCATCCGTTGGTGTTTTGATGGAATCTTCAGGGGGTATTATGTATAGTAGTGTCTGGACTTCTTTTGAGTTCAGTTGGCGCTCATGTTGTTTCCGGGGTTGGTTTGTGACGCATGAATGTGTGTGTGTGTGTGTGTGTGTGTGCGTATACACATATATATATATATGTGTGTTTGTGTGTGTGTGTGTGTGTGTGTGCGTGTGCGCATTTGAGAATGTGTGTATATATATATATATATATATATATATATATATATATAATATATATATATATATATATATATATATATATATATATATATACTCCCATAGCGGGCAGGGAGGTACATACTGTGTCTTCTATCCCATGATATCTGTTTTCCAACATGCTTTCTGTCTTTGTCTTGGAATGAGGTTACTTGGTTTTGTCCTGGCCCTGATTGGGGTCCTGGCTGGGAGGGAAACAGTCAAATGCATAGTATTTGTTTTGGGAGATGATATTTTTTTTCCTTGTAAATCATCTCTCTGTTATGTATTATTATGTTATTTTTAATGTATAGTGTAAGCATTTGAGTGTATTCCTCTTCGTTGGATTATGTGCTTGTGTCCGGATGAGACTTATAGGTGATCTCAAACTGAGTACATTGGTGGTATGCTCTTGGAATCTACATCTGATCCCTATTTCTTCTAGTTCCCCTTTGTCTTACTTTTTCTTGGGTGCTTTAATTGTAATTCTAGAACTTTTTACTATCCCATTTTCTTCCTTTTTACTGGCACTGATATAACCTAAATGGGTTGCAAGCGCCGTAAAACCCTTAAAAACAAACAAAAACAAACAACATATATATATATATATATATATATATATATATATATATATATATATACATATACATATGAGGCGTTTGTGTGTGTGTGTGTGTGTGTGTGTGTGTCTGTGTGTATGTCTACATATGTACATATCATGTTTTAGTATGCAACCCGGTCCCTACTACTACGCAGTGAGTAATTAGTTTCAGAAGTAGCAAAGGTCGCCATTTGTTAGGGCTGACGCTCTGGTCTAAAATACAAGACTATCTATCTGATCAATCTTGATTGGGTCACAATGAAACGTGTCTGGGTTTTCTTTTTACCCAATAGAATTACAAAGGCTGCTGTATAATCCAGCCCAATTTTAGGGAATTATATACTTAGATATTGTAAGTACAATCTATTGTGAAGCCGTAATGAATGTCAGTCGTAAAACATACATAAAAACCAAACTCGGGTTTGATAATTACGATAATGATTATCGCATAGCGCTCCCCTGTGGATTAAGACCGTTGTATACTATAATTAAAGTGGCACGTATTAAAAGCATCGTTTATACGAATGTCACTCTTAAACGAAAGTCACTTATACGAATACAACTAGATACAAAAAGACGCTTAAACGAATGCCAATCGTCAGAAGACCACCATGAATACCGATAAACGAATAATATTACTTATCCAGACATTGAAATTATAACAGTTCATATTAATGCACCTATTTTATTAAAAATTTAATATTGATGCTATGCGTTTAGGTAAAACACTCATAACATCCGCCAGTCAGATAAAACTTACCAAGTCACAAAACTAAAAATTAGTATTAAAATATGCGTAAAATTTAATGTTGAAAATGACGATGTCTCATGTCTGCTGTCATGGAATCTTTTATTATAAACTTATTGATTTGTTTCGTAAATCAAATAGTTGTATGAAAAGCAGGATGTCAAATGTTTATACTGTATTGTTATCTTTTTAAATAAAAAATAAAATACAATCTAAAATCTATTTTAATTGAATCCTGTTGTAATATTAATATAATGAAAATGTTGCTGTTTGAAGCTCGAAGGAATAAACAAAGATAAGTATTGAAATGTAAGCTTCAATTTATTAGACGAAGACGGATACTGTGGACGTTTCGGGTTAAAAAAATAATTGAGCTTTATATAGCGCAATATCCACTAAATGTGCTCAAAGCGCTTTACAAGGGGTCCCTGGTCAACAGCAACATTTAACATGTAGGACGGAACATGCCGCCCAGGCGGTTAGGCTATATTACAATTTTTCGGACAAAGACAACGCTGTTAACGGTTCAGGTACTCATTTTACACCTGAGTACAATGAGAGAATGTGAGTAAAGAGCCTTTTCCAAGGACTCAACTATGCGCCGAGTGCGAGGCTCGAACCCAGGACCTTCCGATCCGAAAGCGAGTGTCATACCACAAGACCACATAGGGTTCCCCTTTTATAAAAAAAAAAACACTATGTATGAAACACTAAGGACGAATGAGGCATATGTGAATGTCGTAGTTAAGGTGAATAAATAAAATATAGAGTGTAAAATAGAATAAAATGTAGACTATATTGGTAGCAATATTGATAAAACTGAATTGGAATAAACGAAATAGTAGTGGTAGTAGCAGTGTAGCGATAATATAGAGAGGAAAAAATCCGCTTTTCGGGAACGTGTAGCATATAAGCCGAGTGGGCGATTAACCGATGTGCGATTACGCGGAGTGAACTGTATATTATTATTATTATTATTATTATTATTATTATTATTATTATTATTATTATTATTATTATTATTATTATTATTATTATTATTATAATTATTATTATTATTATTATTATTATTATTATTATTATTATTATTATTATTATTATTATTATTATTATCATCATTATTTTAGCCAAGAATGATTACTAAGAGAATGATATTCCTCTATCATTATAAAAGTTATTATAATTCATTCAGCGAAATGTTATTCTTATTGGGGCAATGACCTAAAATAAATTTGTTAGTAATGTAGCTGTTGTGTTGTGGTTCCTGTGACTATTGTTGTCATTGTTATAATCGATGTTGTTGTCGTTGACGTTGTTTGTTATTGTTGTTGCTGTTGTAGCTGTTGTTGTTTTTCTTCATCTTGTTGATGTGCGTCTATGTAGTCTAGTGGTATGTCACTCGCTTTCGGACCGGAAGGTCCTGGGTTCGAGCCTCTCTCGGCGCATAGTTGAGCCATTGGAAAAGGCTCTTTACTTACTTTATCTCACCGTACTCAGGTGTAAAATGCGTACCTGGCCCTTAACAGCAATTTCTCATTCGAAAAAATTGTAATATCGCTTAACAGGCGTCATGTCCCGTCCTACATGTTAAGTGATGCCTGGGGACCCCTTGTAAAGCGCTTTGAGCACGTTTAGTGTATATTACACTATATCAATGCTCTATTTTTGGGAGGTTTTTCTTGTTGTTGTTATATTTATTTTTTGATACCAAAATTATATGAGTATAAATTACAGAATTCAATAAAGAACATATATCTACTGATAGATTAGGAGATGAAGAGATATATAAATAAACAAATAAATACAAACATAAATGAATAAATGTATAAATGAATAAATAAATAAATAAATAAATAAATAAATAAATAAATAAATTATCCATTTACCCTATTTTGACTGGTTAAACATTTCCTCGGATAAAAGCACCAAATACTGACGTACGCCGGAAAAAACCCATATTTTATTTTTTTATTTATTTTTTTTTTACAGAGATAGGCAGTATAGGTGTTAGAAATAGGAGATAAAGTGAGTAGGAAAGTGCCAGAAGACAATAGAGAATAAACATTTCGCGGCGGTGATGGGGGTTTGAACCGTAGCCATCGTTATTTATAGCCTGATATTGAAATCCAAACGGACTGGCATTTTGACGTCATTATTTGGTTTTTGCACCGCTTAGTGAGTTGTTGTTAGTAGAGCTCATGGAAACAAGTTATTTCATTGGTTGAACTATTGAATACAACTCACGACTTGTTTTCTTTTGTGGCAAAAGACTGGCATTTTGACGTCATTTTTTGGTCAGTATCAGGCCATAACTTTTTGAAGGCCACGTTTGAACCCGCGACCTTACTTGTACGACAACTCCGCCTGGCCGGGAGAGCGTGACTCTACCGTATGAGCTATTCACGATCCAACCCCCATCACCGCCGCGAAAATTTTATTCTCTATCGTCTTCTGGCATTTTCCTACTCTCTTCATCATTTCTTGTTGTTATCAACATAAGTGCCTGCTCCACTCACTTTTTCTGTGTTAGAAATAGGCGATGTTTGGTGTTGGATGTGGTGGTTAGAGTGATTGCTACGGCTCCTGGCGAGGACAATCAAGATATAAATAAAAGCCTTTGTGTAGCTATGTGGTCTTGTGGTATAACACTCGCTTTCGGATCGGAAGGTCCTGGGTTCGAGCCTCGCGCTCGCGCATAGTTGAGTTCGTGGAAAAGGCTCTTTATTCACATTCTGTCACCGTACTCAGGTGTAAAATGAGTACCTGGCCGTTAACAGCGTTGTCTTTGTCCGAAAAATTGTAATATCGCCTAACAGGCGTCATGTCCCGTCCTACATGTTAAATGTTGTTGTTGACCAGGGACCCTTTGTAAAAGCGCTTTGAGCACATTTAGTGGATATTGCGCTATATAAAGCTCAATTTTTTTATAGGTGTTAGAAATAGGCGATGTTTGGTGTTGGATGTGGTGGTTAGAGTGATTGCTTCGTCTCCTGGCGAGGACAATCAAGATATAAACAAAAGCCTTTATTACCCGAGAATTGTGTGTGTGTGCGTGTGTGTTTGTGTGTGATGGGGGGGGGGGGGGGGTACGTCAGATTGAGGGATATCTTTAGAGGCTGACACATTATCCATAATAGGAATTAAATAGACCTAGTACTCGTAGAATATCATTATAACATTAGGTACTCGAAAAACAATTGGATGCTGCATTCAACAAACAAACGAAATATTTTCTTTTTTTTTTTTTATTATATTTTGTTTTGGTTTGTTTGTTTATATTTTTTTTTATTCTTTTCTTATTTTTGTTTTTTTGGTTTTTGTTTGTTTCTGTTTATTTGTTATATTATTTGTTTGGTTCAAATATTCTACTGTGTCTCGGACACAAACAGGTCACCTTAAAACGGAATTATGTCGTGCTGAAGATATTGTGCGGCTATGTGGTCGAGAGGTATGACACTCGCCTTCTGACTTTCTTCTTCTTCTAGGTTCCATGCCTGGTCCAGTCTTCGGATACTGCATGAATTATCTCTCTCCATTCCTCCCTGTCTCTTGCTTTTTCAAACAGCTCTTGGATTGTTAGGTTGGTGAAGCCCTTCAGTTGGTCTATGAGTGTTTTTCTTTGTCTCCCCCGGGCGCGTTTACCAGGTATTTTTCCACAACTTGCCAGGTATTCATTCTTATCTTTCCTTACTATGTGTCCGAAAAAGGATAGTTGTAGATCAGCTATTAAGGGCATTAGTTTCCTTTGTTGGTATGTTTGTTTTAGCACTTCTTCGTTCGTTTTGTGTGCAGTATACGATATTCTCTGCATCCTTCTCAAGCACCACATTTCAAAAGCTTCAATGTTCTTTTGTGTTTCTGCATTTGTAGTCCAGCTTTCGCATCCGTATAACAAGATTGGCCACACGTAGCACTTCAAGAGTCGGAATCTAATCCCGAACGACATCTGTTTGTTTTTCAAAATGTTTCCCAGGTCCATGAAGGCCTGTTTGGCTTGAGTTATTCTTGCTCGTATGTCTCGGTTACATCTTCCATCTGTTGTCACTATTGAACCTAGGTATTTAAAACTTTCTACGTTGGTAAGTTGCTCGCCGTGAATCGTTATATTGCAGGTGTTGTTGTTTTCGGGTTTTTCTGTATTACCATGCATTCCGTTTTGGTGATATTCACTTCCATTCCCTTGGCTTCACTATCTACTACCACTTTGTCAACAATCTTTTGAAGTTGGATTTCTGACTTTACATTATCATAAATATGGATATATTTGTTTCCATCACCTTTTATGATAGTGTGTAAATGCTGACATTAGACCTATATATATATATATATATATATATATATATATATATATATATATATATATATATATATATATATATATATATATATATATATCGATTGAACCAATTCAAAATCATGTTTGAAAGAGGCTTTAATCTGAGATTAATGTGTGATTTTTATTTCATTATACTGCTGGTATGAGCTTGGTACATTTGTTATTTTACCACGAACAGTATTCAACAACTGATAATTCTTAGTTTTGACTTAATTTTGTCATGTTCATATTATTTCTTTTTAAAAAGCTTGAGCATATTATACAACGCAATATCCTCTAAATGTGATCAAAGCGCTTTACAAGGGGTCCCAAGCTAACAGCAACACTTAACATGTAGGACGATACATGACGCAAGTTAAGCGGTAGCACCACGGGGGGGGGGGGGGGGGGGGGAGGGGGCGAAAGACAACGCTGTTACAGGTCAGGTTCTCATTTTACACCTTAGTACGGTGAGAGATTGTGAGTAAAGATCCTTTAGAATCAACTCAACAATGCGCCGCTAAGAGTTGGATGGACTCGAACCCAGGACCTTCCGATCTGAAGGTGTCATCATACCACAAGACCAGACCACATAACCGCACAAAATAGATTTTATCATCATATCACAGAAAACAACATCACAGATAATGTAGACGTCTAATGTTAACTGTTCTATTGGTTTGCTTGTTTTGAATCAATGATTTTAATGCGATTTGGCATTGCTTCTAGAAGAAAAAAAGAACTGCTTATGACAACCAAAAATTGTGGAAACGCGTTTGAAGGAAAAAGGATGCGTATAGAGATGTGTGTGTGGGTTGGGGGGGGGGAGAGAGAGAGAGAGAGAGAGAGAGAGAGAGAGAGAAGGGGAGGGGGGAAGGGGGGGGGAGGATGAAGGGAATGACAAAATGTCTTTTATATACACTTTAAAAAAAAAAAAGAAACTAAAAGGAATAGAAAGAAAGAAAAAAGGAAAGTAAAAAGGGAAGTTCCACGAAAAGGGCACACCCCCAATTGGGCGTTCGTATGGGGGAGATCTCGGTCTGTGACGAGATCACGTCCTGGGCGAGACTCGGCGAGACTCAATGGCATAGGGTGGCGTCCCTAGAGACGAGTTTCTCGACGGGCTCAATTAACAGCCTAGATCTTCTTAATTAAATTGATTAAGTCTTTGGATCTCTCCACCCCTCCCCAGAGTCACTTGTTAAAAAAAAGACAACTCGCAGACAAGCTGTAGTATCGTTTGTAATTGGGAGTACGAAAAGAAAATACTGGCTTTAAGATACGATGGGGCAGGGCAGGAGGCAAGCAACGCCAGTGGGCGAGCGAGCGATAGACGGGGAGGAGGGGAGATTTCACGTCAAATGAAAAATGCGAAATGTTTTTTGGTGAAAGGAAGAATTCTGGGGTGTCATGGGTATGTAATTAGATGCCGTCAAATTGATTTGAAAATATTGTTGTCTTCATCTTCTCTCTATAGATCCCTCTTGTGCGGCTATGTGGTCTTGTGGTATGACACTCGCTTTCGGATCGGAAGGTCCTGGGTTCGAGCCTCGCGTTCGGCGCATAGTTGAGTCCTTGGAAAAGGCTCTTTACTCATATTCTCTCACCGTACTCAAGTGTCAAATGAGTACCTGGCTGTTAACAGCGTTGTCTTTGTCCGAAAAATTGTAACATCGCCTAACAGGCGTCATGTCCCGCCCTACATGTTAAATGTTGCTGTTGACCAGGGACCCCTTGTAAAGCGCTTTGAGCACATTTAGTGGATATTGCGGTATATAAAGCTCAATTTTTAAAAAAAAAATTTGTATTCGATAACTCTTCATGATTCGCGCTAGTTTCGCATAGTTATTAATAAACATTAAGATAGACAAACCCCGACAAATTATAGTCCCTCATATATTGCCCATTTTTCTTCTTATTTTGACAAAGGAACGTAAAGTAAAATGTTCTTTTAAATATCCCTTGCTTTATTCATCCCCAAACGATTTTTATTCTTTAGGATATTCTCGAGAAAAAAAAACCGAGATAATACAAGCGTCGAGAGGCCTTCAGAAAACTTCTACATCCCAAGTATTCTTGCTCTAGTAGGGGGTTTGGGAGGGGAAAACTTTGTTAATAATGTTCTAGTAGGGGGTTTGGGGGGGGGGGGGGACTTAAAAGCGTCAGTTTCAGTGCAGTGCCGCAAAATATAGAAATACTGCCGTACTCAGAGGAAAAAGCCCATTTTTAAAAAAATTGGCCAGAAAACTCGTCATTCAAATATCGATCGATTTAAATGTCCCTCATCTTGGCAACAACAAAAAAAAAACTCTCAAACCTGGGACTTCAATTATGTTTTCAGTCGAGGCTTGAAGCACCCAATAGCATGAGCAATTCCGGTAAAGACCTAAAAAGAATTCCATATTGGTGGCGACCAAAGTAAGACGTGAAGTGGTCGAGTGGTTAAGGCATTGTATTGTTATCCAGAAGGTCCCGGTTCGAGCCCCGCTTCAGGCACTTTCGTTTGTTTTTTTTTTTCCTTATTAACCCCCAAATTTGTTCACTTGGACAACATGGCTGATTCCTGTTGACATCAAGACATCCTCTTTGATGGATTATCTATATATGTATTCCTTCATGGAATGCCTTGGCGACGGTATTTTATGATGCCGTAGCGGAAGGGCGTATTTAAAAAAAAAAAAGAAGTGAAATGCATGTTCCGAGAATTTTGTTTTAGACATTCTTCTTAATAAAATTAATAATCCTAAAAACTTATATAGCGCTATAACTCCGAGACACCAGACCCCAAGCGCTTAAATTACAAATTACTTTGGCTGAAACATACTCATTCACACACAAGCACACACACACACACACACACACACATATATATATATATATATATATATACACACACATAACACACGACACAAAACAGAGACCTATCTTGCTTCTCATACCATCTACTAAAGACGAAACAGATATGTTTTAAGCGAACGTTTAAGATTAGACAAAGTGGTGTATTTGTCAGGAGCGGAGAGCAGAGGTGGTTTGTACTCTGATATCAATGACATGAAGTGTAGTTATTTGCTTAGTGGGAAAAACGGGAGAACCCGACAGCGCTGCGGAGCTCAAACTCTGGTCATCAGTGTTTAAGTTCATTGACTTATTCACAGGGCTACCTGGTGATGATGATGATGATGATGATGATGATGAGGAGGAGGAGGAGGAGGAGGAGGAGGGGGATGAGGAAGATGCTGATGGAGGAGGATAATAAGGAGGAAGAGGCAGAGGCGAATGTGGAAGAGATATTTGAAAATGATGACGAGTGAGAAGAAGAAGAAGAAGAAGAAGAAGAAGAAGAAGAAGAAGAATGAGGAGGAGGAGGAGGAGGAGGAGGAGGCGGAGGAAAAGGAGGAGGATAATGAGGAGGTGGTGACTGTGGAAGAAATGTTTGAAAAGGAGGACGAGTGAGAAGAAGAAAACGAAGAAGAAGAGGAAGAAGAAAAAGAAGAATACGAAGAGGAGGAGGTGGAGGAGGAGAAGGAGGAGGAGGAGGAGGAGGAGCAACATTTGCTTTTTCTTTAAAACGCCTACCTTTTTGCATCTGACTCTCCTGTTTCCTGCATTTTGCACGTCTGTTTTGGAACCAGACCTAAGAAGAAAAAGATGAAGAAAAATTAAAATATAAAAAAAAATGTGTATCTCAATTATATTTTATGGGACATTGCCTCATGTTTACCTAAAATTACTGCTCAATTCTGACAAATAGATTTTGTATCAGTAACACCGTTTCGACTGACGATAAAAGGCGAAAAAAAGCATCATCAATTTTATATTTTTCAACAGGATATCTAATTTATTTTTTAAAGTCTTTTTCTGCTATGATGATAGAGTCTCAAATAACAGGAAAAGAAGAATTAAATTATCAGGTGAATAAAAATAAAATTGATCAGCCTTCCATTTTTTTAAAAATCAACGAAGTATCGAACCATGAATTCTCAAGTACACACCTGAGTACGATGAGGGAATGTGAGTAAAGTGCCTTTTCCAAGGACTCAACTATGAGCCGAGCGCGAGGCTCGAACTCAGGACCTTCCGATACGAAAGCGAGTGTCATACCACTAGACCACATAGCCGCTTCGGTGCTTTAATTCTGTAATAGGTCTTTAATTTTGGTGATTTCCCTCTTCTTCACGCTTTACGATAACCTAACGTTCTTTGACGTCAATGACGTTGACGATGGATATTAAAGAGTTCCTATTAATTTTGTCCTTGGCATTTTGAATGAGGATCTTGCCTCGCCTCAACTTTCGACAGAGTTTTCCGTGAAAAAAGAACTTGGGTTTATTTAGCTCAAGGTAGAAGTGGTTTTTATGGTTTTAATGTAATATTCAATTTCTTCAAATAAAAAAAAAAAAGAAATCTACCAAGCCATCTATATACTCTATCTACTTTTCCATCTATCTATCTATCTATCTATCTATCTATCTATCTATCTATCTATCTATCTATCTATCTATCTATCTATCTATCTATCTATCTCTCTATCTATCTGTCTAGTTTGCCTTGCCCACTTTTTGTCTCTCTCTCTCTCTCTCTCTCTCTCTCTCTCTCTCCCTCTCTCCCTCTCTCTCCTCTCCTCCTCTCTCTCCCCTCTCCTCCTCTCTCTCTCTCTCTCTCTCTCTCTCTCTCTCTCCCCCCCCCCCTCTATTTCTCTCTCTCCCTCTCCACTCTCCACTCCTATATTCCACAAATTTTTACCAAATCCTCATCTGTCTTCGTATTTCTCTAATCCGTACATCCCAACAAATACACCCCCCCCCCCCCCCCACCCCACCACCACCATCATTATTTATATCTTTCCCCCCCCCCCCCGCCCCATTCCCTAGTTCTTTCAAAGCTAACATTCAAATCTGGCTACCGAAGGGAGGTAATACTTATTTCATTATCTCCCAACGCCTGTCGCGCCGCGGGGAAGACTTGATCAAATTCCCACCAGTTTTCTTTTCCCGCCATTTTGTGGACACACCCATTTAGCTGGGCACACCGCAGTACCCAGTAATCGAATTGAACCATTTGGCGGGGTTGGGCGATGAATTGACCTCGACTGTATTCGATACACTTCTGCGCTTGCGAGTATTGATCTTTCATAATGAGATGAATTTTATACTCGACCAATTAGCACCGTGAAGGGTGTTGATTCGATTATCGAAGTGTAGTTGAAGGCTGGAGTGGTCCGACTTTAAGCTATGTTTTGTCTCGATATGAGTATCGAATTTATGGATAATCTTGTAGGAAAACCCAGTCGGATCAACACAGCACGATAGATTTCTTTGAGAAGAGCTTGACACATTGTTTTGTAATATTATAAGAATATTATTTTGGTTTATAGCTATATTTATTGATTTATTTACATATTTATATAGTATCCCGCCGCCACCACCACCACCAACACAACCACCGTCATCATCATCATCATCATCATCATCATCATCATCATCATCATCATCATCATCATCATCATCATCATCATCATCATCATCATCATCTCTATCACCATCCTCGTCATCATCAGCATTATTATTATTATATTTATTATTATTATTATTATTATTATTATTATTATTATTATTATTATTATTATTATTATTATTATTATTATTATTATTATTATTATTATCATTATATTATTTATTATTATTATTATTATTATTATTATTATTATTATTATTATTATTATTATTATTATTATTATTATTATTATTATATTATTATTATTATTATTATTATTATTATTATTATTATTATTATTATTATTATTATTATTATTATATTATTATTATTATTCAGCATCATCATCATCATTATTATTATTATTATTATATATTATTATTATATATTATATATATATATATATATATATCGATGCATGACGCTTGTAAATGGTTTTATAAGTTGTTTTTTTTTTTTGGACAGGGTTAATGCTGGTAACGGTCAGCTACTCATTTTTCCACTGAGTACAATGAGAGAAGCGAATAACGTAAGTTCGTGCAGCGGTTGATTACACGTCCGGAATTCCAAACAGCAAGAGTGAAAGAATCGTATCTTCCACCCCTCTCCCTAAATAGTAACACGTAATTATATCGAGTTTATAATAATAATTTGTGACGTCAGATTATCAAGCGTTAAATTTCACTAAAAATCAGATTCTTGAAAAAGAAGTATCTATCATTTAAATGTTTTTGAAGATGTCTTTTATTCAAAAGATGACGAAATAGGAATCGATTGAGGGGTATATAATAATAAATTATTTCTTATACTCTTGCGTTTTGGAATTCGAACTTTGACCACTACGCGCACTCGCAAGCCCGTGCAGCGGTTGGGATTACGTCCGGAATACGCTTCAACAGTCGTAACGTCACTTCCTTCGTAATGACGCATGGTAACTTAGTAACCGGCTCGAAACTATCACTCTCGGAACAATGGCGGACGCCCTTATGAAATATTTCTCCGACGAGCATAAAAGCGTATCCAAATGAGAAAAAAAACATTATAAATCTGATCATGTTTTGACGTTTACACATTCTGATCACAAGACATATGAAAAGTTCTAGCCAGCATGAAGAATATAAAGTGCAGATTTTCTTTGTTTAGAACCACGATGGCCGCCGTTTCTGGGCGACGTGACATCAGACTATTAAATCCAATTCCAAAAGAAGCGTATTTTATTCCATCCCTTTCAGAGGAAAACCCTATAATTTATTAGTATCTAAATACGGAATCGTTGATTAATGCTTTGACCGCGTTCAATAAAAATAAATTATTCAATGATTGCAGATTATTTTCGCACATTTTAACAGTGTGAAATAGATATTATGTTGTAAAAGACAGCTGGTTAGCAATTATAATTAATCTGTTGGTTCGCATGAATACAAATCCAACGTTTTTATTAATTTATTTATTTTGGGATCAAATTGTCATTCTAGCAGATGGTGAAGATACAAATTATGGTGAATTATATGCGCTAACACCATAAAAGTTGGTCACGATATATCTAATAATCTTACTTGGAGCGGTGGAATAAACGTATTCTTTCATTTCTTTGCATTTTTTACCGATTTTCTTCGTTTAGAACCACGAAAGTGCGGCTATGTGGTCTAGTGGTATGACATTCGCTTTCGGATCTGAAGGTCCTGGGTTCGAGCCTCGCGCTCGGCGCATAGTTGAGTCCTTGGAAAAGGCTCTTTACTCACATTCTCTCACCGTACTCAGACGTAAAATGAGTACCTGACCGTTAACAGCGTTGCTTTGTCCGAAAAATTGTAATATCGCCTAACAGGCGTCATGTCCCGTCCTACATGTTAAATGTTGCTGTTGACCAGGGACCCCTTGTAAAGCGCGTTGAGCACATTTAGTTGATATTACGCTATATAAAGCTCAATTATTAAACTTGTTATATTTTATCGTGTAATAACACACTCCCAAGCTCGTAGTGTTATTGGCCACGATAAAAATACTTCGTTTAATAAATAGAAAGAAATGATAGAATAATATATTCTACTCCTCTGTAGGACGGGACATGACGCCTGTTAGGTGATATTACAATTTTTGCGGACAGAGACAACGCTGTTAACGGCTAGGTACTCATTTTACACCCGAGTAAGGTGTGAAAATGTGAGTAAATATAGCCTTTTCCAAGGACTCAACTATGCGCCGAGCGAGACTCGAACCCAGGACCTTCTGATCCGAAAGCGAGTGTCATACCACAAGACCATATAACCGCACAATAAAACTGGTTTATTAAAATTAATTATTCTGATTATTGTTGACCCATCGCCTCCACCTGTCCTTGTATCAGGATTGACGTGCGCAGTTGGAAGCTGTGAAAAGCGATCGCAATTGGATTCAATAGTCTGATGTCACGTCGCCCAGCAACGGCGGCCATCGTGGTTTTACACGAAGAAAATCGGTACTTTTTATTCTTCATGCTGGCTAGAATTTTCCATATGTCTTGTGATCAGAATGTGTAAAAGTCAAAACATGATCAGATTTATGTTGTTTTCCCTCTGGATACGCTTTTATGCTTGTCAGAGAAATATTTCATAAAGGCGTCCGCCATTGTACCGATAGTTTAGAGCCAGTTACTAAGTTACCATGCGTCATTACGAGGGGAAGTGACGTTACGACTGTTGAAGCGTATTATTATACTCTTAATTTATCATTGTTCTTATGTACTTATTGTTATTACTATTATTATTATTTATTATTATTATTATATTATTATTATTATTATTATTATTATTATTATTATTATTATTATTATTTATTATTATTATTATTATTATTATAATTATTACTATTATTATCATCATCATCATCATCATCATTCTTTTGCTTGTTTTTTAAGCTATAAACGATAACTAAAAGAATGTTATCCCTTTATAATTATAATTGTTAGAATAATTTGTTCAGAGAGATGTTTTGACTATTTTGGCCAATGGCCTAAAATAAACATTTGAATTTGTTCTAATAAAAAATATATTGCGTTGGTTTGATATTAGTTCCATTGCAACAACAATGAGGCCATAACAATGTGGGTTGCCAGACCTGTTAATGAGTAGCATACATATTGGGGCGGGCCGGACAATGCAAACGAACGCCAAAGATGAATTAGGACATTGAACTCATCAGATCATTCATCTTGCTGAACAACGCCACTAACTACCAAATTATTATCTCATTCGTCTGTAAAATGTTTTCATTCATCCTGTTTTGTTGATAAAGGGGAAAACCCGAAACGTTCATTTTATTCATCATGTTTGTTGGTACAGGGAAAACCCGAAACGTCAATTTTATCTGTTTTCGTATATTAATTTGAAGTCTACATTCAATTTCACATTGTTATTTATAATTTGTGGAGGGGTAGAATAACTAAGTATATTGTGGTTACATTTTTCAAATGCATTTTAACTCTCTCCTTACCGACCATTTTCAGTATTTTCCCAAAATGGCCGACTTACCCAGCAGAAAAATGGATTTTTAAAACTCAAACAATCTCTCTACAAAAAAAAAAAAACTTTATGTTCTTATTAATTACACAAAGATCATTCTTCAAAGTTTGTGATGTACAAAATATATCTGAATAAGAAAAATTATATATTGTGTCGTAACAAATATGACGATTTTGATGTAGGTGGTAAGGAGAGGGTAAATATAAGTCCCAATGATACCACATGGATGAAGTCAAGTGTACTCATGATCAATAAATAGAATGATAAATAAAGAGACACATTAATATAATTATTAGGGTACGTATGATCTACGAATGTGAAAATAAAGAATCTTAACGGATCACGATACAACATTATGAATACAATGGCATTTCATCTCCAAATTGGAAAGCTGGGATATATTATTATATTATGAAGGATGCAAACTCGATACCACAAAAAAAAATATGATGATCATCTTTTCTTCTACCTCCCCCCCCCCCTTTTTTTACCACAAATTCAGCTCACTCCCCCTTTTCCTTTTCTTCAACACCCCCCCCCCCCCCCCAACCTCTCCCCGAAGAAGAAAAGTCCAATTGTTGAAGTCACGTGTCAGGGCGTGGAGAATCGTGATTGGTCGGGGCTGGCGGGCCCGATAACACCGCCTGTTTCCGCGGCTCAAAATGATGCATTGAAAAGAATGTTCTGGTGATTAAATTAGACCAATTGATTCGTGCAGAAGGGGGAAGGAAATAAAATAGACTCTTTTGGGTTGTGAGTGGTGTGTTGTTGTTGTTGTTGTTGTTGTTGTTGTTGTTGTGTGATTCCAAAATATCTCCTTCTAAATGATAGGGTCTTAATCTCTGCGTGAAAAAATAGCAAAGAATGGACTTAAGTGCGGGTTTATTATGAGTGGAGGGACTCAGTTGTCTCCCAAGTTGGACTCCCATAATATCCTTGAACAATGAATAACATTAATACACCTTTGGAAGGGCTTCGATAAGTTGAGTTGTTAGAGCCCTCGCTTTACGCACAAAGTAGGAGCCGGCAATTATCCCAAGTGCAGTCATAATAATAAATAAATTAATGAATTAATAAATTGAGCTTTATATAGCGCAATATCCATTAAATGTGCTCAAAGCGCTTTACTAGAGGTCCCTGGTCAACAGCAACATTTAACATGTAGGACGGGACATGACGCCTGTTAGGCGATATTACAATTTTTCGGACAAAGACAACGCTGTTAACGGCCAGGTACTCATTTTACACCTGAGTACGGTGAGAGAATGTGAGTAAAGAGCCTTTTCCAAGGACTCAACTATGCGCCGAGCGCGAGGCTCGAACCCAGGACCTACCGATCCGAAAGCGAGTGTCATACCACAAGACCACATAGAAGTCACATTAGAGCAAAACAAGTCAAAATTCTGAATTATTGATATTCATTCAGCACATAAAAATATGTTATTAATTCTCCTCAACCAAACATTCATACTCAACGCAAGTTTAAATTTCTGGCTATAAATAAATTCAATATTCAGCATGTTAATCATCCCGACATAATAGCGTTTTGAGATGATAGGTCACAAATACGAGTTTAACAGTTGAAACAATCTCTACTTTATATTATATCCACTTGGAACAAAAGCCTTCGGGAAGAGGGCAAATCAAACATCAAACACGAAATTTATTTGAATTTGAATCTTCAACCAGTTAACTGCCGCACTATGAAACGACACGTATTTAATTATTTGGCCAGAAAACTCCTCCTTCAACAATAAATAAATAAAATAAAATAAAATAAAATTCCCTTTATTCATCCTCAAGGGGGAATTTGTCTTTAGGCTCTTTTCCAATGGAAGACTGGAATAACCCAGGCATCAGCCGCAGTGCAGCCCCGCAAAGTGAGCTGAGGCTGGGTGACTTGGTCAAGGCCACAGAACGAGGCGGGTAGTCGAACTTGGTACCTTTTGAGTACGAAGCAAAGACCGTACCGCTGAGCCACGCTGCCCCGTGTTTAAACCGGCAGTTAAATTAAGCGGCTTAAAAGCAATGACAAGAATGATTTGTATAATATATCTATATATCAGTGCATGACAAAATCAGTCGGAAGGTGAAAATTTCATGAAGTTCTGGCATCCAGCAAATTTTAGCCAGTATGACGAATAAAAAGTACAGATTTTCTTTGTTTAGAACCACGATGGCCGCCTGTGCTGGGTGACGTGACATCAGACTATTGAATCCAATTTGTCCATTGTCTGTTATATATTGTCGAAAGTACTTAGAAAATAGAAAATCGCTTCATGTAAAGAATAGTAAGCAGCTACAACCATCCATCTAACACTACTATACAGATACCGGAGTAAAATCCGACTCCATGAGTCTTAAGGCTCTGAAGAACCATTTCCATTGTACAATAGTCTGTTTGATCGTAGCGATCGTAAAGTTATAGCCTGACACTCACCAAAAAATGACGTCAAAATGCTAGTCTTTTACCGCAAAAGAACACAAATCGTGAGTTCTATTCAATAGTTCAACCAATGAAATAACTTATTTCCATGAGCTCTACTAACGACAACTCACAAGACACTACACAAACCTTTAAAATGACGTCAAATTGCCAGTCCTAGAGGGTTCTAGTGTCAGGCTATATCGTTAACGATGGTTACCGTTTGATCCGGTGGAAAGTATTTTGCGATAGATAAGCGTCCTGTACAAACGGTAGCAAATGTTAAATGATACTGAAACGGATTAAACTATATGTGGGCTTTATTATTGTGCGGTTATGTGGTCTTGGCGGTATGACACTCGCTTTCGAATCGGAATGTCCTGGGCTCGAGCCTCGCGCTCGGCGCATAGTTGAGTCCTTGGAAAAGGCTCTACTCACATTCTCTCACCGTACTCAGTGTAAAATGAGTACCTGGCCGTTGACAGCATTGTCTCTGTCACACACAAAAATTGCAATATCACCTAACAGGCGTCATGTTTTCGTTCTACATGTTACGTGTTGCTGTTGGCCAAGTACCCTTTGTAAAGCGCATTGAGCACATTTAGTGGATATTGCGCTTTATAAAAGCTCATTTTAAAAAAAAAAATTTTTAAATATTTAATGCTACTGAAACCGGGTTAAACTCCGGCTCCATGAGCCTTATGACTCTGTGAGACTTCTGCAATTTATCCATTGTTCTTATTCATTCTCAGCGAGACATCCGGATGTCAACATCGATATGAGGGTTTATCCGTTGATGTATCCCGAGGGCAAGGCGTAACTCAATTATAGAAATGAATTGAGCAAGATTTTTGCTTGGGCTCGAAATGCAATCAATTCACACTAAACGATACTCGAAAAGGAAACAGGGCGGTGGGGAGAGACAAGGGCAGTGATGGTGTCAAATCATTGTCAGAGAAATATGTTACAATTTTCCTATAATGGGGAGAATAGCAAGGGACTTCACTCTTGTGGCAAAATCTAAATACTCTCAACCGAAAATTAGTCCCTTAACAGTTTTGTCTCAATACCCTCGTTCCCAAAGCGGTCGCCCGTTAATTCTTCTGAGACTTGTAACACGGTTGGTCATCTAGTGTGCACCCCGACACTCTTTAATGGATGCAAGCAAGGCGGTCACCCGTCCC
>NC_088369.1:41894517-41904517 GCF_034508935.2 Berghia stephanieae
ATAATAAGTCACATGAAATCCAATTACCTGCACTCGTGCTTCAGACAAGCCCAGACGTTGACTCAGTTCCTCCCGCATGAAAGCATCAGGGTAGTGGGTCTCGTCGAAGAGCCTCTCCAACTCGTTGAGCTGCTCCAGACTGAAATTCGTCCTTGACCTTCTCTGTTTGACCTTTGGCTGACTGTC
The DNA here is from genome assembly GCF_034508935.2 of Berghia stephanieae. Lineage (NCBI taxonomy): Eukaryota > Metazoa > Mollusca > Gastropoda > Nudibranchia > Aeolidiidae > Berghia > Berghia stephanieae. Next base: position 41,894,704 of record NC_088369.1, read on the forward strand.
GGGTTCGTCGTTGCTGTTGTCGTCGTCCAAACGAGAGATTTTGTTTCGATCTTGAGATGGTAGTGACGTCACTTCCTTGTTAACTGAAGGAAATAAAGACAACATTATAAAGTGTTTTATAGAATATAGTTTTAACAATAAATGATTAAAATTTCATAAAACACGTAGACTAGTGTAAAAGCATTCATTATTATCAGTGTAGTGATTGAGAGTTTTTATTATTCTTTGCCTTTAACTCTCTCCTTACCAACCATTTTCAGGATTTTCCCAAAAACTTCACACCCAACTAACACAAAATAGATTTTTTATCACTCAGACATAATAGCAGTAAGATTCTTGCGATTCATAGTTTCTTTAGCAAAACATGCTCTACAGCACACTGTTCATTTTCTTTAAATTTTATGATGTACAAAAGAAATTTGAATAAGAAAAATGTTAGTTGTATCGTAACGAATGTGACGATTTACTTATAGTTGGTAAGGAGAGGGTTAAAAAGCAAGAATTCAATGAATATTGAAATTTGACATACAGTCTCGAGAGGCGCCGCTAATGTCGTGATAGTTTGGATGCTGAAAATTGGATTGTATGTTCCGAAAATATAAGGAATGAATCTACGTTTCATGAACAAGGTTGAATATAGTATAAGGGCGATTGGAAACTATAGAGAAAATCGTTATATCTTCAAACGTGTTAGCCGTTACTCGTCTAAAATTACACAAAAGTTCCACACACGGACGGATGTTTCCAAGTCATGAAATTCCGCTTCGATTCAAGGGTTGTTGTAAAGTGTACCCATGTTTCATCCTCAATAATAAAATAGTTGAGGAAACTATCGCCATGTCCCACGGACTCTCCCTTAGACAATTTCATAATATGAGCCACTGCAGTTTGTTCAGGTTGTCTCAAAAGTGTTTAGAGGCAATAGGAGCGATCTATATTCATGTTTTCGTCCAACCAAGTCATCAATCACATGATTTGTTGCTGTCCAACGATTGGATATTTCGTAACAAATGTAAACACGCTGTTTTGTTTACAAATGTTATAAACATACCCATGTTTCAAGCTGAATCAAATGACCAATCGTGATGTTAGATATTTAAAAAGCTGTGAACACTTTTCACTAAGTGGGTCATTTTGAGCACATTTTGCAATGTGACCAATGACCAAGAGCACATGGAAAGTTAATATAGATCATGCCCATTAATTGCTGCAACTTGTGACCTTCGGTGAGCTGTTTTTTTTTAATCTATCGTGTAAATTTTGAAACTCATACCTTGAGTGGTTAATATAATTCACTGTATTTGGTGAGATAGCAGTTAGGACGGAAGCGATTTCCGTGATTTGATCGAGTCTACACATCCTGATCAGGTCATCAATAATTGAGCTTTGAGCTTTAAAATAGCGCAATATATACTAAACGTGCTCGAAGCGCTTTATAAGGGGCCGCTGACCAACAGCAACACGTAACATGTAGAACGAGACATGATGCCCGTTAGGCGATATTACAAATTTTATCTCCAAGTCTTGTTCAGCCTCATTTAACCCCCTCCTTACCACCCATAGGAAAATGGCCACATTCGTTACGATGCAGCCAACATATTTCTCATTTTGATATCTTTTGTACATCATAATATTTGAACAACAATGTTTGTTATATCTAGTTAAAGTATATTAACACTGTGTTGAAAAGCTCGTTTAGCAGGAAAAAAATATGTATACAAGAATTAACAGATTTTGTGTTTGAGTGAAATATATCTATTTTTGTATAGGTTTGGTGTGAAGTTTTGGGGAAAGTCCGGAAAATGGCTGGTAAGGAGAGAGTTAAACAATACACCCCAATGCTATACCAGCTTATTGGTCATAGCACTGTCTCCATATTTGGTAAAAAAATTTTTATGAATTTCAATTGGATTTTTCCCCCATTTGCATACAGAAGTCTTATACTCCTCTGACCTATCTTTGTCCAATTTTTTCAATTTGGGGAGAGGGGTGGAGGTGGTGGGGAGGGCCATCTTCTATTGTTTCTATAAACATTTGGGCATTCAGTGACTAAGACTAAATGCTCAGATTGAACATTTAATAAGTTTTCGCAACTTTTTACATAGACGTCTACTTAAAAGATACTGATTAGTTCAAAAGGTATGACCTTTTCTTCCATTGTAATCCGAATCGCCCTAAGTCGTAAGACTGCAAGATTCCTAAATGTGACCCTTCGCCTAAAAACGGTATTTTGTCGGTTTGGTTAAAATGTTGAAAATTGAATTTATAGCCAGAAATATCAGACTTGTGTTGAGTTAGTATATTTTATTGAGGAGAATGGATACCATATTTCAGGGTGCTAATGCCAACAATTTATATTTTTGACAAGTTTAACATTTAATTCGTCTTTTAAGCATATGGTTCGTTCCGACATAATACTGTTTTGAGACTATGGGTCACAAATTACAAATTCCTCTATGAATAAAAAATAGTTCCTCGGAGCCATAAGGTCGTAGTTTCCGCTTACTTTTAAAGTATTAAACGAACAATAGCAGCAACAAATGCTTGCTACATCTTGGTTAGGACATTTGCTTACAGCACGGTGCTTTCCGTTATATCTAATAGACCCATCTATCCAATCCAATCACTGCTGGGTGGACAATAAATGGATCAGATTAAATCTCAACTGCTAATCAATGGATGGAGGAGAAGGAAAAAGACCGTATGTGGCCTCTTATTACAAGTAAACATACGGTCTTTTTCCTTAAGACACCATTTTAAAAAATAATTGAGCTTTATATAGCGCAATATCCACTAAATTTATGTGCTCAAAGCGCTTTACAAGGGGTCCCTGGTCAACAGCAACATTTAACATGTAGGACGGGACATGACGCCTGTTAGGCGATGTTACAATTTTTCGGACAAAGACAACGCTGTTAACGACCAGGTACGCATTACACACCTGAGGACGGTGAGAGAATGTGAGTAAAGGGCCTTTTCCAAGAACTCAACTATGCGCCGAGCGTGAAGCTCAAACCCAGGACCTTCCGATCTGAAAGCGAGTGTCATACCACTAGACCACATAGTCGCATTATTTATCCGGGAGTTTCTACGAGATGTTTCTGCATTTTTCGGAGTTTGATACTTATGTCAGTGAAGAAGGAGGAGGGGAAAATGTTTAACTAACCGTTGACTGTTAACTCTTGTGGAATAACTAACAATTGCAAGCTAGCTAGCTGCTACTGCCGTCGTGTTCCTCGTTAGGGGTAAGGGGCGGGTCACCCTACAATCAAACGATAATGGCCGCTAATATCCGGATCCGTTTTTGCCATTCAGAACGAGGCTGATCCCTGGCCAGTCCGCTCCCCCCTGTCATCTGCAGCAAAAAAAAATCGGTCGCACGAATCTTAACCGCCGAGTAGCGGTTCCGATTTTCGGCGCGAACCGGAAGTTGGAGGGAAAATCGGGATATCATTTACATTAAGCGAATAATGTGAAGAGAGTAGTAGGAATTATTGGCTCCAATTTGGGCAAATTTGGGAGAGGCAAGAGCTGCGAAGTGGCGAAAGTTATGGAAGGATTGTGGGTAATGAGGCTTGTGTGTTGTCTTCATTAATGTCATCACAAAGACATTGGTTAGTTAGTTGAAGTCATTTTTTTGTGGGTTTTTTTTTCTTGATGGAAGGGTAAGAGGCAGAGAGAGGGAGAGAGAGGGAGGGAGATAGAGGGATAGACAGGATTGAGTAATATAGATATATAGAAAGGGAATTATATATATATATATATATATATATATATATATATATATATTGGGGGGGGGGGCGAAGTGGCCGAGTGGCTAAGGCATTGCACTGTGACCTGGATGGTCCCAGGTTCGAGCAAGATTATTAACACCCAATTTGCTCTCTTGGACAACATGGGTGATTCCTTTTGACATCAGACATCTTGTTTGATGAATTATCCTTCGTGGAATACCGAGGCGACGATATCTTATGATGTCGTGGCGGAAAGGGCATTATATGTATGTATGTGTATATATATATATATATATATATATATATATATATATATATAGAGAGAGAGAGAGAGAGAGAGAGAGATAGAGAGAGAGAGAGAGAGAGAGAGAGAGCACTAAATTCGGAACATCGCATGTCAATTTGGTATTAGATATGTCGGTATAAACCAGACACTAATAGTTGGTTTTACGCGTGAATTACGGATTATATTTCATTTGGAATAAATTACCTTTTGAGATAAGAAATTCAGAATTCCTGGAGGCATTCAAAAGCAGACTAAAGACAAATTACTTTAGAAAACATGTCTTTATTTGATATTCTTTTCTTTTAAAATGTATTTCTATGTTGATAGCATTTTAAATATTGAATATGTCTAGCTGTATCTAATAGCTGTAGTCATTGTTTCTTAATGATATAATTTGTTTTATTTTTGTAAAGCGCCTAGAGCTCATATTGCATGAGATGTTGGTGTTATATATAAGTGTGCAGTATTATTATTATTATCATTATTATTTATTGGGGGCGAAGTGGCCGAGTAGTTAAGGCATTGCACTGTGATCCGGATGACCCGGGTTCGAGCCCCGCTTCAGGCACTTTCGTATTTTTCCTTGAGCAAGATTATTAACCCCCAATTTGCTCACTTGGACAACATGGGTGATTCCTGTTGACATCAGACATCTTGTTTTATGAGTTATCTGTATTCCTTCGTGGAATGCCTAGGCGACGATATCTTATGATGTCGTGGCGAAAAAGGCATAATTTTTTTAAATTATTATTTATTAACCTTTATTCAGAAGGAGAAAAAAAATGTAAAATGTTCTTAGACACGTCATCAATATTCATCATTAATTTAGATTGTGCTAATCATTTCTCATGTTTGGTTCGCTATGATCTAATATGGAGAGAAAGATATTCTTCTTCTTCTTCAAGTACCAAGTCTGTGCCAGACATCGGTGATCATGGTACGCCACTCATCTCTCTGATCAGATAACCTGACAAAACTAATATTACTTTTCAACAGCACAAAACAAACAACGTTTCGGCTCTTGGCCTTAAATGGGCCGAAACGTTGTTTTATTGTGTGTTGCTCCCTGATAATATATGAGTCACATTTACTCACTTTATCTTTCTCTCCATTTTTTTGGCTCATTTAGGCACCTCTAGTTTATGGTCTAATACTCGACTTAGGCAGTCATATTTAGTATTATTTTTAAGACAAATAGACTATTTATTTCGTTGTGGGCACAATCATTAATTATTCTTCGCTGAAAACAATCTTTTCTTGTGGTGATAATCTCCTAACAAAAAAATCCGGAACCCTGTCCTTACCAACCGAGGGCGAAGTTTTTTGGGATCGTGGATAGCTCATACGTTAGAGTCACGCTCTTCCCGGCCAGGCGGAGTTGTCGTACCAGTAAGGTCGTGGGTTGGAGCCCCTATCGCCGCCGCGAATTTTTTATTCTCTATTGTCTTCTGGCACATTCCTACTCACTTCATTTCTTTTTGTTAGGAAAATCGCCACACACGTTACGATACGACCAACGATTTTCTCATTATGATGTATTTTGACGTCACAAAATTTAGAGAAAATGTTTTGTATTAGCTATAAAAACTTGACACGACACTGTGTTATAGAGTATAGAGCCCACTTTGCTGAACAATATTATGTATGGAATGTATTTGTTGCTTTTCTGTTTGAGTAAGAATAGTAATTTTTTTTTTTTTTTTTTTTTTTTTTTTTGTGTTGGGCGGGTGTGATTTTTTTTTTTTTTGGGGGGTGGGGGGTGATTCTGAAAACGGCTGGAAATGTAAAAAAAGAAAAAAGAAAATTTCTTATTAAGAATAATAAATCTAATATATTATATAGTGAAATACCCACAACCGACGTGTGCACATATGCAGGTCTGACATCCGAACCCACTTATGGGCCCAATTTAATATTGTTGTAATGGACAATATTTTTTATGAGATATCCATTACAACAATGATCCCATAGGAATTGGATTATCAGACCTGCAAATATATGCACGTCGCCCACAACATATCCTCAAATTGACTTTAACAATGTGTTCAAGTCAAGATCGGCGTAAAGCGTTTAACTCTCTCCTGACCAGCCATTTTCAGGATTTTCCACAAAACTTCACACCCAACTAACACAAAAATATATTTTTATCACTCAAACACAATAGCAGTAAGTTCTTGCGATAGATATATTATTTCTTTAGCAAAACATGCTCTACAACATACTTGTCATTTTCTTTAAATTTATTGATGTACAGGAGAAGTTTGAATAAGAAAAATGTTGGTTGTATCGAAACGAATGTGACGATTTTACTATAGTTGGTAAGGAGAGGGTTAAGGAAATAAAAAAAAAAAGTACTTGATGAATATTGGCACATTATATATATATATATATATATATAATATATATATATATATATATGATTTCTACATCAATCCACAACATATATATATATATATATATATATATATATATATATATATATATATATATATATGTTGTGGATTGATGTAGAATTTATATATATGTTATCAAAAGAAATGTGAAAAATTTCACATATTTAACTCTCTCCATACCCATCATCATTTTCCGTATATTCCCAAAAATGGCAGGCTTATCCAGCAGAAAATAGATTTTTTTAAACTCAAATAATCTCTCTACAAAACAAGTTTATGTTCTTATTAATTAAACAAAGATCATTGTGATGTACAAAAAAATATATCTGAATAAGACAAAATGTATATTGTGTCGTAACAAATGTGACAATTTTGCTGTAGGTGGTAAGGAGAGGGTTAAGGCTGCAACTCCCTATCCGCGTTTGTGAGCCGGCCTCATATCATCTTGGGGATATCTATATCTAGCACGCATTATTTTACATTGGCTTTTATCTTCAAGCAATAAACCTAAGATTAATTTTACTATTACCTTTCTTTTCCATTAGCCAAGTAAGGAAATGCTATGAAAAGCATTGAAAAGAACTTTTTTTCTTGGCAAGAAACGAGCTTTTAAGTTTGTAAGGAATTGTTATGTGAATTTATTTTGTCTTATTTTGTCTCTGTGCGACTATGTGGTCTTGTGGTATGACACTTGCGTTCCGACCTGAAGGTCCTGGGTTCGAGCCTCGCTCAACGCATAGTTAGTTGAGTCCTTGGAAAATGCTCTTTACTCACATTCTCTCACGGTACTCAAATTATGTGTAAAATGAGTACCTGGCCGTTAACAGCGCTTTCTCTGTCGGGGAAAAAAAATGCAATATCGCCTTACAGGCGTCATGTCTCGTTCTTCATGTTACGTGTTGCCGTTGGTCAGGTGCCCTCTGGTAAAGCGCTTTGAGCACACCTAGTGGATATTGCACTAGATGAAAGTTAAGATATATATATATATATATATATATATATATATATATATATATATATATATATATATATATATATATATATATAAGGTACATTTCTATTTTTAAAAATTGTTTTAACAATTGAAAAAAAATCTTTAAATTTATCTATTAATCTTTTTCTCTCTGGTCTCCCCCCCCCCCACCCCCACCCCCGCGCCTCACCACGTATACACTCACAAACTCATTTTCACTCATTCTCCATCCATCGACTCACCTCCGATTCCGTTCTGCCTCAACGTCTCGTGCGGCGAAAAGTCATCGCTGACGTCATCAATGTCAATCTCATCGTCTTCGTCATCGTTGACTTCATTGTCCTCGTACTGATTCTGCTGCTGCTGATGATGATGATGATGTTGTTGATGATGTTGATGATTTCCATGATGATGATTATTATTATGAAGTTGATGAAGTCGAGAGTGATGGTGATGATTATTATTATTATTATTGTTTGTATTATTATTATTGTTGTTATTGTTGTTATGATTGTCATCACTGCCTCCTTTATTCATTTCCAGCGAGCTGTTGACATCCTGCTGCTGCTGAGCAGATTTGAACACGAGTTCCGGTTCCGGCGTGAAATCTCGAGAAATTTTCCGATCACAGTTTTCAAAGGACTGATGCACGAATTGAGTCAGGCCCTCCATATCTTTACGCGTAAGATCTGAATATCTATTGTAAAGGGAACGATCTTTATTCAGGTTTATTGTCCAACCGAGTCATCGATCACATGATATTATGCTGTCAAAAGATTGGATATTTTTAAATAAGTGTAAACACGCTGCTTTTTTTATGAAAGTTGTAAACAAAACCATGTATCAAGCTGAACAAAATGACCAATTGTGATATTATTGGATAGTTCGAAAACTGAGAACATTTTTCACTATGTGGGTCTCTTTGAGCACATTTCGCAATGTGACCAATGACCCCGAGCACATTATGGAAAGGTAATATAGATCAACCCCATTTATACTTTCTCCCAATAGTTAATCAGTAATTTTAAACTTTATATTTTCATATAGTATTGGTGGGGGTGGGGGGGGGGGGTTCCAGTTCATTAAAAATAATGTATTTATCAGCTATCTAAACAAATGAAACAGATCGTTTAATGAACATTTCGTGGACTGAGGATTCACTTGCTCTCTCCACACTTCCTCAAACTGAGAGAAATTGATATTTAGTATAGATAGTATGCGCTTGGCTAAGAAGCTCACAACGTTGTCATCCGGAAGCATAACGGACCAACACACAAAACGATGTGTAACGTTGAACGTGTATAGTTTGGTTAATACAGTTTAGTGAGAATTACTCATAAACGCGGATGGCAAAAAACGACAACAAAGACCAGAGTGACGTCATCTTCGTTCTATCTATATAAACTTCAGCCATTCTTTTGTACATTAACTCACTCGATCCTAGAGATTTTTGCTACTTTTCAAAATTGAAAAGAACATGAATTAAAAAGGAGATTGTGCATAGATAGTTTGATTCAACTACCATTAACATGTAAAAACTAAAAACAATAGCTTTGATACAACACCTATAATATTTTGTCTCAGAAAGATGTAATAAATAGACATGAGGTAAAAGTAACCCGGGTAAACTACGGCTATAATCGGTGTTAGGGTTGAGTGAGTTAATGTTGAGCCAATTTCCTGATTTGAACAAAAATAACTGTCAGAAGAAAGCCTTCAAAATCTGATTGAAATGCATGTAATATCTCAAACTTGAGCATTTATATAGCGTAATATCCACTAAACGTGCTCAAAGCGCAATAACAAAGGGTCGTTGACCAACAGCAACACGCAACATTTAGAACGGGACATGACGCCTGTTAGAAGATTATAGTACCAATATTTTCCCGACAGAGTTAAAACTGTTAACTGACCAGGTACTCATTTTACACATGAATACGATGAGGGAATGTGAGTAAATCGCATTTTTCAAGGACTCAACTATGCTCTGAACCAGGACCTTCCGATCCGAAAGAAAGTGTCATACCACTAGACCACATAGCCGCACCTCATATTATTCCAAAAGTGGAGACAGAATCTGCTAACGCTCAGCCCACTATTCATCTCCAATGCACTATTTTTATCACCAATGGTATTAATTTCGGTGTAATCAAGGTGCCAAATACTGATTTTAAAGTTAAAATGGCAAGACGTATGGGATTTTAGTTTTTTCTCCATTAAAAAAAAAATAAATCAATTATTCTCACAAAAAACATGAATAAATAACAAGAGTGGAAGCTTAAATGTATTAAACGTGGAAGTCTCTGGTTTGTTTTTCCTTTTTATAAGAAAAAAAACCCACGATGAATGAAACACTGAGGTGGGAGAATTCATCTCAACAATGCTATACTCACATCTATTCAGCGTTTCGTTCATCGTGTTTTGTTGG
>NC_088369.1:41909517-41924517 GCF_034508935.2 Berghia stephanieae
TGTTTGTTTTTATTTTGGCCATAAAAAAAAAACAATAATTAATTCAAATATCAATCGATTTTTAAAAAGGAAACATTTATATAGTGCAATCAATATCCACTAAACGTGCTCAATGAGTTTTTTTTTTTTACAAAGGGTCTCTAGTAGCCAGTAGCTCCACTTTATATGTTGGACAAGACATGAAGCCTGTTTGGCGATAATACATTTTTTTTCTCCCGAAGAAGAGATATTGCTGTCTGTAAACGATCAGATACACATTTTACAACTGAGTATAGAGATAGAATTTAGGGAAAGAGCCTTTTCTAAGGACTCAACTATGAACGGGACTCGAACCCTGGACCTTCCAGTTCCAAGGTGAGTGACACATCACTAGACTGCACAGCCGCACAAGAGATTTGTAAAAATCCATAAAATCGGTGACCCCAAAAATTTACACCAAAATTGTAATTTTTAAAAATGAAAATGGTATTTTAGGATTTCTCTTTTCCAGCTGAATGAATTTGACGATTTTAACTCACTCAACCCTAACACCGACTATATCCGTAGATACCGGGTTTACTTTTAACCCCTTTCCTATTTATTACATTCTGCTGAGACAAATTATAGCCGTGTAACAAAAAATTTAATTTTTACATGTTAATGGTAGATAGTTGAATAAAACTATCTATGTACATTTGGCTCTTTTCCCTAAGACATTTTTTTCCCAAATGTTTGAAAATAGCAAACATCTCTAGGATTAAAGTGAGTAAAGAAGACAACCGGGCCATCCCCAAATATTTTTATTTGATTATTCCTGTTATTATTATTTATTATTATTATTATATTATTAATTATTTTTAAATTTTTTAAAATTATTTTTTATTTTTTTTTATTATTATAAAAATTTTATTATTATTATTTTTTGCCTTGCTTTTATTATTGATTTTTAAACTTATTTTGTTGTTGAAAATATATTCATGTATGAGTTATATTGACAATTGCCTAAAATAAACGTTTTGAATCTTAAATCTTGTCATCTACTGTCTTATCTCCAAAGATGTCCCTAGCAAACAGCAACACTAAACGTGTAAAACGCGACATGACGCCTGTTAGTCGATAAAAATATTACATTTTTTTTTCCGATAGAGAATAAATTAAATACGCCGTTAACGGCCAGAGAGAATTTGAGTAATAAGAGTCTTCATCAAGAACTCAACTATTCACCGCTCAGAGCGGGACTCGAACCCAGGACATTCCGATCAGAAGGCGAGTAGTGTCAAACAACTAGACCACATAGCCGCACCAAAAAAAATAAATTTAAAAATCAAAGTTGTAACCGATTTTCACAGTTCAAGTTTAGATTATCTATTGTTTGAATGGCTGTGTGTTTCGAGTGAAAGTAACCCCGCGACTGTTAAGCGCTTTGAGCTTGTTGATATAAAGGGGTAAGGCCCTAATATTAAAAAAAAAATACCTTTTTATTAAATTTTTAAAATTTATATTATTTTTTATTATTATTTTTATTTTTATATTATTATTATTTTTACTATTATTAAATTAAATTTTTTATTATTTTTATTATTATTATTATTATTATATATTATTTTATTAGATAATTATTATTAGTTATTACTATTATTAATTAATTATTGGGTATTATTATTATTATTACTTACTATTAAAAAAAAATTATTATTATTATTATTATTATTATTTATTATTATATTATTATATCATTATCAAGAATATTTATTATTATTCATTATTATTATAATATTATTATTATTATTATTATTATTATTATCATTATTATTATTACTCCAATATTTCAAAAGAATATTTCTTAATGTAATGGAATCCATTCAGAACTGAAGAATAGTCATGTGAATTTTCTAACCTTAAAATTGCTGTCCAAAAACAAGGACAAAGAGCAAGATGACGTCAATTTCGTTCCTTCTATACGAATTTGACTTCAAGTTTAAGCTGGCCCCTAAATATAAAGATTTTAATTACAACACATCAGGTAGGTAACATTAACGAGCGTAAAGATATAACAGGTTTTGATTATGATAAGAGAGAGAGAGAGAGGGGAGAGAGAGAGAGAGAGAGAGAGAGAGAGAGAGAGAGGGAGAGAGAGAGAGAGAGAGAGAGAGAGGAGCGAGAGGAAACACAAAATGAAATGAGATAGAGGGATAAAAAGCGGGAGAGAGAGAGAGAGAGAAGAGAGAGAGAGAGAGAGAGGAGAGAGAGAGAGTGAAGGGGGAGGAGAGCGAGAGTGATCATAATACAAATGAGTAGAAGGTAGAGAGCGAAATAGATAGATATAGAGAGAGAGGGGGGGGGGAAGAGGGAGAGGAGAGAGAGAGAGAGAGAGAGAGGATAGAGTAAGATGAAAAGACCCATATTAACAGTGTAGATAGATAGAAGATATAGATAGACAGATAGATAGATAAACAGATAGATAGATAGACAGATAGATAGATAGATCATAGATAGATAGATAGATAGATAGATAGATAGATAGATAGATAGATAGATTAAATAGATAGACAGATAGATAGATAGATAGATAGATTAGATAATAGATAGATAGATATAATAGACAGATAGAGATAGATGATGATAGATAGATAAATAGATAGCATAGATAGATGATAAAATAGATAGATAGAAATGATAGATAATGAGAGATAATAGATAGACAGATAATAGATTAGATAATAGATAGAAGATAGAAAGATAGATAAGATAGATAGATAGATAGATAGATAGATAGATAGATAGATAGATAGATAGATAGATAGATAGATAGAATAGTAGATATAGATAGATTGATGTTTGATGATGATGATTGATAATAGATAGATAGATAGATAGATAGATAGATGGATAGATAGATATATAGATAGATAGATAGATAGATAGATAGATAGATAGATAGATAGATAGATAGATAGATAGATAGATTGGTTGACTTATAAAATAGATAAATAGATAGATAAATTGATAGATAGATAAATTGAAAGATAGATAGACAGACAGATAAATAGATAGATAGATAGATAGATAGATAGATAGATAGATAGATAGATAGATAGATAGATAGATAGATAGATAGATAGATAGATAGATAGATAGATAGATATATAGATAGACAGATAGATCGTGATGTTATAATAATGTTATTCACCATTTTAATGCATATACCCGTACTAAAAGCCCTGTTTTCATTTTCCACCTTGAATGAAATGAGTACCGTTCTTTATATATTATATTATTTAAGAAACGGATAAATAAACTAGGACTCAATATTTCTTATATTCTCTTATCTTATCCAATATTCTCCTTTTAACAAAACATCAGAATTGTAGTATAAACTTTGAGCACAGCATTCTCTAGCACAGGTTCATAAATGGACGACATAATAAGCACTGTGTTGAACATAAATCTGATCTCTTTTCTTCTTACTCCTCCTCCTCCTCCTCCTCCTCCTCCTCCTTCTTTTTCTTTATATCCTCCTCCTGCTCCTCCTCAACCGCCTCCTCTTTCTTACTCCCTCCTACAGAATCGTTTACATCACATTTACAGTTCAAGTTACGTGTGCGCGCGTGGTGAGTACTCCTTCCACGACATTCCTCGCCTTGTGAGTGTGACGAAAACACGATGGTGAGCGTAGTTTGTTGTTAGCTCAACTTGGTTACTCAGTGCCAGAAGTCAACGGCACCGGGCGGCACGTTCCGCGGACATCAAAGAACAAGATGGCAGAGTGTTGCCGGGTCGTCATTGGTCGGTATCATAATACACAATAGCTCTTTGATGGCGGGGTTCGGTTTTAGTCTAACCTCGCAAGTTATTTGACCGATTTCGCCAAAACCGCAGTTATTGACGCTGTGCGTTAACTCTCTCCTTATCAACTATAGGAAAATCGTCACATTCGTTACGATACAACTAACATTTGTCTTAATCAAATTTCTTTTGTACATCATAAAATGTTTAAAGAAAATGAACAGTGTGTTGTAGAGCATGTTTTGCTAAAGAAATTCTGTAACGCAAGAACTTTACTGCTATTGTGTTTCAGTGATTTAAAAAAATCGATTTTTATATATGTTGGGTGTGTAGTTTTTGCGGAAAATCCCAATAATTGCTGGTAAGGAGACAGTTAAATGAAAATACTCACAACATCAGCCAGCCAGATGTAACGTACAAATACACAAAACTATGTGTAACCGTAAACGTTTATAGTCTGATTGATACAATAAGTGAGAACAATAAGTGATAAAAATGGATGGCTGAAAAAAAAAAATAACAAAGAGCTGAGTGACGTCAATTTCGTTCCGTCTATAGGTTTACTGGTACAAGTCTCGAATTGCTATCACTACTCAATAAATTTGGTGAAAAAAATTAGATTTCTTAACATAAAAAAAACAAGATTATTATCGTTTGAGCGATGTGTGATCTTGAAGTAAGACCCTTGGTTTCTGATCTGTGGGTCTCAGGTTCGAGTACCGTTGTGAGCCGCGCAAAAAAGGCTCTTTATTCACAGACTCTCATCGTACTCAGGGGATATAGATAGAACGAAGATGACGTCACTCAAACCTTTGTTATTATATTTTGCCATCCGCGTTTGTGAGTGATTCTCACTAAACTGCATTAACTAGACTATAAAAGTTCATGGTTACACATAGTTTTGTGTGTTGGTCCGTATTACTTCCGGATGGCAATGTTGTGAGCTTCTTAGCCAAGCGCATACTATCTATTGTAACCAGGCCCATGACAGCGTTGTCTTCGTTGAAATGAAAGTGTAAAAGGGCTAGATAGGTTGATAGATAGATAGATAAATAGATAGATAAATAGATAGATAGATAGATAGATAGATAGATAGATAGATAGATAGATAGATAGATAGATATTAGATAGATAGATAGATAGATAGATAGATAGATAGAAGATAGATAGATAGATAGATAGATAGATATTTAGATAGATAGATAGATAGATAGATAGATAGATAGATAGATAGATAGATAGATAGATAGATAGATAGATGGATGGATGGATATATGGATAGATAGATAGATATTTAGATAGATAGATAGATAGATAGATAGATAGATAGATAGATAGATAGATAGATAGATAGATAGATAGATAGATAGATAGATAGATAGATAGATAGATAGATAGATAGATTATACCCTATAACAACAATATTAAATCAAGCCCATAATTGCGTCCGGTTATTAGTTCTGCAAATATGTGCACCTAGGTTTTTGTCATACTCTGGCAAAACATTTTTTTTCAATTTGGTGGGCATACGATTACTCTGATTTTCGATGGATTAAACTGATCGACAAAGTGTAAACAGTCTCACTCCTGTGGTTTCGTAAGTTTAAAAATAAACTGATAAATAAATAAATAAATAAATAAATAAATAAATAAATAAATAAATAAATAAATAAATAAATAAATAAAATTCCCTTTATGCATCCTCAATGGAAAACTGGAATAACCCAGGCGTCGGCCGCAGAGCAGCGCCGCAAAGTGACCTAGTTTGAGGTGACTTGCTCAAGGCCACACGGAGCAGCGGTGGGGAGATTGAAATCGGTAAATTCCGGGTACAAAGCAAAGACCGTACAGCTGAGCCACGCTGCTCCTCAATTCCCTTTTCTGTATCAGCTCAACTCAGAAATAAAAAAAAGATAAAGGCAGTTGCCATACATTGAACAACGCACAAGATATTAGAAAAAAATGTGTAAGTTATTTTTTAAAATAAAAGGTTTGAAATCTGAAACTTGTAGCGACCATTTTTTGGGGGTTTTTTTTGGGTTTTTTTGCTACCTTTTGGAAAGGACATCGATTTATCAGTTAAGTAATGTCCACCCCCTTTTGAATTTGATCCAGCTACCCATTCACTGCTCGTTGGAACTATTGGGTTGGGTGGTGGGCACTCCTTAGTCATTTTCTCTTCTTTCTCCCCCCACCCCACCCCACCACTCCCCCTTACCTTGATATTTGTCTTTTATTCCCATCCCTTCCCCCCCCCCCCCCCCCCAAATTATTTTCCCCCTTTAATTCTTATCATTGTTTGTTGTTTCTTGTTCCATTTTTGATTTTCTATAGTTGAGTTAATAACAATCAAAAACAACAACAATAACAACAAAGTGTTCTTATAAAGCGCTAAACGCCGAAGCCTCAAAGCGCTTTACAATATACTTAACAAAACACTCCCAATGTGTACTTGCTCTCACAAGAAGTAATAATACTTTCTTGTCACTATGTGGTCTTTCGCTTTCGGATCGGAAGGTCCTGGGTTCGAGCCTCGCTCTCTCGGCGCGTTGTTGAGTCCTTGGAAAATGCTCTTTACTCGCATTCTCTCACCGTACGTAGGTGTAAAATGAGTACCTGACCGTTAACAGCGTTGTGTCTGTCCATTTAAAAAAATGTAATATCGCCTAACAGGCGTCATGTCCCGTCCTATATGTTAAATGTTGTTGATGACCAGTTGTAAAAAGCTTTGAGCACGTAGTGTATATTGCGCTATAGATAGTATGCGCTTGGCGAAGAAGCTCATAACATTGCCATCCGGAAGTATAGCGGACCAACACACTGAACTGTGTGTATCCATGAACGTTTATAGTCAGGTTAATACAGTTCAGTGAGCATTACTCATAAACGCGGATGGCAAAAAACAATAACAAAGACCTGAGTGATGCCATCTTCGAACTATCTATATAAAAACTCAAGTTGTTTTTTTAAAAATATATATAATCTAAAGCAATCCCAATTTCTGCTCGCTCTCAAAAGCAGTAATAATACTCTCTGCTTGCTGTATTGTAACAAACTCGAAGCGGGCGTTTTCTCTCGAACTCGACACGACATGGTCCGTGTTGAACTTGGAACTAAGACGTGTTTTTAACACACAGCGATGAGTGTGAGCAGTCATTGAGCACGCGCATCGCTCACCGAAATCTCCCCCTCAGATGAGTGCCTATTAATTAATTAAATAACGCGCGGGCTCTTGTGAGACGCGGAGGCATAATCAGGCGAGTCAATAAACGTCGATCTGGCGGATGAATACACGTTTTTGAAAACGCGACGAGAGAGGGGGAGAGAGAGAGTGAGAGGGAGAGAGGGGGGCGGAGGAATCGTTGTGCTTCTGGTCTTCTCGTCGCAGCCAATCGATCGATAGAATCCGCGGCCGGCTTGTTCTGATTGGCCCGCCAATACGTCTCGCACGCGCCTTGCTTTGTCGACATGTTGAACGGGTGTGGGCATTTAGCCTGTTAATTTGTGAGTATCTTCCAATCATATTTGATCATTTTGGAGTTATTGTTCTTGGGCATTATGACAACTGCAGAAACAACACAAGCCACTTGATTGACGAAACCGAAGTGTACATAATAATAATATACGCAGAATAAGTCTGACATCCGGACCCACTTATGGGGCTATAATGTGGTCTAGTGGTATGACACTCGCTTTCGGAATCGGAAGGTCCTGGATTCGAGCCTCGCTCGGTGCATAGTTGAGTCCTTGGAGAAGGCTCTTTACTCACATACTTTCACCGTACTCAGGTGTAAAATGAGCACCTGGCCATTTACAGCGTTGTCTCCGTCCGAAAGAAAAAATTGTAATATCGCCTTACAGGCGTCATGTCTTGTCCTAAATGTTAAATGTTGCTGTTGGACAGGGACCCCTTGTAATGCGCTTTGAGCACGTTTAGTGGATATTGCTCTATATAAAAGCCCAGAAAGCTCAAAGCTCACTTTATGGGGCGTAGTTTAACATTGTGGTAATGGACAATATTTTGCGTCATTTTTAAATTATTTTTTTTTTTAGAGATTCCCATTAGATACAACAATGAGCCCATAAGTAATTGGGACATCAGGCCTGCAAATAAGAGCACACCGGACGAAACATATCATAATATAAGTACAATAATATAATCGATTCTAGTGGTTTTACAAAGTACCACCTACCATAGACCAATGGTTTGAATATTTCATCCGTTAAACTACGAGAATAGATTTATCTAAGAAATGAATTCTCGGCGGGAGGCGGGGGGGGGGGGGGGGGGGGTTATGTGGGTTATGTCCGGTTATGTGGTCTTAGTTCCTGGGTTCGAGCCTCGCTCGGCGCATAGTTGAGTCCCTGGAAAAGACTCTTTACTCACAATATCTCACTGTATTTAGGTGTAAAATGAGTACCTGGCTGTTTACAGTGTTGTCTTTGTCCGAAAAAAAAAATGTAATATCGCCTAACAGGCGTCATGTCTCGTCCTACATGTTAAGTGTTGCCGTTGGCCAGGGAACCCTTGTAAAGCGCTTTGAGCACATTTGGTGGATATTGCGCTATATATTTTTTAAAAAGCTCAAAACTCAAAGCTCACTTGCCGTACTGGTTGAGTAGCTGGGTCTCTAAATCTGTCGGAAAGGACAGAGACTTGTACAAGACACAGTTATTTCTATTGAATGAACTACAATATCATGCATGATCTACTCGACCGCATCTGATGGGGGCCCCGACAGCTCAGTTGGTAGAGCAATCGCTTCACGTACACGCACAAAAGAACCAAGATCGATCCCGAGCTTGCAGTCGTGATTTTTTGTTTCCTGACACCCGCCTCCACCTGTCCACCCAGCAGTGGATACTTTTGTTTACAAATATCCTATCCGCGTAGGCGATGAGTTCCATACCAGTGTTTTCAGCCACAAATTAAATGTTAATTATTCAAATCCGGCACATTTTAAATAAAAAAAATTGAGACTTTATAAAGTGCAATATCCACTAAAGGTGTTCAAAGCGCTTTACAAAGGGTCCCTGATTAACAGCAACACATAATACAATATATAGAATGAACCCTGACGTCTGGTAGGCGATTTGGCAATCTTTCCGACAGAGACAACGCTGTTAACGACCAGGCACTCATTTTACGGTTGGAGAATGTGAGTAAAGAGCCTTTTCCTTTTCCAAGAATTCGACTATGCGCCAAGCAAGGCTCGAGCCCAGGACCTTCCGATCCGAAAGCAAGTGTCACACCACTAGACCACATAGCCGAAAAAAAAACCAAAAAAAAAACAAACAAAAAAACAAGCATAGAAACAAAACAAAACAAAACAAAAAACAAGGGACTTCTGACTTGTTTCTTACAAGCGATTCCCATTTACCAGGTCACCTGCTGTTCCAATCCTTTATTTGTGACCCCTCGTCTCAAAACGGTTTAAGTCGGGATGATTAAGTTGCCGAGAATTGAATTTGTAGCCAGAAATATCAGACTTGAGTTGAGTTTGGATGCTTTATAGAGGAGAATGAATATCCTATTTTAAAGTGCTAAATATCAATAATTCATATTTTTGACTAGTTTCACTATAATTTGACTTTTTAGAATCTGGTCCATCCCGACATAATACCGTTTTGAGACATTGGGTCACATTTAAGTATTCCATTATATTATTGTTATTGCTTTGTTGTTGTTTTGTTTTTGTTTTTGTTTTTGTACTTATTTCTAACAACTTCATCCACTTGGTTTTTCTGTAATTTAAAAGTTGTCATCAGATTGTTATATTCAAACCACGGAATAATTTTTGGTTCCAAAACCCCTTTTCAAATAACTTAAGTCAGTTTAATATTAAAATGTAAGCATGAGTATAGAACTACTTTAGTTCTTTTTTTTAAATAGCATTAATGTGACCCTTCGTCTCAAAACGGTATAAAGTCTGGTTGGTTAAGATGTTGAAA
This sequence comes from Berghia stephanieae, assembly GCF_034508935.2. Lineage (NCBI taxonomy): Eukaryota > Metazoa > Mollusca > Gastropoda > Nudibranchia > Aeolidiidae > Berghia > Berghia stephanieae. The sequence continues at coordinate 41,919,235 of NC_088369.1, forward strand.
ATTGAATTTATAGCCAGAAATATCAGACTTGTGTTGAGTTTGTATGTTTTATTGAGGAGAATGGATACCATATTTTAGGGTGTTAATGCCAACAATTTATATTTTTGACCAGTTTAACATTTAATTCAGATTTTAAGCATCTGGTTCGTTCCGACATAATACCGTTTTGAGACGATGGGTCATAAATGAAGTTGACGTCATTCTACTTTTTGTTCTTTTTCTTTGACCACGAGTTGAGTGATTAGTTATCACCACTTAAAGCCATCTAACAGACCATACAGTTAAAGCTTACACTTAATTTTTGTGTTCGTACTGTTTGATCTGGCGGGCAGAACAAGTGGATATTATGCCGAAACGCGTGGCATCAATAATGACTTTATATATATATATGGCTTTGTTGCCTACAATATTCTGACGAATTCAAAGAATCGATTTTTTTTCAGTATTGATAGTTATAATTATAATTTTTTTTTTATCTGTCATGTTAACCCTCTCGTTACCAACTATAGGAAATCGTCACATTCGTTACGATGCAACCAACATTTTTCTTATTCAAATTTCTTTTGTACATCATAACATTTAAAGAATATGAACAGTGTTTTGTGGAGCATGTTTTGCTTAAGAAATTCTGTATCGCAAGAACTTACTGCTATTGTGTTTGAGTGATAAAAAATATATTTTTGTGTTAGTTGGGTGTGAAGTTTTGGGGAAAATCCTGAAAATGGCTGGTAAGGAGAGGGTTAAATATCCACTTGGTTCTTCCAAATTATTATATCATTATTTTATAAAGTGCAATAACCACTGAACGTGCTCAAAGCGCTTTACAAGGGGTCCCTGTCCAACAGCAACACTTAACACGTAGGACGAAACATGACGCCTGTTAGGCGTTAATATTGCAATTTTTTCGGACAGAGACAACGCTGTTACCGGCCAGGTATACTCATTTTACACCTGAGTACGGTGAGAGAATGTGAGTAAAGAGTCTTTTCCAAGGACTCATCTGTGCACCGAGCGAGGCTCGTACCCAGAACTTTCCGATCCGAAAGCGAGTGTCATTCCACTGGACCACATAGCCGCACAAAAGGTCACAGTTCATCACGGACCTCTAATTCTCGGTGAAAACCATAGGATTATTTGTGTGTGTGTGTGTGTGTGTGTGTGTGTGTGTGTGTGTGTTAAAGTTGTTTTTTTTAAAGCGTGTCTATTCTCAGATTCGACCCAGGTCCTTTCGAGTATAAATTGAGTGTGTTGCCATCTGATCCACCAGGAGCTATAATTTACTGTTAGAACCTTTTTATCGCAGCAGCAGAGCGAGCCCGAGTCTTAACAAAGAATTGAGGCGAGGAGGGGATCAAGGATTTATTGAATTAATCAAAGAAAACAATCAACAATGAAACAGGAATATTGAATGATTATGACTGTAAAACCAACAAGGAAATATCAGGAGAATTAAATAAATGTAATGATCACAAGACCCCCCCCCCCCCTCCTCCCCCCTTCCTCCTTCCCCCTCCCCTTCCCTCCTCATATCTCCCTCCTGTCTCGCTGTCTGCAGTTTGATTAATCCCTTTATCACAACGCTCCAAAATTCAGGGGAATTAACTGGTGATGAAAACAATCACACGGTGTTTGGCTAGCTGTCGATTTCTTGGAGTGCTGTCCCCTTGAACGCGGTTTGTTTGCCCGACATTAACGGAAATTCATTTCTAGGTCTGTTTGCAAATAAAATGACAATGTCGCTTCTTGAACGAACAGGGCACTGGAGTTGTTTGTTGTCGGAATGAGCGGTAAAACGTTAGAATGGAAGCAAGGGGGGGGGGGGGGGGGGGGGGGAAGAAGAAGAAGAAGAAGAAGAAGAAGAAGAAGAAGAAGAAGAAGAAGAAGAAAAAGAAGGAGGAGGAGGAGGAGAGGAGGAGGAGGAGGAGGAGGAGGAGGAGGAGGAGGAGAAGAAGAAGAAGAAGAAGAAGAAGAAGAAGAAGAAGAAGAAGAAGAAGAAGAAGAATGCTATGCATTACTACGTCTCACAACTTTGATTTTGTGTATTACAAAATTTGTAAATCTCCATATTGTAATACAGTGTAAATGATGATGATGATGATGATGATGATGATGATGGTGATGATGATGATGATGATGATGATGATGATGATGATCATGATGATCATGATGATGATTATGATGATGATGATGAAGATGATGATGATTATAATCATGATGATCATGGTGATAACAAGGAGAATCATGACGAAGAGGTAGAGAAGAGAGAAGGGGTTGGGGGGAGGGAGGAGGAATAAGGATACGTAAGGGGGGGGGGGGGGAGGAGGATGAGGAGGGTCGTTGAGGGGGAGGTGGAGAAGTGGATAAAATAGGGAAGTAAGAGGAGTGTAACCTTGGGAAAGCTCTCTACAAAGTGTATCTCATTAGACCCAAGAATAGTATAAAGCAACAAAACACAGAGAACTCAAAAAGACGCATATCGTGTATTTAACATAGATTTGGTTTATAATAATATTATACATAATAAGTTGTAATAGGGATATATGTAAAAATATTGTAAAATGAATTGAGACTTGTATAAATACTAATTGTACATACTATCATGATAATGAATAATAATTGTATAATCTCTTTATAATATGCCTGCAGAGAACGATCATTATGTATTTCCATTTGTCTTCTGTCATGCTCGGCGTTGTAAACTCAGTTATAATTACCATTAGCTGGTAGTATATTTTGGGAGGTCGTCTGCTTTGAGGACATCAGTTTGATCCGATCCTTTAAAAATATATACCGTCTGCTTTGTATCATCTTTTGGGCAATGAGCTTCAATGTCATCTATTGGTGTACTCCTGATTATTCTAATTTTTTTTTCTCAGCGCGTGATTTTGATAGAGTATAGGACTCAAGCCATCCCCTTGAGGATTACCTATGTCGCTGATATAGATAGAATGAAGATGACGTCACTCAAGCCTTTGTTATTGTATTTTACCATTCGCGTTTGTGAGTGATCCTCACTAAACTGTATTAACCAGACTATAAACGTTCAAGGTTTTCATAGTTTTGTGTGTTGGTCAGTTATTCTTCCGGATGGTAATGTTATGAGCTTCTTAGCTTCTATAGGGTAACATATTGGTGACTCCTGGAATTTTCATGTTTATACATAAATAAATCAAGAGAGAACTGATAGTTCTTACTTAGTTCATTCCTGTCAATTAACCCTTTTAGGGTCTGTAATAGCACATACTTTAAGTTGTATCAAATGCTGACGACACATCATTGACAAATCCTATTGCTCATTACAAAACATTAAAAGTAAAAGTTTCGTCTGTCTATGTCGCGTGGTCCACTTAAAATATCCATACTATTTCTGAGGTGACACCCTTTGGTTTGAACTAGATTTGACTACAAGACAAACAGAAGCCATCGCGTCAAAACGGTATTATTTACCCTTAACCCTTTCCTTACCAACTACAGGAAAATCGTCACATTCGTTACGATACAACCAACATTTTTCTTATTCAAATTTCTCTTTGTACATCATAAATTTAAAGAAAATGAACAGTGTGTTGTAGAGCATGTTTTGCTAAAGAAAATTTTATCGCAAGAACTTACTGCTATTGAGTTTGAGTGATAAAAAATATATGTTTGTGTTAGTTGGGTGTGAAGTTTTGGGGAAAATCCTGAAAATTGCTGGTAAGGAGAGGGTTAAATTCAATTTAGGCATCTGATTTACTCCCAACCTAAACTTTAAAAAACGTGAGCTTTTAAATGGCGCAATGTCAACTAAACGTGCTCCTAGCGCTTAAAAATGAGTCCCTGACCAGCAGCAACACTTACGCGTAGAACGAGACATGGCGTCTGTTAGGCGATAGTATTACAATTTTTTCCCCACAGAGACAACGCTGTTAACTGCCAGGCACTCACTTTACACCTGAGTACGGTGAGAGAATATCAGTAAAGAGCCTTTTCCAAGGACTCAACTGTTCGCCTAGCGAAACTCAAACCCAGGACCTTCCAATCAAAAAGCGAGTGTCATACCACAAGACTACATAGCTGTTTTAAGGTAGTGTGTCACACATATTTATATTCTTTTAACCTTAGTTTTATGAAGTTTTGGCCCAGCACTATAGGCCAGTAATCTTTTAATGTATAGATAGTTCGAAATTGACGTCACTTAGGTATTTGTTATTGGTTTTTTGCCGTCCGCGTTTATGAGTAATTCTCACTAAACTGAATTAACCTGACTATAAGCGATCATGGTTACACAAAGGTTTGTGTATTGGTCTGTTGTACTTCCGGATGGCAATGTTGTGAACTCCTTAGCCAAGCGCATACTATCTATAAATCAGTAGGCTACGACAGAACATGATGTGTGCTTCTTTATTAATGGTATAATCATCACAACAAGGCCCGCCAGTATAAATAGGAGACCTGGAAAGAGAGGTTGTAAAGAAAAGAAATTTGTGATATAATATTGTCATCATCATTATCATCATCGTCATCATCATCGTCGTCGTCGTCGTCGTCGTCATCATCATCATGATCATCATCATCAAAACAATAATAATAATAATAATAATATTAATAATAATAATAATAAATAATAATAATAATAATAATAATAATAATAATAATAATAATAATAATAATAATATAATAATAAATAATAATAATAATAATAATAATTAATAATAATAATAATAATAATAATAATAATAATAATAATAATAATAATAATAATAATATAATAATAAATAATAATAATAATAATAATAATAATAATAATAATAATAATAATAATAATAATATAAAATAAATAAATAATAATAATAATATAATAATAATAATAATAATAATAATAATAATAATAATTAATAATAATAAATAATAATAATAATAATATAATAATAATAATAATAATAATAATAATAATAATAATAATAATAATAATAATAATAATAATAATAATAAATAATAATAATAATAATAATAATTGTCATCGTCGTCACCATTCTCAATCTATATTTAAAAGGTTTTCCTTATATATTCCATAAGAGGGGGGGGGGGGGTGGGGGGGGGGGGGGAATAAAATGAACAATTTCCATGATGAATTTTGTATAATGAAAACGCAATAATAAAAAGGAAGTAAACGACTCACCTCCACAAAATATGTTGAACGCGTAGCCACTAGACATATCCACCAGAAGCCCTGGAAATGACATTATGGAACTTTTGATTAAAAAAAAAAATACACTAACACAGTTATATAGCGCTTTAACCCTC
>NC_088369.1:41929517-41937017 GCF_034508935.2 Berghia stephanieae
AAGCGCACGGTTTAACATTATGAAAGAATACAGAATGCGGATAATTTTTATAAATACGAGGCGCGTGGTTAAAGCGCACACATTTATCAATGCTATATTAAGAGGCGCGAGATTACATCGCAATGAGTTATATGAATATTATTATAAGCCGAGGGCAAAGGTGTGAGACATTGAATTTTTATTGAGCAGAGTGTATATTGTTTCTGCGAATATTTTGATTATCATCTTTTTCTCCTATCAATTTGCTGTTGTAATTGTAATCAATATTTATTGCGTGGTTTGAATTTAACATTTATATCATAAAATTTGTAACTGAATTGAAGAAGAAGTTATGTTCAATTGTCAAATCTTAAGTGTGTAATCATTCAGCAATCCATTGAAATGGTAGGAAGTGCTATGATAACACAAATAATAATAACATAAACAAAATCATATTTCATTAAATTATGAATTTTCTAAGGGGAATAATTCGAGATAATCAAATACAGAAGTAGTGTTTGCACTAAAACATGATATACACATCACGAAAGAAGACACTTGCAACCATCAGTCATAACGGAAACGCTGATGACAACGACAGAGCCAACTCAAACAAAACCACAACAGAGGTCGGGAAATGTCCTAATCCCTTTGGTCTATCCACGAATACCTTGAAATGGAGTAACAATCTCGACAACCACTACGCCATTGATACGTCCAGAATCAACACAATCTACAGACTACAAACTACACAGCAACCTCAATTACATCGTACCTTTCAACTTATACAAACTTGACAGAATTCATAAAATAATATCTGTATCAACACAGATTTCTTCCATGAACCTTTTTATATTTACATTCTTTACTGAACAATTGGATTACTTGTATTTACTTCTACAACAACAATACCCAACGATGTACGATGTCAATAATTACATAAACGTTCAAGATACGATTGTTTTTACAAAAATGATGTCCAATTGTCAACAATACTACTTCCTTCATATGCAGTGGTGAGCGTATTCAAATTTAAACTTATGTCAATATACAAGTGTGCAGCACCCATATCTACAACTTATAAACATTGAATATTATAATAAAGCCTGTCTTAGTATCATTGTAAAAGATAAAGGCTATATGTATATAAGACAATGCAGGAAAAAGTATCGCAAAACGCCACATGAGCGATTTCCTTGGATTCATTATCGTATGATATTCAACAACCTGCGTTCAGATAACGAAAATATTGTTGACCTTACGGACCCCACTACTTACTCTACAAGATTACATCATCTACCTGGTGTGTGGACTCACATGCCACCTCATCAGAACTCGATCAACAAACACAGACAATTACAACACACGACCTCTGTCGACTACTACACACGAACTCTTTGTCAACACATGGCTGAGTTTACAACTTTCTTTTGACTTGCTGGATAAGTCAAACTTCATTTAAATTCAAGATCTCGCACACAGTTAATCTTGAATTTTTACAATTTCATCTACAATGAGATTCAACGTATACACAAGACAACCACAAATATCAACGAGGAGAATCGACCCAGATCCCGGAGATGAATGGATTACAGCGACGTCACAAGACCAAGAAACAACCCAACAGGTTAAGCATACGTTTGCTACCTGTAGAGTCTTTTTTCGTCCCAATTCAAAAGACTCGAACAAATACAACACACTAATTGCAAAAGTTGGTCACTTTAGTAACAGCCCACAATCACATACGATGTTAGATTTTACTTATTTAGTTATTTACACTGTACTAAATATGAATAAGTCGGACAGACTATTGTTTGATTATTTATTCAACGCTAAATATTTGAATGTGAAGACATTATTGTGACAATTCTAAGACATTTACAGAGGAAAAAGTTTTAAATTAATGAACAATAATTAAAGTGAATTTATGACACTTGGGCTATTCAGTGACCACAACACACACAACAATGCAACACGTAGACTAGATACAAACACCTCAACTCTTATAGTTGATATATTTTTTTTTTCATGACATGAAAACTCATTCTAAATGGAGACAATGACTTAATTAACAATTACTGACAATTTTTACAGGATGACCATTCTCAAAACGAACGGATTACTGAGAAATGTGACCTCTGATGGATGACCACAAAGAACAATTTGATATCAATGTAGTTGTAACCTACACCCTGATGACTTAAAAAGCTTAAAAAATTGAAACATCAACAATGAACAATGAATGATAATAACTTCAACTTGAATTTTAAAATGATGATAATGCTATTATTATGATTTATTTTTAAATATTTTTTATTACTAATTGAAATGTAATCCTTCGTATATGGATCTAGATGTCTATAATACATTATTTGTACCACATATTATAAGTAGGAATTAATGTAATAATGTTGTTTAAATGGAATCATACAATATAAGGGAATATACAAGGTACTGGTTTTGATATGTCAGTAAATGAGTAGACATACATGGAAGCTGAGATTATCACCCATGTCGAATAGAGTTGAATTTGAGATTGAATAAGACAACGTGAGTATATCACAAATGGAAATTGAATAAGACAACGTGAGTATATCACAAATGGAAATTGAACCATTCTTTTTCAAGCAAGAATATGGATATATGATGAAATATGACGGGAATTAACACTTGTATTGCGATGAAGATGGAATTTAAGATGAAAAGATAATTTTTCTTTGAACTTTTAATTAATTGATATTTTACGGTCGATGTTGTAATACCTTAAAAACTATAATCGATATATACATAGATGTTGTAATCAACTTTGATGTTGATTTATCTCAAATTTAAACTTTTAAAAATATTTAACTGGCATACGTGTTGTCATTTTGATAAACTATTTCTTACATTTTATTATCTAATTCTAATTAGACGTTGCTTATAGATTGATCTCTTACTGATTTTTTTAAAATTGAAATTGTTTTTAACTCAATTTAAATTCTAAGAAAGGGGCGTATGTAAGAGAGTTAGCTTACAGCAAGTGGGTTTAATGAGTTCATGAATTTTGTATATCTGGTCATTATATTGAATACTAGAAAATTACTTTCTTTGATCGGTGTTACTTGGTATTTGGGGATAAAAGCATTAAGTTATAGTTGGTATTCATCATTTAGGCGTACGATATTATTTGGGCGTAGCGTATTTGTTATTTGGGCGTACGGATTATTTAGGCGTACGACCTTTGATTATTTAGGCGTAAAACTGACCTTTGGTGAAAGGAATTGTGGGACAGTTTACAATAGGATATAAAACAGTGTGTATGATCAAACGGGGATCATTCTACCTTTTGATTCTGCATTCAACTTGACCATGAGCTGCACACATTAAACCTTTTGTGCTCACCATCATTTATTTGCTTTTACGGACTTAGAAATATTCCACGTATATTGAAAATGGTTACTTAGGCAAAATTGACTTTACATGTGGATTGGTTTTACGGATTTGGAATTTATGAAACTGATTGAATTATGACCATGCTATTTGATTTGGATTTGGAATTTATCACAACAAATAAAAACTGTAAGAAATGAAACTTGGAATCTGGACTTTTATTTGAATGTTTTGATGTTGTGCATTCAATCATCATCACCGGCCCTTAAACTCTTTCGTCATTATTAACATCTACAACAAAACGCAAAGGATAATATTACTATCTATCAAAAAACCACTATGCGATCATCAGCCATTACATATGTGTGCAACTACCCCACATTATGTATCTAATGTGGTGTCGTGACTCAGGATTCTTTATAATAATAATAATAAATAATATAATAATATAAATAATAATAATAATAAATAATAATAATAATAATAATAATAATAATAATTATAATAAATAATAAATAATAATAATAATATAATAATAATAATAATAATAATAATATAATAATAATAATAATAATAATAATAATAATAATAATAATAATAATAATAATAATAATAATAATAATAATAATAATAATATAATAATAATAATAATAATAATAATATATTAATAATAATGATAATAATAATAATAATAATAATAATAATAATAATAATAATAATAATAATAATAATAATAATGATGATGATGATGATGATGAATGATGAATGATGATGATGATGATGATGATGATAATAATAATAATAATAATAATAATAATGTATATTGTGTCGTAACAAATGTGACGATTTTGCTGTAGGTGGTAAGGAGAGGGTTAAACAACACATCATAAACACTGAGAGGAAAAGAAAGCTTTGGCGACCGATGGAAGTTTAAGAGACGTAAATGGAGGCCAAATTTAAAATCAATTTGCCTTAGCTTGGGTAGAGCTCAGAGCAGATATGAGTGGAGGAGCTTTGCTTTGATGGTGTCTATGTATTATTGTCTACTTACCAATAATGTGCATGATCATGAAAAACATCAGATCATTTCCAGGAAGACTGTTGGCCAAAGCTCCGACAAGACAACGTCCACAGAGCATGGCCAGACCGTTCATCGACAACACATTGGCCACTTCATCCTCAGAAAGTCCAACAGACTTCAGAAAACTGGGCACGTGAATGTTAAAGACGCCACATCCGGCGTTTGAAATGAACAGGCTCAAACACAACACCCAAAACAGACAGTTTTTGTTCAGTTTTGGATACGATGTTTGGCGGCTGCCATCGCTGTGATTGACACTATCTTTAAAATTATGACTTGGTGACGTCGGTGATGGGCATTTTCCACCCGTCAATGAAATTCCTTCTTCAATATTTGATTGGTCGTTACAAACACAAATTGATTCGTTTTCTACAACATTGTGACTATTGGATATTCTGTCATTTACGTGAAGATTTTGCTCACGTGATAAAACACACGAAGAAGTGTTGCTGTTGTCGGTTATTATGCGACATTTTGTATCTCCATTGGAAATCGAGTGTCCACATCCATTCTTCAATTCCTGTTGATTACAAGACGATGTTGAGGTGTGACAGAATGTTGATTGTGAATTTCTATTAGTTGAAGCAATATGTTGATAACTATTCGACTTGGCGATTAATCCGTTGTCATCATAAAGAAGCGGTATCGCGTGTAAATGCTGAAAACTGATAGATAACCAATGCCTTTGTTTACAACAAGGTGCTATACCATTAACACTACCAGCTTTTTGGCTGTCATGGAGAGAAAATTCGCTATCATAAGGTTTGCCTATCTTTACATTGTCTATAATTTCATTATCAATGAAGATGTGTTCATTACTTTCTTTAGAAACAAAGTCTTTATTCAAATATTTATCAGTCTGACACAATGGTATATTTGATTCATTAGTTATTCTGGAACATTCATTATTCTCTTCAACAACAAATTCGTTTAGTTCATTCCCACCCTCATCCAAAATATCAGCATCGTCAAAATCATTTTCACATTCACGATTATTTTTATGGCACAGTAATTTCACTTTGTTGAACGTGTTGTTGTTCTTCCGTTCATGTATTGGGAACATCAAGGCTCCGGAGACGCAAGCATTCGCCGACACGCCGGCCAGGATTGTGAGAGACTCTCTCCAGCTGAAGTTCTCAAAGAGCACCAGAGTCATTTGAGGAGCCAGAATGAAACCGAGCCCTCCGGCGGATAGGGCGATTCCATTGACGAGAGTTCGACGTTTATCGAAGTAAAAACTGATGATGACTATTGACGCTGTGTAGATTAGACCAAGGCCTGTCCCTGAAAGAAAAATAATTTTTTAATGAGCTTTTATATAGCGCAATATCCACTAAACGTGCTCAAAGAGCTTTACAAAGGGTCCCTAATCAACAGCAACACGTAACATAAAGAACGAGACATGACGCATGTTCGGCGATAATACAATTTTTTTTTCGGACAGAGACAACGGTGTTAACGGCCAGGTACTGATTTTACACCTGAGTACGGTGAGAGAATGTCTTTTCAAAAGGACTCACCTATGCGTCGAGCGTGGCTCGAACCCAGGACCTTCCGATCCCAAAGCGAGTGTCATACCACAAGATCACATAGCCGCACAAATACAACAACATAGACATTTATGGCAAGTCGTGACCTCAAATCGGTATTGTGTTGTAATCAGTGGCGTGTCATGATTACTGTATAAGGTGGTGCCAGAATCAGAAGAAAATTATCTACTGAAAACATGCTATATTTGTAAAATCAAAAGATAGAAAAAAAAATAAAGAAAAGACTTACTCAAATAAGTAAGAGGTGGTATATACTATTTTTCAGTTTTATTATTTTTTTAATGCTGTCTTCCACTTTTAAAAGATGGATGTGGTGCTAGGCACCAAATTAACCAATATGGCCACGCCCCTGGTTGTAATGAATTATTTTATGTTGAAAAGCTAAAAAACAAATTCGTATACCTACATATGTTTTTCAGATCTTCATCTTACACATGTGCCATCTCCTTAATTTTCACTTTAATTTATATTATGAAATTGCATTAACACTCATAATATGAAACTTTATGTTATATTGAGAGAATTAATATTATACTTTATTGAAGTGACAGTAACAAGACACTCGGATAGAGCTAAAGCAGAAAGTCTTAAGAGATGCAACTCCCCTCAAACAAGTGTTTCGGTCCTTAACCCTCTCCTTACCAGCCATTATCAGAATTTTCCCTGAAACTTCACACACACCCAACACACAAATATTTTTTTTTCTACTCAAACAGAAAAGGAACACGTACATCCCATACCAATAATTGTCCAGTGTCTATTTTTTTATCGCTAGAACAAAATAATTTCTTTATAATTTGTGATATACAAGGGATATCCGAATAATAAAATTGTTGGCTGCATCTGAACAAATGTGACGATTTTCCTATGGATGGTAAGGAGAGGGTTAACTTTTTACATCTCAAACGGGGATGGACCAGACCTAGCTCATGTTGTAAATACTCACCCGCCAAAAGGCCATATGAAAATAAAAGGACCCATAGATTGTCGGCTAAAGCACTGATGAACAGCCCAACAGCAATGAAACAGCCACCCAGAATCACAGACACACGACAGCTCCGAGTGTTGGCGATCGCACTGCTCAGGGGACCTGTATGGAATCAAGAAAGGAGGAACGCAAGTTATAATCAGCATATTTCTGCCATGATATAATATGATAAACAATTTATTTATATTTTGACAGAAAACTTTTACTTGTGCGGCTATGTGGTCTTGTGGTACGACACTCGCTTTCGTATCGGAAGGTCCTGGGTTCGGGCCTCGCTCGGCGCATTGTTGAGTCCTTAGAAAAGGCTCTTTACTCACATTCTCTCACCGTACTCATGTGTAAAATGAGTACCTGGCCGTTAACAGCGTTGTCTCTGTCCGAAAAAAAATATAATATCGCTTTACAGGCGTCATGTATAGTCCTAAATGTTAAATGTTGCTGTTGGACATGGACCCCTTGTAAAGCGCTTTGAGATGAAGTGAGTAGGAAATGCCAGTAGGAAATGCCAGAAGACAATAAAATAGAGAATA
>NC_088369.1:41944517-41954517 GCF_034508935.2 Berghia stephanieae
ATAATAATAATAATAATAATAATAATAATAATAATAATAATAATAAATAATGATAATTTAAATAGATACTGAATATTAGACTACAATTGACATCTATTTACTGAATACACGTGGTATTTTTAGAGGAGATTCTTTTTTTACGAAACACGCCAGGAAGTAGGCAACAGTGGGGAGTGAACCTGGGACTGGGTTTCGTAAAAAAAAGCAATTACTTTTTTTTATGAAACCCGGCAATATCCGACAAAGTTATGGAAAGAAAGTAGGCAACAGTGGGGGAGTGAACCCGAGACTCAGGGAAGTGTACACTATTGGGGAGTAAACCTAAGTCTATGGTTTTTCGACAGCTTTTGGCGGGTTTCGTAAAAATGTAATTGCTTCATTCTCGTCTAGTACCCACCTCCCTTAGTCCGGCTTCATTTCTCACTGGTATCCATCTTCCATAGTCCCAGTTCATTTCCACTGTTAACCTCTTCTCACAGTCCCAGGTTCACTCCCAACCGGTGTGCACTTCCCTGAGTCCCGGTTCATTGCCCAATGGTGCCCACTTCCCATAACTTTTGACAATATCGGTAAGTTTTGAAATAAAAGTACATTCTGAGCTCCCTGTCCACTGGTATGAACCTCTCGCAGTCCCAGGTTCAATCCTCATCGGTGTCCGAATCCCAGATTCACTCCCCACTGCTGCCTGCTTCCCATAACTTTGTCGGGTTTTGGCGGGTTCCGATAAAAAGTAATTCCCCCTCTCCCTTGGTCTTGCTTTTTTACAAAATCCAGAGTCCCAGGTTCACTCTCCACAAGTGTACACTTCCCTGAATCACAGGATCACCCCCACTGTTGCCTACTTCAATAACTTTGTCGGATATTGCCAGGTTTGTCGGGTTTCGAAAAAAAGTAATTGCTTTTATATGAAACTCGCTGAAACCCGCCGAAAACCAGAGTCTCAGGTTCACTCCCTACTGGTGTACACTTCCATGAATCTCAAGTTAACCCCCCAATGTTGCCTACTTCCATAACTTTGTCAGATATTGCCGGGTTTCGTAAAAAGGTAATTCCTTTTATGTGAAACTTGCTGAAACCCGCCGAAAACCAGAGTCTCAGGTTCACTCCCCACAGGTGTACACTTCCATGAATCTCAGGTTCACTCCCCACTGTTGCCTCACTTCCCATAACTTTGTCGGATATTGCCGGGTTTCATAAAAAGGTAATTGCTTTTATGTGAAACTCGCTGAAACCCGCCAAAAACCATAGTCTCAGGTTGACTCCCCACTGGTGTACACTTCCCTAAGCTCAGGTTCACTCCCCACTGTTGCCTACTTCAATAACTTTGTCGGATATTGCCAGGTTTCGTCGGGTTTGGTAAAAAGTAATTGCTTTTATGTGAAACTCGCTGAAACCCGCAGAAAACCATAGTCTCAGGTTCACTCCCCATTGGTGTACACTTCCCTTAGTCTCACGTTCACTCCCCATTATTTGCCTACTTTCCATAACTTTGCCTCATTTTGTTGGGATTTGGCGCATTTCGTAAACAAAATGTAATTGCTTTTTTTTTCCTCCAAAACTCACTGAAAACCAGTCCCAGGTTCACTCCCCACTAGTGTACACTTCCCCGAATCTCAGGTTCACTCCCCACTGTTGCCTACTACCATAACTTTCTCGGATATTGCCAGGTTTCGTCGGGTTTCATAAAAATGTAATTGCTTTTATATGAAATTATCTGAAGCCCGCCGAAAACCATAGTCTCAGGTTCACTCCCCACTGGTGTACACTTCACTGTCTCAGGTTCAGTCCCCCGCTTTGCCTACTTTCCACTAGTTTGCCGCATATTGTCGGGTTTCGTAAAAAAGTAACCCCCCCCCCCCCATTTTGTTACTGCTGTTTTACAAAACCCAGAGTCCCAGGTTCACTCCCCACTGGTGTACACTTCCCTGGTTCTCAGGTTCATCCCTCCCTCCCCCCCCCCCTTACACACTCACACACACACACACACACGCTGCTGCCTAACTCCCATAACTTTGTCGGATATTGCCAGGTGTCGTCGGGTTTCGTAAAAAAGTAATTGCTTTTTATTACGAAACCGCGCCGAAACCCAGTCCCAGGTTCACTCCCCACAGGTGTACACTCCTCTGAGTCCCAGATTCACTCCCACGGCTGCCCTCTTTGTCAGGTTTCGGAAAAAACAACAACACCGTATTATAGTGCAAAACCACTATTCAGTATCAGATACTGAATAGTACAAAACCACTATTCAGTATCAGATACTGAATAGTGGAAAACCGCTATTCAGTATCTGATACTGAATAGTGCAAAACCACTATTCAGTATCAGATACTGAATAGTGCTAGCCAATATGTTATGTTATGTTATGTTAAAGTGATACTGAAGGGTTCAAGATTCTTAAACTTCTGCGTTGGAAATGTCCAAAGACTAACTAACCAATGCCGCCTCTGTGTAATCTTGGGAGTATCAAACTGAGAAACTAGTAGTGAGTAGGAAAGTGCCAGAAGACAATAGAGAATAACCTTCGGCGATGGGGATTCAAACACATAACCTTTCATACACGCTTTCGGATCGGAAGGTCCTAGGTTTGAGCCTTGCTCGGCGCATAGTTGAGTCCTTGGAAAAGGTTCTTTATCCATTCTCTCACCGTACTCAGGTGTAAAATAAGTACCTGGTCATGTGTGTGTGGGTCGTGGGAGAGGGACTCAAGATAGATACTACTACTTACTACGCTTGTTACCACTTTTTTTTTTTTTTTGAGTGGTGGATGGCTCGATAGCAGAGTCCCTGTCGCGGCCAGGTAGAGTTGTCGTAACCCTCCTTCCGCACTAGGACAAAACTGTCCCGGGACAAATTTGTCCTATCCCAATGGAGAAAACTTCTATTCAAAAGGGGTTCCGCACTAGGACAGGACTGTCCCAGGACACACCTGCGCGAATGCATAATTTTTTTTTTTTTTACAAGACTCAAAAGTTTTTTTGTAGGCAATTGCAACTGTAATAATTCACATTTTATGAATCAACATAAGATACGACATGACGACAATGATTTTTTACACTGTACAATGGGATTTGTTTACATAAGATTTATATAATCATTAAATATTCTTATAGCAAGAGTAATATTATTGCTACTGCTACTACTACCACTACCACTACCACGACGACGACGACTACTACTACTACTACTACTACTACTACTACTACTACTACTACTACTACTACTACTACTACTACTACTACTACGACTACTACTACTACTACTACTACTACTACTACTACTACTACTACTAGTAATGGATGGAATAGAGGTTGCATATTTCTGTGCTTTTACCACGTGGAAAAAAAAAGACAAATTGAAAGAGAAAACAATATTGGGTGCATCCTTTAATGACCCAAAGATTGCTCAAGGGTCAATTCCGTAGACTCTATGGTGATCTCCGATCTTATCTTAAAATGGCTTTCTTGGAATCACCTCATTTTACCCAGGTGCAAATGAGTACCAGTTCGCTGATGAAAGTAATCTTTGACGGACTAGCATCATTCAAGAGGATAATAGAAAGTCAGCATGCTTCGTACCCGAAAGGCATCAGTTGATTAAGTCACCTCGCCTAGCTCAATTTGCGGCGCTGCACTGCGGCTAACGCCTGGTTATACCTTGTCCTAGCTAAATTTGCGGCGCTGCATTGCGGCTGACGCCTGGGTTATTCCAGTCTTACCTTGGAATAGACCCTCGAGAAAAATTTCCCCTATGGGATGAAAAAATGAATTTTATTATTTTAAATTTTAAACTGTTATCTGTCTGCTCAACGCCACAGAAACATGGATAAGTTCCGGATTTATAAGCTTAGGAGGCAAGATGGCCTATGGTTAGCGCGTTGTACTCTGGACTCAGAGGTTCTGTGTTCGATTCCGACCGAAGCCAACTTGTACTTTCTAGAGCAAGAAAATTTACTCCAATCACTCACTCCATTCAGGTGTAAAAGGGTACCTGTCAAGCTGGGATAGTAATCTGCGATAGACTACAGACTAGCGTCCCGTTCAAAGGTTTTCAAACAAATACGTTAATTGTCCGCTTCACGCTATTGAAACCGGAATAACTCCTGCACCATTGGCTACAAGGCTCTAAAGGACTTAATTTGTTTTACAATGAGTCCAAGTGGCTCAGAAGGACTTACTTTAAAATATTTTCATTGAGAATTCCCGAAATAAATAACGATAAAGATAATTGATCCCACAAGTTACCGAATAGATGTGCGACCGGTTTTAGACACGTTACTGCTGTGTCACAAAGTGTGACACTTCTTAAATTATATTTATAAACATACGTTTTTAAATTGCCGAAAATATTTATGTTGCTATGCCTTCTGTACGTGGTTTCATCACATAGAATTATTTTTTGAATTGTTCTTGCTTTTTTATATTCAGAATTGAAATAAATAAATAAATTATAACTGTGAAATTGAATGTAAGCTTCAGTTTAATATACGAAAACAGATAAAATGGACGTTTCGGATTTCCCCTTCATCAACAACACATGATGAATTAAAAACTACAGACGAATGAGATAATGTGGTAGTGGCGTTGTTAAGATGCATAAACAAAAACATTGATAGGCAGGAAATTGTTTGCTACTTTGTGAGGAAGCGCGAATTAAAACAGAGCAATATAAATTTATAAAAGGTGCGTACTTAATTATGTTAAAAGAGGGGAGGCGGGAAGGAACTGTGTAATGCAGTTTAGAAGACAGTGAACTAAAATAAAGTGTGGACTATTGTTGGAAAATAAATACAATGGAATTGGAAATAAATACAAAATATAAGGGATGTAGGTATTAATATATTAGTGGCATTAGCCATAGAAGAAACAACAATAGTAGTAGTAGTAGTAGTAGAAGTAGTAGTAGTAGTAGTAGTAGTAGTAGTAGTAGTAGTAGTAGTAGTAGTAGTAGTAGTAGAGTAGTAGTAGGGATGCAGAAAATAAAGACAGGCATTTCAATTTTGACACGGCGCCGCCAAGTCTGGGACTTTTTTGTCCTAGTGCGGAAGTCTGCTATATTTTTCTACTATCACAAACGATATGAACACGGGACTGGGACAGTCCTGTCCCGTTGATTTTGTAGCATTTCACAACGGCTTGGGACACAACGGGACTGTTTTGTCCCGTCCCAATAGGTGCGGAAGATCTCTCTAAATTCTATATGTTACAGATTTGGGAAAGGACTGTCCCGGGGATTTTGTAGCATTTCACAACGGCTTGGGACACAACGGGACTGTTTTGTCCCGTCCCAATAGGTGCGGAAGATCTCTCTAAATTCTATATGTTACAGATTTGGGACAGGACTGTCCCGGGACATATAATTCTATGTGATGAAACCACGTACAGAAGGCATAGCAACATAAACATTTTCGGCAATTTAAAAACGTATGTTTATAAATATAATTTAAGAAGTGACACAGCAGTAACGTGTCTAAAACCGGTCGCACATCTATTCGGTACCTTATGGGATCAATTATCTTTATCGTTATTTATTTCGGGAATTTTCAATGAAAATATTTTTAAGTAAGTCCTTCTGAGCCACTTGGACTCATTGTAAGACAAATTAACTCCTTTAGAGCCTTGTAGCCAATGGTGCAAGAGTTATCCCGGTTTCAATAGCGTGAAGCGGACAATTAACGTAACGTGCAGCGCCGCAAATTGAGCTAGGCGAGGTGACTTACTCAAGGCAACACAGGGCATCAGCGGGTGATCGAACTGATGCCTTTCGGGTACGAAGCAAAGACCGTACCACCGAGCTATGCTGACTTTCTATTATCCTCTTGAATGATGCTAGTCCGTCAAAGATTACTTTCATCAGCGAACTGGTACTCATTTGCACCTGGGTAAAATGAGGTGATTCCAAGAAAGTCATTTTAAGATAAGATCGGAGATCACCATAGAGTCTACGGAATTGACCCTTGAGCAATCTTTGGGTCATTAAAGGATGCACCCAATATTGTTTTCTCTTTCAATTTGTCTTTTTTTTTCCACATAGTAAATCACAGAAATATGCAACCTCTATTTCATCCATTACTAGTAGTAGTAGTAGTAGTAGTAGTAGTAGTAGTAGTAGTAGTAGTAGTAGTAGTAGTAGTAGTAGTAGAAGTAGTAGTAGTAGTAGTAGTAGTAGTAGTAGTTGTTGTTGTTGTTGTTTTGTTGTAGTAGTGTAATAGTGAATAGGTAGTGGTAGTAGTAGTAGTAGTAGTAGTAGTAGTAGTAGTAGTAGTAGTAGTAGTAGTAGTTAGTAGTAGTAGTAGTGGTAGTGGTAGTGGTAATAGTAGTAGTTGTAGTAGTAGTTGTTGTAGTAGTAGTAGCAGCAGCAGCAATAATATTACTCTTGCTATAAGAATATTTCATGATTATATAAATCTTATGTAAACAAATCCCATTGTACAGTGTAAAAAATCATTATCGTCATGTCGTATCTTATGTTGATTCATAAAATGTGAATTATTAGAGTTGTACCAGGGACTTATTTTTTAACTTATTAATTTATAATTCAAACTATTAAATAACTAATCTATTAAATAGAAGATTTTACATTATTATTATCACCATTATAATTATCATTATTATTATTATTATTATTATTATTATTATTATTATTATTATTATTATTATTATTATTATTATTATTATTACTATCATTATTACTATCATTGTTTGCCTTGCTTTATTATTGATTTTATTTACTTGATTTGTTGATGAAAATATTATATTCTTGTATGAGTTATATTGACAATTGCCTACAAATTAACTTTTGAATCTTGTAAAAAAAAAAATTAAAAAATAATGCATTCGCGCAGGTGTGTCCCGGGACAGTCCTGTCCTAGTGCGGAACCCCATTTGAATAGAAGTTTTCTCCAGCGGGACAGGACAAATTTGTCCTGGGACAGTTTTGTCCTAGTGCGGAAGGAGTCTAAGTGAGTAGGAAAGTGCCAAAAGACAATGGATAGTTCGAAGATGACGTCACACAGATGAGGTCTTTGTTATTGTTTTTTTTTTTTTTTTTTTTTTTTTTTTGCCATCCGCGTTTAAGAGTAATGCTCACTGAATTGTATTAACCCGACTAGAAACGTTCATGGATACACACAGTTTTGTGTGTTGGTCCATTATACTTCCGGATGGCAATATTATGAGATTCTTAGCCAAGCGCATACTATCTATAGAGAATAACCTTCGGCGATGATGGCGGTTTAAACACATACACACTTACTTGTTCAGATCTTGGGAGAGAGCATTTGGGAACTATCTAGTTCGAAATCTCAAACACAAGGGTTCAAAAATCATATACTCATGAATATCTTTTCAGTCACCTTACCTTTATCATTTCTTATCTGCTTTATCATTTCTTATCTGGCAGATATTAGATAGATAGATACGGTACCTACTTCGGAAGTAGGTCAGTAGGTTACTTTCCACGTGAAGCGGCTATGTGGTCTAGTGGTATGACACTCGCTTTCAGATCGGAAGGTCCTAGGTTTGAGCCTCGCTCGGCGCATAGTTGAGTCCTTGGAGAAGGCTCTTTATTCACATTCTCTCACCGTACTCAGGTGTAAAATGGGAACCTGGTCGTTAACAGCGTTTTCTCCGTCCGAAAAAATGGTAATGTCGACTAACAGGCGTCATGCCCCATCCTACATGTTAAATGTTGCTGTTGGCCAGGGACCCCTTGTAAAGCGCTTTGAGCACATTTAGTGGATATTGCTCTATAAAAAACCTTATTTTATCATTTATTTATTATGATGTAATGGAAACGACACTGGTTTGTACTCAGACTTAACTGTTTTATATAGATAGAACGAAGTTGACGTCACTCAAGTCTTTGTTATTGTTTGTTTTGTTTTGTTTTTGTTTTTTTTTGCCATCCATGTTTATGAGTAATTCTCACTTAACTGTATTATCCAGACTATAAAAGTTCAAGGTTACACATCATTTTGTGTGTTGGTCCCTTGTATTTCCGGATGGCAATGTTGTGAGTTTCTTAGCAAAGCGCACAACATCTGTACGCTTTGACTTCCAAGATTGTGACCAAGATTTTGTAGCAGATGTGACCTCAAAACGGTATTATGTCGGGATGGACCAGATGCTACAAAGTCAAATTATAGTTCGACTGGTCAAAATTATAAAACGTTGGTATTTAGCACCGTAAAATATGATATTCCTTCTCATCTATAAGGTATATAAACTCAACTTAAGTCTGATATTTCTGGCTACAAATTCCATTTTCAGCATCTTAATCATCCCTACTTAATACCGTTTTGAGATGAGGGGTCACAAATATGCTTGAGATAATAGTTATGTTTCTTCTTTTGTTTTTAATAGTTTTATGGCGCTTGCAACACGTTTAGGTCATTTCAGTGCCAGTAAAAAGGATTGTGAAAGAACCCCTCAGGATTACAATTAAAAACACACAAGAAAGGTAAGACAAAGGGGAATGGTACAAATAGGGAACAGATGTAGACTCCTAGAGCACACCATCAATGTACTTAGCTTGAGCTCAATCAAAAGTCTCATTCAGACACAAGCTCAAGATCCCACTAAGATAACCAAATGATTTTTATACATTCTATAGATAGTTCGAAGATGACGTCACTCAGGTCTTTGTTATTGTTTTTTGCCATCCGCGTTTATGAGTAATGCTCACAGAACTGTATTAACCTGACTTTAAACGTTCATGGATATACACAGTTTTGTGTGTTGGTCCATTATACTTCCGGATGGCAATGTTATGAGCTTCTTGGCCAAGCGCATACTATCTATACAACAAATATAACAATGCATAACTGAGAGATGGTTTACAAGGAAAATGTATTATCCCTCAAAACGTAACCCTCTCCTTACCAGCCATTTTCAAGATTTTCCCCCAAACTTCACACCCAACTAAAACAAAATAGTTTTTCATCACTCAAACACAATAGCAGTAACATTCTTGCAATACATAATTTCTTTGGCAAAACATGTTCTACAACACACAGTTCACTTTATTTAATTTTTATGCTGTACAAAAGAAATTTGAATAAGAAAAATGTTGGTTGTATCGTATTATTATTATTATTATTATTATTATTATTATTATTATTATTATTATTATTATTATTATTATTATTATTATTATTATTATTATTGTTATTATTATTATTATTATTATTATTATTATTAATTATTATTATTATTATTATTATTATTATTATTATTATTATTATTATTATTATTATTATTATTATTATTATTATTATTATTATTATTATTATTATTATTATTATTATTATTATTATTATTATTACTGTTATTATTATTATTATTATTATTATTATTATTATTATTATTATTATTATTATTATTATTATTATTATTATTATTATTACGAGTATTATTATCAATATTACCGTTATTATTTATTATTATTATTATTATTATTATTATTATTATTATTATTTATTATTATTATTATTATTATTATTATTATTATTTATCATTATTACTGTTATTATTATTATTATTATTATTATTATTATTATATTATATTATTATTATTATTATTATTATTTTATTATTATTATTATTAGTTATTATATTATTATTATTTATTATTTTTATTTATTATTATTATTATCATTATTATTATTATTACTGTTATTATTATCATTATTATTATTATTATTACTGTTATTACTACTACTACTACTACTACTACAACTACTACTACTACACTACTACTACTACTACTACTACCACTACTATTCTTCTTCTTATTATTATTAATGATCATCAAAATGGCACGTTTAAAATGTCGTTACATTTTTGCCATATTTGGCTGCTAGAAAGGATTTTTAGTCTAGTTCCACTTTAAATAATCTGGCCATTGTCTCTGTGAGTGTAAACGAAACAAGATGTCTACATTAATTGTGTTATCAGACCTGCAAATACGTGCACGTCGTTCTACATCAACCCGTTATAATAAA
>NC_088369.1:41959517-41981153 GCF_034508935.2 Berghia stephanieae
TTTTAGACGGAGACATCGTTGTTAGCATCCAGGTACTCATTTTACACTTAAGTACGGTGAGCAAATGTGAGCAAAGAGCCTTGTCCAAGGACTCAACTATGTACCGTTCAGAGCAGGACTCCAACCCAAGACCTTCTGATCCAAAGGCAAGTGTCATACCACACGACCACATAAATTTTTTTTTTAATAAATTAAAATTCCCTTTATTCATCCCTCAAGGGTAAATTTATGTTTGTTTGTTTTTGAGGGTTTTACGGCGCTTGCAACACATTTAGGTTGTATCAGTATCAGCACCAGTAAAAAGGAAGAAAATGGGATAGTCAAAAGTTCTAGAATTACAATTAAAGCACCCAAGAAAAAGTAAGATAAAGGGGAACTGGGAACAAATAGGGATATTTAGGGTCTATTCCAAGGGGAGAATGGAATAACCCAGGCGTCAGCCGCAGTTCAGCGCCGCAAAGTGAGATAGGGCGAGGTGACTTGCTCAAGACCATACAACAACAAGGCGGGTAGTCGAACTCGGTACCTTTTGGGTACGAAGCAAAGACCGTACCGCTGAGCCACGCTGCCACTATCACTAAGCCACATTTAATTGTTTTAAAAAAAAAAAATGTTGTAACCAAAAAAACAAACAAAAAAACAAAACACAATCATAAACACGTGATTTGATAA
This sequence comes from Berghia stephanieae, assembly GCF_034508935.2. Classification (NCBI taxonomy): domain Eukaryota; kingdom Metazoa; phylum Mollusca; class Gastropoda; order Nudibranchia; family Aeolidiidae; genus Berghia; species Berghia stephanieae. The sequence goes on from NC_088369.1 coordinate 41,960,190, forward strand.
CAATGAATTATTAAGTCGTATGTATATTACACATATCAAAGTATTTACATGCATGGCAGACTTGACAACAATAACAACAACAACAACAACAGCATAGCAACGACATGGCAATGAAGATAATACATAGATATGAATATGAACATTATATTTACTACATATTTATATTTCATACAGCATCGAAATCAAATCCTGGTTTCAAATTCGTAAAACAAATTATATGCAACATGGACAAAAATAACAAAAAAAAAATAACAAAAAAAAAAAAAAAAAAAAACATAACAAAGATTTACTCTAAAAAAATGTAATATAAATGTTGCTAAATATTGTTCTATTTTAATTCGTGCTTTACTTACAAAGGAGTTGGCTATACTATTTCCTGCCCACCAATGCTTTGTTTATTCATCTTAACAACGCCACTACTACATTATCTCATTCATCCTGTTTTATTGATAAATGGGAAACCCGAAACGTCCATTTTATCTGTTTTCGTAATTAAATTGTAGCTTACATTCACATTGTTATTTATTTCTTTTATAAAAAGTCGTATTTTAGAGCCCTTACACTCCTGGAGCAGGATTTTATCCAATTTCTAGTGTGAAATGGATAACAGCAATTTCTTGCTTTCCTTTGGATAATACGCAAGTCTATCGCAAAGTACTTTCTGCCAGAACTAAGAAACCCAGCTACCCAATAACTGCTTGTTGTACAGTGGGGTAGAAAAAGAGATCGACTTTACCCGGGATCAATCTAGGTCTTCGGTCCCTTAGAGAGACAAGAGCTCTATCAACTGAGCTACAGGGAAATATTTGCTCTTTATTAATATTAATATTAATGTTATAAATGGATACAAACAATATGAAAGTCTATGGCAGGCCTGCCAACTTGAAAATCTAAAAAAAATCGTAGATTTTAGGAGATAAAAAAAATAGTAGTTACTCAAGAAAACTTTATAAACCAACAATTTACCATCACAAGGATCGAATAACACTTCAAAATCCTTTAAATTTTGTAGTCTGGCATCAACTTTCATTTTCAATACGTTTTAATGACTTAAAGAGAGTTCTGAAGTTGAAGCCCAAAATTTCGTTGTTTGTTTTGTTTTGTTTTTAAGGGTTTTACGGCGCTTGCAACACATTAAGGGCATATCAGCGCCAGTAAAAAGGAAGAAAATGGGATAGTAAAAAGTTCTAGAATTACAATTAAAGCACAAAAGAAAAGGTAAGACAAAGGGGAATTGGTTCAAATAGGAAACAGATGTAGATTCCAAGAGTACACCGTCAAAACACTTAGTTTGAGATCACCTAAAAGTCTCATCCAGACACTAGCACAGGTCCCAAGAGGAATACACTCAACTGTTTACCAATTATATAATATAATATGTAAACTAAACATAATACAATTCATAACAGAGAGATGATTTACAAGGAAAAAAATATCATCTCCCAAAACTATAACTATACATTCGACTGTTTCCCTCCCAGCCAAGGAACTCCGGCAAGGATCAGGACAAAACTAAGTAATCTCATTCCAAGACAATGACAGGAAACAATTGGAAAACGGGTATGGGGGGATAGAGGACACAGCATGCACCTCCCTGCCCACTATGGGAGGTCAGGATCCCCACCCAGCAAAATTTCCTAATTCTACCCATTTTTCGTAGGTGTAGGCAGTTCTGGGTCTGGTCTAAGGATTATTAAATGGAGCTCAATTAAGTTAGAAATTGCTACTAAGATAATCTGAAACTTTTGTTTTGTTTTTAAGGGTTTTACGGCGCTTGCAACACATTAAGGTCATATCAGCGCCAGTAAAAAGGAAGAAAATGGGATAGTAGAAAGTTCTAGAATTACAATTAAAGCACCCAAGAGAGAGTAAGACAAAGGGGAATTGGGAACAAATAGGGATCAGATGTAGATTCCAAGAGCATACCATCAATGTACTTAGTCTGAGATCACCTATAAGTCTTATCCAGACACAAGCACAAAACCAAACAAAGAGGAAAACACTCAAATGCTTACATTATACATTGAAAATAACAAATATAATAATACACAACAGAGAGATAATTTACAAGGAAAAAAATATCATCTCCCAAAACAATAACTATGCATTTGACTGTTTCCCTCCCAGCCAGGACTCTGACGAGGGCCAGGAAAAAAACAAGTAATCCCATTCCAAGACAAAGACAGAAAGCATGTTGGAAAACAGATATAAGGCGATAGAAGACACAGTATGTACCTCCCTGCCCGCTATGGGAGGTCAGGATCCCCACCCATAATCTGAAACTTAAAACGAGTCAGTTAAATGATAAAAACTAGGAGATTTCCAATGAGCTTCTACATACTACTTAAGTCATGTGAACAGATTCAGTTAAATGATAAAAACTAGCAGATTTCCAATGAGCTTCTACATACAACTTAAGTCATGTGAACAGATTCAGTTAAATGATAAAAACTAGCAGATTCCAATGAGCTTCTACATACAACTTAAGTCATGTGAACAGATTCAGTTAAATGATAAAAACTAGCAGATTTCCAATGAGCTTCTACATACAACTTAAGTCATGTGAACAGATTCAGTTAAATGATAAAAACTAGCAGATTTCCAATGAGCTTCTACATACAACTTAAGTCATGTGAACAGATTCAGTTAAATGATAAAAAACTAGCAGATTTCCAATGAGCTTCTACATACAACTTAAGTCATGTGAACAGATTCAGTTAAATGATAAAAACTAGGAGATTTCCAATGAGCTTCTACATACTACTTAAGTCATGTGAACAGATTTTTGAATCAGTGAGTCAAGAGGACATAAAAAATTTAAAAATCTTTGAATATCTCATAAAGAAAATCATATCAGAAATGAATTGATAACAATACAAATAACGAATACACAAAAATCATATCAAAATATGAAACCAAAATCAAAACAAACCAAAATTAAAAAGAGAAAGCAAAATGATAATGATAATAATAATGAATCTTTAATCTACTTGGGGGAAAAAAGTTTCTGAACAATGCTATAACATATCCGCAACAATCAACAAAGATAAAATATTCACTTAACTAACTCACTCAACCCGAACACCGACTATATCTGTAGTTTACCAGGGTTACTTTTACTCCATGCCTATTTATTACATTTTTTATGAGACAAATTATAGGCGTAGTATCAAGGCTAATGTTTTAAATGTTTACACGTCAATGGTAGTTGAATAAAACTATCAATGTACATACTCAATTTAATACATTTTTTCCCCATTTTGAAAAGTAGCAAAAATCTCTAGGATTGAGTGAGTAAAAGTAATGAACTTAAAGATGAAAGATTTCAACTTTTTTAAAAGACAAGTCATAGTCATTGAAATGCATCAGACTAGATAAATAAGTAAACGCCTCCTTTTGCTTTTATGTGTTTAAAGCAGTTTTCTGTTTGTTTTTCTTTTTTACGGGTTTTACGGCGCTTGCAGCACATTTAAGTCATGTCAGCACCAGTAAAAAAAAAAGAAGAAAATTGGATAGTCAAAGCATTCTTGATGTACCGTTAAAAGGAATTGAGGAAAAAGTAAGACAAAGGGGAATGGTTCAATTTGGGAACAGATGTATTGTGTGTTTGTTTTTAAGGGTTTTACGGCGCTTGCAACACATTTAGGTCATATCAGCGCCAGTAAAAAGGAAGAAAATGGGATAGTAAAAAGTTCTAGAATTACAATTAAAGCACCCAAGAAAAAGTAAGACATAGGGGAACTGGGAACAAATAGGGATCAGATGTAGATTCCAAAAGCATACCACAAATGTACTTAGTTAGAGATCACCTATAAGTCTCATCCGGACACAAGTACAAAATCGAACAAAGAGGATAACACTCAAATGCTTACATTATACATTCAAAATAACAAATATAATAATACATAACAGAGAGATGATTTACAAGGAAAAAAAATATCATCCCCCAAAACTAGCTATACATTTGACTGTTTCCCTCCCAGCCAGGGTATCTGGGTCAAGACAAAACCAAGTAATCTCATTCCAAGACAAAGACAGAAAGCAAGTTGGAAAACAGATACAGAGGGATAGAAGACACAGTAAAGTGCCTCCCTGCCCACTATGGGCGGTCAGGAACCCCACCCAGGGAGTTGAGTCTTGAGTTCTCTACCAACTGAAATGCTATAGGGAATGAGATTAGCGGAAGAGTAGCGTCCCTTGATTGGACGTCACCGGTGGAGAAGTTATTTGTAAACAAACCAACTCCAAGCCAAGCGCTCCAAATACAAAATTTATTATTTATATTTCTGTACAAAAATTCATATGCATTTTTGTACAGAAATATAAATAATAAATTTTGTATTTGGAGCGCTTGGCTTGTAGTTGGTTTGTTTACAAATAACTTCTCCACCGGTGACGTCAAATCAAGGGACGCTACTCTTCCGCTAATCTCATTCCCTATTGGGTACTACAATTATGATTCCCCAATTCACCTTAACCAATTAACTGCCGTACTCTAGAAAGACACTATTTGTTTTGTTTGTTTTTAAGGGTTTTACGGCGCTTGCAACACATTTAGGTTATATCAGCGCCAGTAAATAGGAAGAAAATTGGATAGTGAAAAGATTCTAGATTTACAATTAAAAGGATTTGAGGAAAAAGTAAGACAAAGGGGAATTGGTTAAAATAGGGAACAGATGTAGATTCCAGGAGCAAACTATCAATGTACTTAGTTTGAGATCACCTAAAAGTCTCACCCAGATACAAGAACAAAGCCCCACTAAGAGGAATACACTCAAATGCTTACATTTCATTATACATTAAAAATAACAAATATAATAATACATAACAGAGAGATGATTTACAAGGAAAAAAATATCATCTCCCAAAACAATAACTATGCATTTGACTGTTTCCCTCCCAGCTAGGACTCCGGCCAGGGCCAGGACAAAACCAAGTAATCTCATTCCAAGACAAAGACATAAAGCATGTTGGAAAACAGTTATAAGGGGATAGAAGACACAGTATGTACCCCCCTGCCCACTATGGGAGGTCAGGATCCCCACCCAGAGACACGTATTTAAAACTTTGGCCAGGAAACTCATCCTTCAAATATCGATCGATTTAAATGATCCTCATTTTGGGCAAAACTCTCAAACCTGCGACTTCGCAAAGTTTTTACATGTGTTTTTTTTTCCATTGCGGATAAAAGGAATTCAGAACAAAAATACTGTTTATTCACCTTAACAAAGCCACTAGGTTCATAATTGAGTCATTGGGAAAAGCTCTTTACTCACATTCTCTCACCATACTCAGGTGTAAAATGAGCACCTGACCGTTAACAGCATTGCCTCTGTCCGAAAAATAATTTGTAATATTGCCTCACAGGCGTCATGTCCCGTTCTACTTGTTACATGCTGCTGTTGGTCAGGGGTCCTTTGTAAAGCACTTTGAGCACGTTTAGTGGATATTGCGCTATATAAAAGCACAAGTTTATTTGAAGGACAAGTTTCCTGGCCAAATGTTTAAATACATGTTTTTTCCAGGGCACAGCAGTCACCTGGTTAACTCACTCAACCCTAATACCCCATGCCTATTAATTTATTACAGTTTTCTGAGACAAATTATAGGCGTAGTATCAAAGCTAATGTTTTTATTGTTTCCATGTTAATGATAGTTGAATAAAACTATCTATGCTGCATGTTCATTTTCATTACATTTTTTCCAATTTGGAAAAGTAGCAAAAATCTCTAGGATTGAGTGAGTTCAACAATGTCTTTATTATTGTTACTCTCATTTCATCATGAAAATTAAATAAAAACATACAAAATTACAACAAAATTCATTTAATTTTGCACATTATAAAATAATATTATTAAAACAAAAATGATTCGGCATTTACCATATGCTGTTTTGATTGGGCAGGATTATTTACAGAAATTATAACAACTCTGTTGTGGGAAACATGAAAGAAAAAAAATTCTTTGAAAAGCCATCAGAATTTAATTATAATGAGCAAAGTCACTTGTTAGTTTATTTGTTTTTCAGGTGACACGTTTAGGTCATATCAGCGCCAGTAAAAAGAAGAAAATGGAATAGTTAAAATATTCTAGATTTACAGTCAAAGCACCGAAGAAAAAGTAAAACGGGGAATTGGTTTAAATAGGGAACAGATGTAGATTCCAAGAGCATACCATCTGTGTACTTAGTTTGAGATCACCTAAAAGTCTCATCCAGGCACCCGCACAGGATCCCACTAAGAGGAACACACTCAAATGTTTACGGAACACATAACTAACAATACATACCGGAGAGATGAAAGAATAATATCGTTTAAAAAATCAGATCCAGTTATTAAGCATCAAAGAAAATGTAAGATTGTTTTGTTTGTTTTTAAGGGTTTTACAGCGCTTGCAACATATTTAGGTTATATCAGTGCCAGGAAGAAAATGGGACAGTAAAAAGTTCTAGAATTACAATTAAAGTACCCAAGAGAAAGGAAGACAAAGGGGAATTGGGAACAAATAGGGATCAGATGTAGATTCCAAGAGCACACCACCAATGTACTTAGTTTGAGATCAGCTATAAGTCTCATCTCGATACAAGCACAAGATCCAACAAAGAGGAATACACTCAAATGCTTGCATTATACATTCAAAATAACAAATATAATAATACATAACAGAGAGATGATTTACAAGGAAAGAAATATCATCTCCCAAAACTATAATTATGCATTTGACTGTTTCCCTTCCAGCTAGGACTCTAGCCAGGGCCAGGACAAAACCAAGGTAATCTCATTCCAAGACAAAGATAGAGAGCAAGTTGGAAAATAGATATAGGGGATAGAAGACGGTAAGTACCTCCCTGCCCACTATGGGAGGTCAGGAACCTCACCCAGAAAATGTAAGACAAAGGGGACCAACTCAACAGAGGTCAGAAGTAGATCCTAGAGCAATATATATATGGCTAGTCTGAAACTATTGTTATTGGTTTTATTACGCCAAATAGGTGACTAGTTATCACACGATTTTCTGATCATAATATTATAAACTTTTAAGTTTACACATGGTTGTACGTGTTAGTTCTATTGATTAAGTGGTAGAGCAGTGGGTATTTTACTTAGACACATACCACCAATAGTAAAACCCGTGCTATTTTTACTAATCACTGCCATTGTTTACATCATGACGACTGTCGGAGAGGCGTGGCTATCTAAAAGTGTCTACAAGTTGGTCTGAATCAGGAGCAGAAAATTCCACAAAGCATCCGAGAATCAAAATCATTGTCTGTTTTCAAGAAATCCTTGATAAACATTTCTCTTTTTGATGTCATGTACTTTAAATATTGTTATGTGTTGATGTAATTTAAAGCGCCAAGAGCCTCATTGTTAAGGACACCGTGCGCTCTATAAGAGTCTATTATTATTATAATTATTATTATTATTATTACTATTATTATTATTATTATTATTATTATTATTATTATTATTATTATTATTATTACTATTATTATTATTATTACTATTATTATTATTATTATAATTATTATTTATTATTATTATTATTATTATTATTATTATTATTATTATTATTATTATTATTATTATTACTATTATTATTATTATTATTATTATTATTATTATTATTATTATTATTATTATTATTATTATTATTATTATTTAATGAAAATAAGACCTGCTGTGTTAATCTGGTACCATATCGGAATGAATTAGATGAAGATCATTGACTTTATAGTCAAAGTAGTACAAATGAGAAAGTTTAAAAGATTTATGTCGTTTTACACAAATATTCTCAATATAAAGGCGTGTTTATACTCCAACTCAAATAATATATATATATATATATATATATATATATATATATATATATATATATATATATATATATATATATGTATTAATACCGGATAGGGAGACTTTTGGTACCCCTATTAGTTCATTTTACAGTACTTTACCAATAGGGAGACCAAAATCCGGTCCCCCTATTGATTTGACCTCTAGCACATTCACTTTTCTATTTTTAGTTTAAGGTTGTCAACCCAACCGTCAAGGATATATAATTGTAAATCATAGTATTGAAGTTATTTGTTAAACACCACAGTAAGAAGAGTTATGCCTTAATTTTCACGTTGGTCAATAAGGTGACCGCCTGAAAAAAGTACAATAGGGGTACCAGTGTTTTCATCGATATATTTCAATAGTGAGGCAATATATCTTTCCGAAATTTTCTCTAAAATTCTAGAGCATTATATGGATTTTTATAGTAATGAAAACCTAATATAAAATTGTGTGAAAGTTGATGAACTGAGGAATGAACAAGATATACGAATTATAATCTATTTTTAGAAACAGATTTATCGAATCTTGGTCCGGATTCTTATCTTGGTGACAAGAGACAAGCAAACATAGTAACTCTTTTTTTCGTGAAACGTATGTTTAGTCAATTTCGCGCATAAAGAGGCACTCGGCACTCACTCACTCTGCAAGTCGGTAGTAGGTGGTTATCAGTTATCAGCTCGGCCTTTAGTTCTTAGTCAAACGCTTCATCAAACCCATTATTGAGTAGCATGTTGATGCCTGATGCCAGTTGAAGCCATCTCGACGTCGTGAAATGGAGCATCTTCTGTCATAGCAGTAGAATCGTCAGATGCCGCATTTAAATCCTCCATTCCAGGCGTTGCTGTTGCCATATCGATCTTCGAAATGATTTGGTCTAGACGTCAAGTTGACCCGTTCTATGTCTGAAGAGATTTTAAAGTGCAATACCTAACATTATAACTTGATCTACAAAAGAGTCTTTTTAAATGAACCGCTGTGTTTCTATATTTTTCAAGAACCAAGGATATCTGATAACCACTGACTACTGACTTACAAAGAGAGTGGCCGACGGACGTCCTCTCTATAGCCGCAAGTATTTTTTCGTCACTTGCTGAGTTCCAAACTAGACGTCTATGGCATCGTGGGGTAAATTGATGCTGGAGGCATCATTGAAGAGACACCGAGATAATTATAATGGTAAGTTATTGGCCATTCTTATTACATCACAGTTGATTTAAGATTTTCAATAGGGTAGACATCACACACCGATTGATGATTGTCACTTGTCAGTCAGTCATTTGGAAGTGGAGTCAGATAATTCGGGAACTTCTGTAGACTGTAGATTCACACTAGTGAGTAAGATCTGTCGTTTACTACTAATACTACTACTACTACCACTACTACTTTTAGTTTTAGCGCTATCCAACTCAACACTTCTCGTGTTTATTTTATTTTGGCAAAACTAGAATGGATTTTTGAAAAGAATATAAATAATTTAAACTTAAACCTGTCTTTGCATCTTGCTTTATGCATACAGTATGCCATATCACAGCCATCACAAAATCATAGTTTAATGTTGAGAATATGCTATTTCTTTTGTAACTTCAGATCAGAGATTTGAGCTTTAAAAATCCTGAAAAATGTCTTGCTGTCAATCCAGACAACCCTTTTGATGTGATCTATGATGTTAATGGTAAGAATGTAATTTGATGAGGAAATGAATAACATTTAGGTACACATAGTTTTGCTTTTTTTTTTTTTTTTTGAGTCATGATGTGTAATACTATTACAGTCCACTCCGGATAATTGCAACTCATTTAATCGCAACTTTCGGTTAATCACAATATTTCCTAAGCAATGGAAATAATTCTATATAAAAGTCACTGGTTAATTGCAACAAACTTCGGTTTTTTAAAAAGTGGTAAATTCAAGAAATCAACAGTATATCATGATTAAATTTCATCATGGATGAAATCGTGACAGGTTGAAGAATCGAGAGTGAGCAGGATTTAATGCTACAGTAGTGTGTCACCACTCTGTTAGAGTCGAAAGAGGGCGGGGCTCTGCAGTATGGGTTTGTGACGTCATCGGTGGCCATTAAATAGAAGAGGGGTGGGGCTGGTCATAATCTTGACAACAGGTTATAAATGACAGTTATAAAGAGAGACTGAGCGATATCCTTTGTTTTAGGATTAACAACTGTGCATTGTGACCAATGAGTTTGGTGAGAGCTTATTGTCTCTCATTAAGGCTAATCTCTTTAACTCTGACAAATGTTGAATTGTTGAGAAAAAAGATTGAAACTTCTTCAATCTGAATAAGATATCGGCTTGCTTCATAGCTGCTTTTGGTTGACAAATCTACACGGGGCTGCCATATGGTTTTTGTTTCAATCAAATTGCTCTATATGTGGTTGACTAAGAATATTATTTACTGGTTTGAGTTGACAATAAATGTGTAAAATGTTGAAATAGTGGACAGGAAACTGAATTTCGGTTAATCCCAACATTTTCGATGATCCCAAGGTATTGCGATTATCCTAAGTGGACTGTACCTGAATCTTGAACGAAAAAACTATCATATGGATATGATTATAGACAAGATTGGTTTCTGGAATTATATTTCCGTCCTCCCTTGCCAACTCTGACGTTCTTGAAATTTAAAAGAAAATAGCCAGAAGGTTTCGGACTTAATTTCTTTTTTTTTCCAAAGGACAATAGTCATAAGGTAAATAATTTTTAAAAAATCCTTTTAAAGCATAAGATGGCATGATTTTTTGTTTAAGAGTTTAGAGAAAAACTTGCACATGATGGTCTTCAGCTTTTTTTTGTTGTTTTTATTTTCTATATAGACTCCAACTCAGAGCCTGAAAGTGATGCAGAACAAAGTTCCATATCACATGATTCATTTGTGGTAAGTATGTACATTAAAATAAAATCATAACATTTGTATAGCGTTTATCCACAGTTGGCACCATGCTCAAAATGCTTCACATCACCATATTTTGTGGTGGACAAAACACATTTGCCACAAAAGATGAGACCTGCAGTCTGTTAGGCGCAATACAATATTTCAGGACAAGGACAACACTGTTTTACACCAGTGAGATCTCCTAGTTTTTTGTTGTTAAAAATTTTTCTTTGCAGTGGACTTCGCCAACAATAACACTATTTTAAACCTTCCTCGTTATATTTTGAAGTGATATTCATTGATGAGCCATTCACATTTGAAGTCGTTTGTTTTTTATTTGACAAAATGTGAAAATGATGCGTTTCCAGGAAAAATTAAAATAGCTTCTGTTGGGATTATACTTTTGATCTCGCATTTTGTCCAAATTCTCTTGCATCGTAATGTTTATCAACTTTTTTTGTTAACTATATTGCAGTTGCAAGGTTAGGAAGTTCATATTGTTGCAATGACAACCGTTTATATGTCCAGAATCGTAGTGATATAAAAAATTGTTTTGTAGTTGTTGGTCCTGGTGTAGGATTTAAAGAGTTGGTTAAAAACGGTTTACTGAAACCCTGGTTGGTGTATCTATATTTATCCAAGCACAGTTGAACATATTAAATACTTAGACAATATGTCTGCCTTTCTCAACTCTTTTTTATTATACTTGCATTATTAACCAGCTAATTGTTTAGTTGGATTATTAAACAATGGCTCTTCATGTTTATTGTCAACATGAATAAATTGATTGATCTGTCATCTTTTTCCACAAAATATACAGGGTCCCGATTTTGTTGCTGACTCCGAGTCTGATTCCTCTACGTACTCTGTGAGGTACCCAATGCTGAGTACATCATTGTCTCTGGAACCTAGTGCTCATTCCCCAACTCAGTCAGAGCCTCATCCACAACTATCACAGACTGAACCTCGTTGCCAGTCTGGGACCCAGGTTCAACCCCGAATGCTATACACTTGCAAACCAACGTGTTACGTGCAATGGTGAGTCATTTTTTTGTCATTCTTCTCCTTTGATATTTGTGGGATCAATTTTAATTTACCCATTCCTTTTAAAAGAAAACTTCCACCCCCTCCATGGTGCTGCATTTGTGTTATTGCATTTTTTTTCTGTTTTGGCAGTGCGCGTCGCAAATACGCTACCATTTACATAACAAGCACAAATCCAAATTTGATAGGGTGGTACATCTTAGAATCTGAAACCCCAATGTGTGGAGTGATATCAGTGAAACCAGCCATAAAAATGTTCATGTTTATTTTATTGGGGTTTTTTTTTGTCTGTAATAGACTTAAATTGCTTGTATGTAAGTGTTAAAATGTTTTTTTTTTGTTACAACCCATCTATATTATTAAAACTGTTTCTTTGTATTTCTATGATGCTTAAGGCTTTTTTTCACAGACCAGCTGGAAACTTAACGAGAATCAGAGTAGATAACATTTTTATTAATCTTGCAACCTAAACAGTATATGATGATTGGGAGCATTTAAAGAAAAGCACATTTTCTTTTTAATTTGTCGGTACTAAAATTATACTTTGATAATGTCTGCTGTGCTACAAACCCTTTTGACTTCCGGGTTTAATATTTTCTTTATTCTAAAATTCTTGGGTGTCCTTTCAATGACAACTGAGATCATTAAAATTCAGCTCACAACATGATGTGTGTAGATTTTTATGAAAACATATGTTCGAGTTGAGAAGCAGTGTTCACGAACTTGCTGATCGTTTTTACTAGCATTTATTTTCCTAACTTACCTGTGTCAATTAACAAAGGCAAGACTCAAATATTTTCTATCTGAACAGTGTGTTTGTTATTGAAATATTTTCCCGGCATATACATGTCATATTTCATTTCCCACAAAATATAAATCAGGATTAAGTTGTCTGGGCATCAGCATCGTTCAGGCAGTTGGGGGGAAGTCTTTAAGGAATTTAATGAAGCCGATGCTCAACCGGTCTGGAGGACGTTTGATTGATGTCGGCTGTTTGTTCTGCCAGCCGGTGATGTTTTCTCACTCCCTCAATGACAAAGAAAGTCATTGTTATGACTATGAACTATAGTCTATTATTACTTTTGTTACTATATTAATTGTTACTTATTGCCGCTACTGTTATTATTATTATTATTTAATTATATTATTATTATTTTATATTATTATTATTATTATTATTATTATTATTATTATGATATTGCCTTCATTGCATTCTATTACTATTATTGATATAATTAATTTCTGATTGTTGTAAATAATTTTGTGAATTGAATTTTTGTCGATTGGCCAAGGGCCTACAATAAACTTAAATGAAATGTTAGTCTTTGGATAGGACTTGGGTCTATTCTTGATTGCTTTTTCCGCCTGGGTCGAGTGAAGCATTTGGAGTAAATTTTGTTGCTCAACGTAAAAAACATGACGCTTACCATTCCGCTGATACTGATCCCTCCAAGGGGTGGTTGGGGAAAAACCTAAAATTCTTTTGACATTCTGTCTGATTTTTCGCTGAAACAACAAAGGACAATTATGTATTCAGATGAGACTTCAATGTGTTACTATTCCGATTTATGTTCATATTTTGATTATAATGAAGAGGGAACCCTGAACCCAGTGAAGTGGGTGGATTGATCTATTTATTTCTATTTCAAAACAAAAATATGGCGTCTTTTTCCCGGGGTTTTTTATGTGGAAGGGGCCTCCCAAATCTAACTCCCCTTTCAAAGGAAATGAGGAAAAAAAGAATAAAAAAAAGGGAAATAGACAGTTACTTGCCGGCCTTTAAATTTTTTGGGAAGTTTTCCCCTCTCATCGCGCATTTGTGGGCAAAAACCTGTCTTTGATTTATTTTTTAGCATGATGATGTGTTTTATTTTCTTTTTTTTTTTCCGAGAAAAAAAAAAAACCAAGGAGACCCTTCCTTGGGACATTAAAAACAAAAAAAAAAGGGTTTTGAGGGGGAAAAACAAAGATGAGACAAAAAGTTACGGGCCAGAAACGCCTGAAAAGGGGAAAGGGATAGAAAAAGGGGAAACCAAGAAAAAAGGGATTTTTTTTAAAAAATAAAAAATCAAAAGTTTGGTGAGAGGCACAAGGGCATGAATTTTTATTTGGGGTTTGAAAAGGGGTTTTTCTGGCGAAGGGTTTTTAAAACACAAAAAGAAAGAAGAATCTCGTTAGGGGGGGTTTTAAAATTTTTCCCCGTGGTCCCAATGAAAAAAGAAATAAAGGGAATATTTTGAAAATTTCGGAAGATGAAGTGGGGGAAAATTTTTTGACAACAAATAATATTGTTGGAAAAAATTTGGAGTAAAAAAATTAAAAAGGGGGAAAAAAGTTTTTGGTGTTTACGCATCTTAGGGAAAAATTTATTTTAAAAAAGAAAAAAACAAATAACCCTTCTTTTCGGGAGGCGTGGTAGCGTTTTTAATTTTAATAAAAATCGCAAACCTTTTCGAAAAAATTTGAAAAAGGTGGGGCTTGAAAAATTAAGCTTTTAATTTTTATATTGAAAAAGTTAATTTAAATTTTTTTAAAAGGGAAAAATAATGCAAAACAAAAAGGGAAAAATCCCCAAATAGTTTTTTCAAAAAAATTTGGATTTTAAAAAAGGGGTAGATTTTTTTACGCCCCGGTTCAAGGAAAAAAAAGGAACAAATTTAGAAAACCCCCAAAAGGGGCCATTAAGAATGATATAAAGAATTTTTGGCAATTTTTACTAAGAAGGTGTATTTGTGGGATGATTATCAATTTTTTTATTCAATATTTTTTTTAGGTTCGAAGTCATGTAAGGCTTTAAAAAAATTTTAAAGCGGGGAGGCGGAAAAACCCCCGGATGTTTTTAAAAGCGGAAAAGATGCAGTTAGGTGTAGGGGTTTTTCCCAGCTTGTACAAAAGCCCGATCCCTGGAAAAAACGTTACTTGAGAAGTATAAGGGCCCCTCATCTGGAAAGGGAACAAAATGTTGGGCCCGTGGTTAACCCTGACACAAAGCCTTTAAGGAAATTGCACAGGGCAAAATTTGATTTCGACAACCCCCTTTTTTTTTTCCAAAAAAGGAAAATCAAAAAACCTGTAAGGGTTCATTGCCCCCAAAATGATTTTTTAAAGGATTTTGAGAAAAACCCCCTTTTTAAAAGTGATAAATTTGGCACCGAGCTTCGAATTTTTTTTCCTTTTGTGTCCCCAACAAGAGAGATGTCTTTATCGAAAAAAGGGAACAGTAATCAAACAACAAAATTTTTAGGTCCCCCTTAAACGGAAATAAAAAGTTGGATTTTTGGGTAAATTTATAATAGCATCGGGGAGGGGGGAAAATTTTAAAATTGAAAAAAATGACTTTTTTATGAAAAAAGACTAAAAGCAAAATTTTTTGGAAAATCCTGAAAGCGAAATCAAGAAGAATATTTGATGGGAACGGAGGCCAAAAAGCTTATGTTTTCAAAAAAAAACTGAACCCCAAAAGGAATTAAGCAAAAACGGGTACAGCATGGTTTTAGGAAATAAGATAGGTCAAAATATTTTAAAAATTTGTGAAGTGTTTCAGCACTGGTTTAAGGGGGGCATTACCAGAAATTGAAAATTTTTTGTTCTTAAAAAACCCAAAGGGTATTTTCCAAAAAGGAACCCGAAGGTCCTAATTAGTTTGGTGAAGCAAAAATTTTTAATGAAAAAATAAATTAGAAGGGGGAAAAGGTTTCAATCGGTTAATACAAACTGAATTTATTTGTATTACTTAAAGATTTAAGGTTATTAAAAATTTTGGGGTTTAAAAAAGTTTTTCTTTTATAGAAATTGTTCATAAATTTAAAACCTTTTTTTATTATATGAAATTAATTTTTCGTTGGAAAGAAAAATGCTTTTAGCCCCTTTGTAACCTTTTTTTTTTAAAAAAGGTTTTTTCCGTTTTACTTCCTGTCAAAGGTGTTATTTTTTTTTAAAATCCGTATTTTGTTTTTTTTACAAATTTTTTGGGGAAAAAAAACAAGGGGCCCAATGAATTATTATTTTGACCTTATTATTAATTAAAAATATATTTTTTTATTTTTTTCATTTTTTATGGTGTCCAGTAGAGATAATCTCCTTTTTGGGTACTCTTAATTTAAATTATCCCTCTATCATAAAGTTTTTTAAAATTAAAAAAAATTCCTTGTTTTATGACCCTGTTTTTACTCAAATTTTTTAATGTTTTGGGGTTTTTTCAGGGGAAATGGTGTTACCTCGATTTTTTTAAAAATTTTAAACATTTTATCTTTCATTTTTTTTCAAATATTTTTTAAATTTTAAAAAAAAAATTAAACCCCTTTTTGTTGGAAGGGTTTCAATAAAAAACAATTGCTTTTATTATAAAAAATACAATTTTTTTTTTCCCTTTTTAATTTATGAAATTTTAAATTTAACCCCTTAAAAAAACCTTTTCTGTTTTTTTTTTTTTTTTTCAAGCAAGTTTTAAAGGTTTGGTTTAAAAAAAATAGTTTTCCTTTTTTGGGTTTTTTTTGTCAAATAAAGAATGGAACCAAATTTTTTTTGAGGTGCTTTTTTTTAAAAAATTTTAAATTTACGAATTGTTTTTTAAAGAAAAATTTTAAGAAAATCGTTACTTTTTTTGAACACTAATTTTTCCCCAAAACCCCCTCTAAGGTGTCCCCGGTTTTGGGGTTATGCTTTCTAACCTTAATTATTTTTTTTTTACAATTGTGCTTTTGTGTTTTGGTCCTTTCAAAGTTGAGGATTGAATTTTTTTTTTTTTGTCCTTTGAATTTTGATCTCATTGGGGGAAAGCCCCCGCGGGGGGGGGGTACACACTGTTTTCCCCCCCTTTTAATCTTTTTTCCCCAAAATTTTTTTAGTCTTTGCTTGGAAGGGTTTTTTTTTGGGGGTTTTTTTTCCCCGGCCCCCTCGCCGGGGTCCAGGGGGGAGGGAACAGTCAAGATATTTATTTTTTTTGGGGGATGATTTTTTTTTCCTTTAAATCATCTCTCTTTATTATTTTACAAAATTTTTTATTTTTTAATGTAAATGTAAGCATTTGAGTGTTTCCCCTTTTTGGTTTTGTTCTTTGCCCCGGTAAACTTTTTGGGGATCCAAATAAGTACTTTGGGTCCCCTTTTGGGGAAACACTTTGTCCCTATTTTTTCCCCCATTCCCCCTATGTCACTTTTTTGGATCTTCAACTGTAATTTAAAATTTTTTACTACCCCTTTTTTTCCCTTTTTATGGGCGAAAACCCTAAATGTGTTGAAACCCCGTAAAACCCTTAAAAAAAAACAAAAATCATTGGGGAAGTTCATTTTAACGATTAAAAAGTGTGGTATAAACCCATAATTGAGCAACATTTACTCCCCTTTTTTAAAATTGTTGTGTTGTAATAGAATTAAAAAGGGACTTTTTTATGTTGCATTTGAGAAGGGGGGGGGGGGGGGGGGGGGGGGGGGGGGGGGGGGGGGGGGGGGGGGGGAAAAATGTTTTTTTTCCCCTTTTTTGTTTACCCCCCTAAAAAAATTCATTTTTTTTTTTTGGGGCCCCAAAAACTTATTTTTATACAGGGGAAAGAATTTTTTTTAAAGGTTTTGGGGGTAAAATTTAAACCCCGAAATTTTTGTTTTTAGACTTTTGTTTGTATTTTTTTTGGGAAAAAGAAAATTTTTAATTTTTACACGGTTTTAAATTCAAAAAAAACCCCCAAGGGGGTAACGTGCGCGGGTTTGTAATTTAAAAGGGAAAAAAACAAAAACAACGTTGTTAAAATTTGAAACCCTTCCCCAAATTTTAAAAAAAGTGAGACTTAAATGAGATTTTTTCAATGATTTAAAAAAGCCAAAAAAATAGTTTTAAAACCCCGGGAACTCGGGGTCAGCGAATGAAAAACCCCGAAACCAAAGCAAGCATTGTGAAAATTAAAAAGGGGGAAAGGATTTTTATTAACCCGTTAAATTGTGTCCTCGATCTGCTTTATCCCCCCAACTCCATTCACTGGGGGGGGTTTCCCATTCCCATAATGGGGGGGATTTTCCGTTGCGTTTCTACCCCCCAAAAGTCTTTTTTTTCCCAAATTGTTTTTTTTTTTTGGTCTGGGGGGTGGGTTTTTCCTTGGTTTTGCCCGGGGATGGGGGGGGGAAAAAAAGTAAAAAGTATAGTTCGATTTTTTTGGGGGTTTTTTTTTTTCCCCTTGAAAAATAATCGTCTGTTACCCCCTTTTTGTTTTGTTTACATTTTTTATGTTTAAAAAAAATTTTTAGGGGATTTTTTTGGGACCTGTGCTTTGTTGAATAAACGTTTGGGGATCTAAAAAAAAGACTTTGATAATGGGCTTTGGGAAATTTTTATTTTTCCCCTTTTTAAAACAAACCCCCTTTCCCTTATTTTTCCCCTTTGGGTTTTTAAAATTTGGGTAGTTCCAGAATTTTTTTTACCCCCCTTTTTTCCCTTTTTTTTCGGGGCCCCCCCCTTTATAACCTTTTTTGGGGTTGAAAGGCCTTTTAAAAACCCCTTAAAAAAAAAAAAAAAAAAACCAACCCCTTTAGTGGTAAAAAACAACCAAAAAAATAAACTTTGGGCCCGGCCCTTCTATTTGATCTTAACCGGGGGCGTCGGGTTTTAAAAAAAGGGGGGGGGTGAAAAAACAAGGGCGCAGGGAAACAAGGGGAAAAATTTTTTTTTCCGTTTTTGAGCCCCGGGGTTTTTTCCTGGGGCCCCCCCTTTTGGGGGGTGGCCCCTTCCCCCGGGGGTTAGTAAATGGTTGCTGGGCCCATTTTCCCTTAGCAACTGGGACTGGGTAAGCCACACTAGGGGCCCTGAACCCCCTTAATCTTAAGGACTTCCTTTTTTTGGGAAAATTTTGGGGGGTTTGCCCACTTGAAAATGAAAATCTTGGTATACACATATTTTAAAAAAATACTGGGTTCCCAAAAGGGGTTTTTTTAAAAAGTGGTTCCCTAAAAAAATTTTTTTTCCCCCAATTTCTCCTTAAAGTTTTCAAAAAACCATTTTGTAAAATTTTTGGGGGCCCGTTTTAAATTTTTTTATATCCATTTGATCAAAAGTTTCAGAATTTTTTCCCAAATTTTTATTTTTTGGGAATAAAAATTACTAATTTTAACAAAAATTAAAAAAGTTTTTTTTAAATTTAAACCAAAAATATGTTTGGGCCTTTAAAAATTTGGGGCTTTTTTCACGGGGCCCCCTTAATGGGGTTTTTTGGGGTACTTATATTTAAAAAAAACATTGTATTATATATATAAAAAAAAATTTAAAAAAACAAAAACCGGGAAAAAATAGTGTAAAAATTTTGTTTTAAAAAGGGGCTTTTTAAAAAATTTTAAAAAAAAATAAAAAATTTTAAAATATTTTTTAAATTATATATATTTAAATAAAAAAAATTAAAAATAAAATATATAAAAATTGGAAAAACCCCTTCGTTTGGTTTTAAAAATCGGGGGGCCTGTTTGTGCCTTTTTCCCAAGGTTTTAAAATCAATTTTTTCCAAGTAAAAATTTTTTCCAAACACTTTAAAATTTCCCAGGATCCCTATCGGATTGCGTGATAAGACATAGTGGGCATGGGGGGGGTTTAAAGTAACGCAGGAGGGAAATACTAAAAAAAATATACATAACAAAAATCGGGGACGGACCCCATGGATCTATAAAGGACAGACTTTGGGAAAATTTAAAAAGAAATAAAAGTGAGCAGGAAGGTATGATGGTCGTTTTGGGAAAGGGAAGATCTGGGTTTTTCGGCCCCGCTTTAAACTACGGTGCATGTTGGGCCCTTTGGGGAAAAGATTCTTTATCATATTCTCGGATCCCCGATTGCGTGATAAAACATAGTGGGCATGGGATGGTAAATTAACAAAATCTGGGGGCGATCCAATGGAAAACATAGAGATCTATAAAAAAAGGGCGGGTTTTAATAACAAGAAAAATAAGTGAGCAGAGAAGGTATTTATAGTCGTCTTCGGATCGGAAGATCCAGGGTTTGAGTCCCGTTTTTAAAATAGCGGTGCATTATTTATATTTAATAAAATTATTATATATATATAAAATATATAATAAGCTAAATGAAAAGATAGATAGTAGATAAATAGATAGATATAAAAAAATTAATTTGTGAAAAGTGTGTTAACAAGAGAAATTTTGGGGGGGTATGTGGGTGTGTGTGTGTGGTGTGTGTGTGTGTGAGAGAGAAGAGAGGGGAGGGAAAAAGAGAGAAAAGACGAGAGGCGAAAGGGGAGAGGGAGAGAAAGAGAGAGGGGAGAGGAGAGAGAGAGGAGAAGTAGAGAGGGGGGAGAGGGGAGAGAGGGAGAGAGAGAAGAGAGAGGAGAAAAGAGAGAGAGAGGCAGAATTTGAGAGGAGAGAGAGAGAAGGGGAGAGAGGGGAGAGGGGAGAAAAAGAGAGAGAGGAGGCAGAAGTAGAGAGGGGAGAGAGAGAGAGGGGAGAGAGGGGAGAAGTAGAGAGAGAGAGATTGGGGGGTGGGTGTGGGGGGGAAGGGGAAAACCCTATTTCAGGTCAAAATTGAAAGGTGAACACCCCTTTTCCCTTCCCCCCGGGGGAAAACCCCCCCCCCTATTGTGTGACTATTACAATGGAACTTTTTTTTTTATGAATGGTTAGAGGACGAAAAAGCAGTACTTGGTCCTTTCCCTAATGGGGTTGAACAAAAAACTATAATAATTGGTTTGTTTAAAGGGCCCTTTCATAGTTTAAAGAGTTAGAATGGTGTTAGTGAGTGTTGGGCGAAGGAACATCATCATCATTTTTATCATCTCATCTCATTATCATCAAACATCATCATCTTAAAATCATCATCTTTATCACCTTCATCATTTATCCTTTTTTTACTATTTTTTATTTGGGCTATTCTTTTTTCTTCTTTTCTTCTTCTTTTCTTCTTCTTATTTTTATTTTTTATTTTTATTTTTATTTTTATTTTTTTATTATTATTATCATTATTATTTTTTATTTTTATTTTTATTTTTATTTTTATTATTATTATTTTATTTTTTTTTTTATTATTATTTTTTTTTTTTATTTATTTATTTTTTTGGGAAAATCATTTTATATGTTCTTTTTGTTTTTTCATTTTTTTTTTAAAATTATTATTATTATTTTATTTTATTTTTTTTATTATTTATTATTTTATTTTTATTTTTATTATTTTTTTTATTATTTTTAATAAAATTTTATCATTACTTCATC